>NC_092736.1:7457018-7757018 GCF_047496885.1 Scyliorhinus torazame | reverse complement strand
CGGCAGGACGAGGGCGAAGGAGTTCTCGTACTTCTCACATGTGCATTGGGTGTACTCCCAGATCGATTTTGTGGTGATGGGTAAGGCGCTTGGTGGTGGGGGTGGCTCAGCGATTGTGGTTTCCGACCACGTGCCAGCCTGGGTGGGATTTGCGGGTGGTGTAGGGGGGAGGCCCAATGGCCGCAGTGCAGGTTGGATGTGGGGCCCTTGGCGGTTGAGCGGGTGTGTGAGGGGGGTGAGGGCCACCGTTCGGGGCTATGTGAAGCTGAATGACCCAGGGGAGGTCACGGCTGCCACGTTGTGGGAGGCACTGAAGGCGGTAGTCAGGGGCGAATTTAATTTGCTTTGGGCCCATAGGGAGACGGTGGAGTGAGAGGAGAGGGCGAGGCTGGTCGATGGGATTCTGAGGATGGGTCAGAGGTACGGGGTGGCGCCAGAGGAGATCGTGTTAAAGGAGAGACAGTGGCTTCAGATGGAGTTTGGGTTAGTGTCCACGAGGAAGGCGACGGGGCAGTTGCGGAGGGCCAGAGGGGTAGTGTATGAATACAGGGAGAAGGCGAGTAGGATGCTAGCCCACCAGACAGCGGCGAGGGAGATTGGGAAGATATGGGGTGAGAGGGGTAAGGTGGTGGCGGACCCAGAGGGGATTAATGAGGTATTTCAGGCCTTCGACAGGAGGCTTTTTGAGTCGGAGCCCCTGCCTGGGGAGGAGGGGATGAGACGGTTCCTGGACGGGTTGAAGTTCCTCAGGGTGGAGGAGGAGAAGGTGCAGGGACTCGGGGCCCCGATTGGGCAGAGGGAGGTGATGGATGGTGTGGGTGCGATGCAGGCGGGGAAAGCCCCGGGGTCGGATGGGTTTCCACTAGAGCTTCATAAGGAGTTTGCTGCAGAGCTGGGGTCGCTGTTAGTGAGGACGTACAATGAGGCGAGGGGTAGGGGGGGGTGCTCCCTCCCTGTGGCCTTACAAAACTGGCCCATGGCAAGAAAATATTGAATGTCAAAGATTTCAATCTGGCAATCTCAGATACATGCTGAGATACATGCAGATACATTAGGGCAGCACGGTAGCACAGTGGTTAGCACAATTGCTTCACAGCTCCAGGGTCCCAGGTTCGATTCCGGCTTGGGTTACTGTCTGTGCGGAGTCTGCACATCCTCCCCGTGTGTGCGTGGGTTTCCTCCGGGTGCTCCGGTTTCCTCCCACAGTCCAAAGATGTGCAGGTTAGGTGGATTGGCCATGATAAATTGCCCTTAGTGTCCAAAATTGCCCTTAGTGTTGGGTGGGGTTACTGGGTTATGAGGATAGGGTGGAGGTGTTGACCTTGGGTAGGGTGCTCTTTCCAAGAGCCGGTGCAGACTCGATGGGCCGAATGGCCTCCTTCTGCACTGTAAATTCTATGATCATCTATGATGCTCTCGTTGAGCTGAATTGTTGCCATAATCATTTCTGGCCACCAGGGGACAGTTGAGACTGATGTTGAAGTTCGGAGTGAGTTGAAAGAGTTCCCAATGACTCAAAAAAGTTTGCACCTCCCCCTGTATAGCCGGTGCCACCTGTCAGTGCTGGAGGAGAGAAGGAGAGACACACACACAGATTCAGTCTCTCTCCTTACTGCAGGAGAACCACAAGATAAAGGAGCTTAAACCCCACACCAACCTCAACAGTGCATTCCGCTTGAGTGAGAGAACCAGCTTGGGGAGCAGGGGCAGGAATATAACCCCTGAATAATGCTGCCGTTCAAATCCACCATCCTGGAGGAGAAATCTCAGCTTCAAGAGCTGAACCATCGCCTGGAATCTTATTTATCCAGGGTCCGGCTACTGGAGCAAGAGAACCAGCGCCTGGCCACCGAGATTCAGCACCTGAGGAGTGAGGGGAGGACAGAAGAAAGGAATGTTTATGTGGATGAGATCAATAGAACGAGATGGGAACTGGAGGAACTGAGGTTCGAGAAATCAAAAGCCGAAATGCAGCGACGCAGCCTGTGGCAAGAGATTCAGGAGCTCCAGACGATTCGCAGCACTGGACAAGCAGCCCTTAAAAACATAGGGCAGCAGCTGGCTGACCATGAGACGGCCCTTCAGGAGACTGAAACCACCAACGCGTCTCTCGAGGGCTACATCTTCGAGCTGTGGGCAGAGTGTCAAACCTTGGGAGAGCAGCACGAAGGAGCAAAGAGGGGATTGAGGGAAAAGCTGAGGCGAGCCCCCCAGCTCCCTGTGGCCCGGGGCTATCACGCAGCAGGGGAGGCTATCGAACACCACGCCCTCGCCGTTTCAGCATTATGGGAGGAAAGCTTCGAGATCTACAAGAGCAAAATTGAGGAGCTTGAAACTGCTGTCGAGAAGGACAGAGAGAGAGGTGAAGAATTGACCGAGGAGCGAGTACTTGTGATCAAGGAGATAGAGGCACTGAAGAAGGAGCTTGAAGATCAATTTAATCTCCAGAACCAACTCGAAGAAGACTTTTTAACATTTCAACAGAAGCATGATATGGATATGGAGGAATACCAGGTGAGTCCATTTGGAAACTGTCCATTACACTGAACTCACATGTCAACGGATTTATTAAAGCTATAATCTCTCTGTTTCCAGGGAAAACTGCTTATTAAGTTTATAATACGGATATTGTAAAGCACTTACAAGCCAATTAAATATTTTTTGGGGGAAGTGCAAATACTCTTGTGATGTTCGAAACGGGTGCCGTCAATTTGCGCGCAGGAAGGTCCCAAGAACAGGAATGTGATAACGACCAGACAATCTGTTCTTAGTGAGATAGCAAAATACTGCGGACGCTGAAATCGGAAGCTGGAAAATCTCAGCAGGTCTGACAGCGCCTGTCGGGAGAGAAAACAGAGGACGGGATTGTCCGGCCACGCCCCCCCCCCCCCCCCCCCCCCCAGCGATCAGAGAATCCCGGTCGAGGTCAATGGCCTTCTCCAGTGTCCGCGCCTCGCCCGTGGCGATCTTGCGCCGGGCGGGGCGGAAAAACCCAGCCCAACGTTACGTGTCCGCGTGACCCCTTCTTCTGTTTTTAGTGATGCTGGTTCAGCATTCTGGCTGGGGCATTGGGGGAGAACCACATACTCTTTATCAGAAAAGTGTTGGTAAGGAAAGATGAGTCTGTGATTAAATACATTCGACTGTCACAAAATCCATTGAAACTTGGTAGATATTTTGGATTCTCAGCGTGCTGTATCCAAGCAATGACATAGTGAGTGCGGGTATTGATAATCCCCAAGGTCTCCCATCGAGATTACATAAAGGAGAGTTGAGGGACCTTCAGATCTTTAAAAACGGCTCCAATAGTAATATCAGAAACTGCTGTGTCTCACTTCTGAAGGGAGGGTTGAATGACCCACGGGTGAATGTTGTTAAAGGGCAATCCGTGGGCTGTGCTAAATTAATTGATCGGGTCCGTGCCAGAGATTGATGCAACTTTGGGCAAGAGAGAGGAGAGTTTCAGTTGGAATTCTCAGTCTCAAGTCCAAGACACTTTTTGACGGGTGGGTCGAGAACAGGGATTGTTGGCAGTCTACCCAACTGGTGGGGGGTGGGGTGGGGGATCTTAGCCTCAGCCCATGTTCGCCAATGCGGAGACGACTGGGTCGCGATCAGAAGTGGTAGCTGACCATTTTCCCCCCTTTCCATAACCCTGTAAAGGGTGCCGTGGACGATTGCGACGCGAGGTGATCTAACTCAGCACAAAATGGGAATAAAACTCCACCCCTCTTTCACCGTAGAACATCAGAGAAAAAAGAATTACACAGCAAAGGGGGGGGGGTAATCAGGCATGCACTGGCTCTTTGAAAGAGAAACCCAATTAGTCCCACACCACCCCCCTCCCCCCAACTACACCCATTGCCCTGAAACATTCCCTTTTCAAGTATTTATACAATTCCTTTTACTATTGAATCTGCTATTAAATCTGCTTCCGCCATCTTTTCAGACGGTAAGGTCCAGGCCATAACAAATAGCTGTGGGAAGATAATTCTCCTCATTGCCTTTCTGGTTCTTATGCCAATTATCTCAAACCTATGTTGACGGGGAGGCGGTGGAGTAATGGCATTGTCACTGGACTAGTAATCCAGAGCAATGCTCTGGGGTCCCGGTTCAAATCCCACCACTGCAGATAGTGAAATTTGAATTCAATAAATATCTGGAATTAAAAGTGGCCATGAAAATATCATCGTTAAAAACTCATCTGGTTCACGAGAAGGAAGTCTGCCGCCCTTGCCCGGTCTGGCCTATATGTGACTCCAGACCCACCGTGATGTAGTTGATTCCTAACTGCTCCCTCAAGGGATGGGTAATAAATGCTGGCCTACATAAATAAAACATTCCTCTGGTTACCAGCCCTCCAGGTGCCGGCACTCTTACCGAAACTCTTCCTGAATCCCTCTATTGTCTCTCTGGGAAGTGAAGGAATTTGTTCTGTAAACACTGAAGCAGATTCCACAGGCGTGAAATATGTTGCTTGTGTGACGTCTCACTGGGTCTCGAAGAGAACTGCTCATAGAGAGCTTCCCGAACTGGAAAACAATTTGGATCTGGACAGTTTTGTGGCCCCTCTCAGTAATCGTGCAGTTATTGTTATCTGGGAAAAACAGAGCAGTCATTCTCAGTGTGACAAAGTTTCGCAAACACCCAGGTTCAGAACGGGCAGGAATCAAACCTGCCTGTGCATATTTTTATTTAACAATTCCACTTTACACTTGGAGGTGATAGAGCAATAACACTTGTCAGCATCTGAATACTCAGGGGATATTTAGAGTAGCCCTGAGTGATGGAAGGGGTGAAATGTTATTTGGTTTAAAACTTTCTTTGTTGTGAATTCCCAGCAGGATCTGAAGTGTTGGCCTCTTGCCCGGCAGACCCAAGTTTAATGCCAGCCTGCCTGATACTGGCAGCTTGGACCTTGCCCCATAGCCAAGTGCGTTTCTATGGGGGCCCATCTAGGGAGTAGAAACTGGATGAGAAATATGTTTTTCATTTTCTCGTCTTCTCCCCAGAAGGGGCTCAATCCCGTTTGGGTACAGCTCCCTGAGCCTGGCAGCTGTCTTCCAGCTTGTTTACGTGGGGCAGTGCTCATAGACAGCGAGTGTTGGCAGGTCGGTGAGTGTGGCGGAGGTGTGGAGAGAGAAAACAAGAGGGGAAGGGATTCACAGCTGTCATAGACCTCACCAGACCCACGGGGACGACCTGATAAATTTCCCCATGGGGCTCGCAGGATACAAGCTCCCCCGCTATTGGGCTGAGGCCCATCAGCTGGGACTCATAGAATCACCTCATAAAAGCCGGCCCATATTGGGACCGTCATGATTGGTGGTCCCGGTTTGGGTCTTTGTGCCCTGTTTGCAGCCTTTTCTTTCGGCTGAAAATAAATTGCCCTTTGGATTTACCTTCTCGAGTCTCCTGAGCTTTTATAACACCCAATCCAATTCTGTCCCCACCTGAGATCCGTGCTTTCTACAGCTGCCTCCCATTCATGGAGATGAGGGCTAGGAACACGGGCACCGAGGACAACTGTAGATGCTGCTCCAGCTGGAATATCTCTGCAGAGACTGGGGATCGGACCTGGAACTGATCTGGTCCACCCCGCTCGGCGTTTCCCAAGGCTGTGTAGTTACTATCTGAGAGCATGTGGGAGACCCTCTGGCTGGGAAAGGGTAAATTGACGCAAAAAGACATCAGCTTCAAGCTCAGAGAAAGACATCCAGACATCCTGCATTTGAATCCAGCCCTGTTTGTTCGAATGACACCTCCCACGCTGACACTGAGATGCTCACTGTGTTTGAACACTATTTTTAAAACCTCTTTAACAATTGGATACAAATTCCAATGGCCCCTTCTGATAGTGAGATCCTTAATCTGCTCGGGAAGAAATAAGTGACATTGTCGGATTGCTCTGTCAGAATCTTTGGTGAACAAAGAACAAAGAACAAAGAACAAAGAAATGTACAGCACAGGAACAGGCCCTTCGGCCCTCCAAGCCCGTGCCGACCATACTGCCCGACTAAACTACAATCTTCTACACTTCCTGGGTCCGTATCCTTCTATTCCCATCCTATTCATATATTTGTCAAGATGCCCCTTAAATGTCCCTATCGTCCCTGCCTCCACTACCTCCTCCGGTAGTGAGTTCCAGGCACCCACTACCCTCTGCGTAAAAAAACTTGCCTCGTACATCTACTCTAAACTTTGCCCCTCTCACCTTAAACCTATGCCCCCTAGTAATTGACCCCTCTACCCTGGGGAAAAGCCTCTGACTATCCACTCTGTCTATGCCCCTCATAATTTTGTATACCTCTATCAGGTCGCCCCTCAACCTCCTTCGTTCCAGTGAGAACAAACCGAGTTTATTCAATCGCTCCTCATAGCTTATGCCCTCCATACCAGGCAACATTCTGGTAAATCTCTTCTGCACCCTCTCTAAAGCCTCCACATCCTTCTGGTAGTGTGGCGACCAGAATTGAACACTATACTCCAAGTGTGGCCTAACTAAGGTTCTATACAGCTGCAACATGACTTGCCAATTCTTATACTCAATGCCCCGGCCAATGAAGGCAAGCATGCCGTATGCCTTCTTGACTACCTTCTCCACCTGTGTTGCCCCTTTCAATGACCTGTGGACCTGTACTCCTAGATCTCTTTGACTTTCAATACTCTTGAGGGTTCTACCATTCACTGTATATTCCCTACCTGCATTAGCCCTTCCAAAATGCATTACCTCACATTTGTCCAGGTTAAACTCCATCTGCCATCTCTCCGCCCAAGTCTCCAGACAATCTAAATCCTGCTGTATCCTCAGACAGTCCTCATCGCTATCCGCAATTCCACCAACCTTTGTGTCGTCTGCAAACTTACTAATCAGACCAGTTACATTTTCCTCCAAATCATTTATATATACTACAAAGAGCAAAGGTCCCAGCACTGATCCCTGTGGAACACCACTGGTCACAGCCCTCCAATTAGAAAAGCATCCCTCCATTGCTACCCTCTGCCTTCTATGGCCTAGCCAGTTCTGTATCCACCTTGCCAGTTCACCCCTGATCCCGTGTGACTTCACCTTTTGTACTAGTCTACCATGAGGGACCTTGTCAAAGGCCTTACTGAAGTCCATATAGACAACATCTACTGCCCTACCTGCATCAATCATCTTAGTGACCTCCTCGAAAAACTCGATCAAGTTAGTGAGACACGACCTCCCCTTCACAAAACCGTGCTGCCTCTCACTAATACGTCCATTTGCTTCCAAATGGGAGTAGATCCTGTCTCGAAGAATTCTCTCCAGTAATTTCCCTACCACTGAAGTAAGGCTCACCGGCCTGTAGTTCCCGGGATTATCCCTGCCACCCTTCTTAAACAGAGGAACAACATTGGCTATTCTCCAGTCCTCCGGGACATCCCCTGAAGAGTTTACTAATGAAATCATTTGATAAATATGGTTGTTGAAAGCCAATTTAGTCTCTTCTTCACAGAACGAGCATGGCAGGTGGCAAGGCCTGTATGGAGTGCTGCCCCCAGGACTGGCACCAGGAGGCCATCTCCGGGCATTAAACTTTTCTTAGCTGCCTATGGAAACCCGGAAAATCCCAGTCACCCTCCTCCGCTTGGAGTATTGCTCCAGATGGGCCAAGAGACCAGGAAGGCTCATGGCCAGTGGCGGGGGAATCGAACCCATGGCATTGGCGTTATGAGCTCCGCGCTCTAACCATCTGAGTTAGAGGGTCGCTACGCCTTAAGCAGCCCTTAATGAGCCTAATTGGCTCGCTGCTGTTTGCGGCAGATAGCTCCACTCTCACCATTCCCCCACCTGCCTCTACCCCCGGGAAAATGTCTTGGCAGGACGACAGAGCTGGGGAAATGGCATGTTAGCCAGCACCTCCCCACCTCCTGCGAGACCCACAATACAAGCCCTTGGTGTTAGGTTAGATAATGAATGAAGAACTGCAGTTGTTACAGGTCCATCAGGCTAATTGTGTATTGGTTGTGGTGTATAGATGGCGATTGATTTACTGGAGGACGAAAAGCAACATCTCGTCTCAGCGATCACACTAAATCTCAGAGAGCAACAACAGCTGATGCAGGTGAAGATGGGGCTCAACCTTGAGCTTTCCACCTACAGGTAATGTTTTGATTCTACACTGTTGGACAGGAGGGTTGGATCCTGGTCAACAGGGGCGAGCATAACGTCAAAGCTGAACCACACAAAAGTCCCAAAAAATTGGAATTTGAGCAACGTGCATGATGGGCAAGGTCAAAAGCCAAGGAGGCAGGAAATTCCGCAGTTTGCTGGGAATAAATTAGAGTAGAAGATAATGAAACATTGAGGGAGGACAATAGTTCACAGATCGGGAACAAGGATGAACATTTCAAGCAGAGGACATAGAACATAGAACAGTACAGCACCGTACAGGCCCTTCGGCCCACAATGTTGTGCCAACCATTTATCCTAATCTAAGATCAACCTAACCTACACCCCTTCAATTTACTGCTGTCCATGTGCCTGTCTAAGAGTCGCTTAAATGTCCCGAATGACTCTGACTCCACCACCTCTGCTGGCAGTGCATTCCACACACCCACCACTCTCTGTGTAAAGAACCGACCTCTGACATTAGTGAACAGTTCGGAGGAATAGTAATTGCAGTATCAATGAAATAAGGACAAGCGAGATCGCAATGGACGCAAAGACGTTAGATACCAGGTAAATATCAGATTGTAAACATTTTCTTTTATTCCTATTCAGTTTAGCGGAAGGGTGGGGGGGGAGGTGCTGGAAGAGTTTCTTAAGAGGAGACAATTGTTTATTTGGGATTTATTGAGAGTTAATTCAGATACTTGTCAGACCAGGCCAGAATCAGGTGTATTCAATGTTCACTGGACCATTACAGAAATAAAGGAAATCGATGGATTTGAAGGGAAACGTTAAAAGCAAACTAAAGACTTAACATCACCTCGTTCCAGTCAGTGACATTCAAAACCAATAAAACACATAGATGTTCAAATATTTGGTCTTGCTACATTTTATATGCACAGAATCCTCAAGTGTAACATTGCCTTATTGGTGGATAGCACAATTGCTTCACAGTGCCAGGGTCCCAGGTTCGATTCCGGCTTGGGCCTCTGTCTGTGCGGAGTCTGCACATCCTCCCCGTGTGTGCGTGGGTTTCCTCCGGGTGCTCCGGTTTCCTCCCACAGTCCAAAGATGTGCAGGTTAGGTGGATTGGCCATGGTAAATTGCCCTTAGTGTCCAAAATTGCCCTTAGTGTTGGGTGGGGTTTACTGGGTTATGGGGATAGGGTGGAGGTGTTGACCTTGGGTAGGGCGCTCTTTCCAAGAGCCGGTGCAGACTCGATGGGCCGAATGGCCTCCTTCTGCACTGTTAATTCTATGGAAAAAAAAATTCTATGGTGGATGAATCTTAACCCAGACACAAAGATCATTCAGTCTCAGCAACCTAATTGGTAGGCAAAGTAATGGAAAGGGTACTGAAGGATAGGATTTCTGAGCATCTGGAAAGACACTGCTTGATTAGGGATAGTCAGCACGGATTTGTGAGGGGTAGGTCTTGCCTTACAAGTCTTATTGAATTCTTTGAGGAGGTGACCAAGCATGTGGATGGAGGTAAAGCAGTGGATGTAGTGTACATGGATTTTAGTAAGGCATTTGATAAAGTTCCCCATGGTAGGCTTCTGCACAAAGTAAGGAGGCATGGGATAGTGGGAAATTTGGCCAGTTGGATAACGAACTGGCTAACCGATAGAAGTCAGAGAGTGGTGGTGGATGGCAAATATTCAGCCTGGATCCCAGTTACCAGTGGTGTACCGCAGGGATCAGTTCTGGGTCCTCTGCTGTTTGTGATTTTCATTAATGACTTGGATGAGGGAGTTGAAGGGTGGGTCAGTAAATTTGCAGACGATACGAAGATTGGTGGAGTTGTGGATAGTAAGGAGGGCTGTTGTCAGCTGCAAAGAGACATAGATAGGATGCAGAGCTGGGCTGAGAAGTGGCAGATGGAGTTTAACCCTGAAAAGTGTGAGGTTGTCCATTTTGGAAGGACAAATATGAATGCGGAATACAGGGTTAACGGTAGAGTTCTTGGCATTGTGGAGGAGCAGAGAGACCTTGGGGTCTATGTTCATACATCTTTGAAAGTTGCCACTCAAGTGGATAGAGCTGTGAAGAAGGCCTATGGTGTGCTCGCGTTCATTAACAGAGGGATTGAATTTAAGAGCCGTGAGGTGATGATGCAGCTGTACAAAACTTTGGTAAGGCCACATTTGGAGTACTGTGTACAGTTCTGGTCGCCTCATTTTAGGAAGGATGTGGAAGCTCTGGAAAAGGTGCAAAGAAGATTTACCAGGATGTTGCCTGGAATGGAGAGTAGGTCTTACGAGGAAAGGTTGAGGGTGCTAGGCCTTTTCTCATTAGAGCGGAGAAGGATGAGGGGCGACTTGATAGAGGTTTATAAGATGATCAGGGGAATAGATAGAGTAGACAGTCAGAGACTTTTTCCCCAGGTGGAACACACCATTACAAGGGGACATAAATTTAAGGTGAAAGGTGGAAGATATAGGAGGGATATCAGAGGTAGGTTCTTTACCCAGAGAGTAGTGGGGGCATGGAATGCACTGCCTGTGGAAGTAGTTGAGTCGGAAACATTAGTGACCTTCAAGCAGCTGTTGGATAGGTACATGGATTACGGGAAAATGATATAGTGTAGATTTATTTGTTCTTAAGGGCAGCACGGTAGCATTGTGGATAGCACAATTGCTTCACAGATCCATGGTCCCAGGTTCGATTTCGGCTTGGGTCATTGTCTGTGCGGAGTCTGCACGTCCTCCCCGTGTCTGCGTGGGTTTCCTCCGGGTGCTCCGGTTTCCTCCCACAGTCCAAAGATGTGCGGGTTAGGTGAATTGGCCAATGATAAATTGCCCTTAATGTCCAAATTGCCCTTGGTGTTGGGTGGAGGTGTTGAGTTTGGGTAGGGTGCTCTTTCCAAGAGCTGGTGCAGACTCAGGGGGCCGAATGGCCTCCTTCTGCACTGTAGATTCAATGATAATCTATGATTAATCTAGGACAAAGGTTCGGCACAACATCGTGGGCCGAAGGGCCTGTTCTGTGCTGTATTTTCTATGTTCTATGAATGGCTACATGGAGTTATTCTGGGGCTCTGACGATCCATGGTGTGCATTCTCGAGGTCCCAGAAAGCCAACCCATGTGGGGACACCCCCCCCCCCCAATCCCCCACCCTGCATCAGAGGAATAGATGAAAAATTAATTTCAAAAAATTGGAGGAAGGGTGGAGACTGAAGTATATAGACATTTTCTTAAATATGAGTAATCCCTCAACGAAAATACCAAATACTAGAATAGCATTGTCGGCAATTGTCACATTAACAGATTGCTTGCTGTGGGAGGCTGACAAATCCGGCCTTTCCCCCTGGGTCTTGGGTTGACGTTCAGACTAGACTGTAGGAGTCGGATTTGAAATGTGCTTGAGAAGTTTCAGCCCTACTGGGCATGTATGAGTCCATAAAACAGACCAATCTCACTTAGAGATGTGATGGAGATTCATGGGCGGAATGGAAATTATCGTAGGCGCAGCAAGAGATTTATTTTATCACGTTGCTGGGGCAAATGGAGAGACAGCAAGCTTTACGCCTGGCCTAACCTGGTCCTGCCCTGGGAGCAATTGAGCTGACATTGGGTATGCAAGATAGAAATGTTTTTGATCTCTGGCGTTGGCGGTACACAGGAAAAAGGAAACAAAACTCTCAACTCCACCAGAATAAATCTTGAACCAACTTTATGTAGGGCAGCACAGTAGCACAGTGGTTAGCAGCACCAGGGACCCGGGTTTGATTCCCGGCTTGGGTCACTGTCTGTGCGGAGTCTGCACGTTCTCCCCGTGTCTGTGTGGGTTTCCTCCGGGTGCTCCGGTTTCCTCCCACATGTCCTGAAAGATGTGCTGTTAGGTGAATTGGACATTCTGAATTCTCCCTCTGTGTACCCGAACAGGCGCCGGAATGTGGCGACTAGGGGCTTTCCACAGTAACTTCATTGCAGTGTCAATGTAAGCCTACTTGTGACAATAATAAAGATTATTATGATTATTATTATTTTTAGCCATGGTACCCTTGACGTTGAGTAATTATTAATTGTCCTGGGCCTCCTGTTAAAGCCCACATCCCCCATGCCCCTTACTACTAATGAAGCCAACAAACAACGGATGAGATTTTCCACGCTCACCACCGTGTGTTTCATACCGGAGGAAATGGCCCTCCATTGGGCGGCAGTGGGTCTTCTGGTCTTCTGCACGCCCCCTTCCTCTCCCCACTGTCACCGGGAAACCCGTGTCGGGGGGGGGGGGGTCACCGTCGGCAGGACTGGATGATCCCGCTGATGAGAATGTCCAGAAAATCCCAGAGCGTCTGAAACACCAGCATCGACCGGATGGGCTGAATGGCCTGTTTCTGAGCTGCGAAATTGGATGTAAAGCTGAAGGGGAAACGGCCACAAAAACTAATCCAATATAAATGACAATGTCGAAATGTTGTTGTTCCCATTGCTACATTATCCTGCAAAATGCTGCATCAAGTGTTTTTCTTGGAGCTAGTTTCTGGTGATTTCATACTCGTCTCCGTCAAATGGATCAACTGGGGCAGTGAGCTGTGCCAGCTCTTAGCAAACTGTTCCACTCTGACTCGCTGCATTAAAAACACTCCAGCATTGTTTTAGAAAATGCAGTTTGTGATCTGCTCTTTCTCTTTGCTTCTCAACCACGTTTGACATTGCGTCTGCCTTCTGAGTATCGACCCGGCCACTTCTCACCAACCGGCTCACTCAAGCTTTCAAACACATACAAGTTTCAGGAATCTTTGGGTAATCTGATATTCATTAACTCAGCCCAAACTATTAGTACCTTGACTGCGGGCACAATGGTTAGCACTGTTGCTTCAGAGCTCCAGGGTCCCAGGTTCGATTCCTGGCTTGGGTCACTGTTTTGCACGTTCTCCCCGTGTCTGCGTGGGTTTCCTCCGGGTGCTCCGGTTTCCTCCCACAGTCCAAAGACGTGCAGATTAGGTGGATTGGCCATGATAAAAAAATTAGCCCCTTAGAGTCCAAAAGTTGTGCAGGTTAGGGGGGATTACGGGATAGGGCAGGGGAGTGGGCCTAGGTGGGGAGCTCTTCCAGAGGGTCGGTGCAGACTCGATGGGCTGAATGGCCTCCTTCTGCACTGTAGGGATTCTACAATTCTAAGACTTGGGTGGTGGTGAAAGATCTTTTTCTTCAAAAGGAATGCTGCAACATCAAAATATAGCATCGAAAATCCAACATTCTTACTGAAAGTTATGAATTTGTCTATTGTAACAGATAGGGTATGAAGTTTGATGATAGTTTAGTGGATCAGTGAACTGTACTGTGCGATACTGAGTCATTTGAAACAGGGGATCCCATGTTGCCTGGCGTTTGCTGAACTAGATGATCTTATTTGGAAAGAGTTGAAACAAAGACAAATATGCCTCCAGGCTCTGTACATTACTCGTTGGAAATATCCCACTTACTCTTCGGATGAGAGCATAATCCCCCTCCATATTCCTTCCTGAACAGGAGTTACTGAGCTTAACTCTTTCATCCCTCCTCCCATTCAGGCTGGGGTCAACTAATTCAGCACAGGCTCAAAATGAAACGGGGGCTGTTGTGTTCCGTTTTGTACGAGGAAGTTGTTAAAACCTCTTGTGCACTTTATCTGAGGTACATGTGTCCTTGACCTATCCCAATAATCACATTACACTCAGATACCTTACTATTCCCCTATCTGGCATAAATGTGCAAACAAATGCCATGGGAATGACCAGGGAATGGCTATTTCCTAAGTCTTTGCTTAGTTGAAAGAGGTGCAACAAGTGGACATATTCTTTCAGTCTGCAAAGGACAGGGTCGGTGTGTCAACATAGGGAGCTTCTACCATGTGTAAATGAGCCATGCCAATGATCTTAAATTGTTTTTCAGTGTAATTATCTTAAATTGTTTTTCAGTGTAATTCTTCGCACAATCAGGATTGTTTAACAAGTGCCCTATCGCGGAGTCACATCTAATCTATAGGGTGGCCCGGTGGCACAGTGGTTAGCACTGCTGCCTCACAGTGCCAGTGACCCGGGTTCAATTCCGACCTCGGGTGACGTTTGCACGTTCTCCCCGTGTTTCCTCCGGGTGCCCCGGTTTCCTCCCGCAGTCCAAAGATGTGCAGGTGAGGTGGATTGGCTGTGGCTAGTGTCCATAAAAGATGTGTGGGTTAGGTTGAGGGGTAATTTGGGATACGGCGGGGGAGTGGGCCGAGGTAGGTGCCCTTTCAGAGGCTCGGTGCAGACTTGATGAGTCGAATGGCCTCCTTCTGCACTCTTGGGATTCTATGATCCTCTGAAATAAGTAATACAGATTGCCTTCACTAAAAGATTCATTGTCTTTACAGGACCTTATTGGAAGGAGAACACACCAAATATCAGGAGATACAGCAGAACCTACGAAAACCCAAACAAGGTAAAATTATTTTCTAAAAAGGATTTATTTAGTTGGATTGTGCAGACTCTCTACTTGTTAGTTAAGCACGTGCAAATGTCTGAAAAGTATTCTTCAAAGTACTCCGATAGCTAGATTTGCGTCTGACCTACAATTCTCCCAAGTCCTATTTTCTGGACTGATTGGCAGGAAGACACTTGGCTGGGTTGGTAAAGTGTAGAATTTAAGTGGGGCCGGTCAACAGATCCCCATTTCGCACCCAGGTCTACGTTGAGTTGGTTGCAGTAGCAGGCGTTTGATTGGCCTCGACCACTCTGGGCTAGTTTGGGGAGCAGTTCTAATGAAGGTCAGTTCTCTCTGCACAGATGCCGACTGATTTGTTGAACTAGTCCTATATTTTCTATTTCTATTGGAGAAAGGTTCACTGTTACTGTCTATTATTGGAGAATGTGCATTGGCTGAGACCTTTGTGATGCTGGCACTCATTGTGTCATCTCACAACAGAAGTATGATCTTCTTTATTCGTTCATGGGATGTGGGCATTGCTGGCTGGGCCAATATTTATTGTCCACCCTTGAGGACATTTAAGAGTCAACCCCATTGCTGTGGGTCTGGAGTCACATGTAGGCCAGACCAGGTAAGGATGACAGATTTCCTTCCCTAAAGGACACGGGTGGCACAGTGGGTAACACTGTTGCTTCAGAGCTCCAGGGTCCCAGATTTGATTCCCGGCTTGGGTCACTGTCTGTGCGGAGTCTGCACGTTCTCCCCGTGTCTGCGTGGGTTTCCTCCGGGTGCTCCGGTTTCCTCCCACAAGTCCCGAAAGACGTGCTTGTTAGGTGAATTGGACATTCTGAATTCTCCCTCTGTGTACCCAAACAGGCACCGGAATGTGGCGACTAGGGGATTTTCACAGTAACTTCATTGCAGTGTTAACGTAAATCTACTTGTGACAATAATGATTATTATTATTCGTGAACCAAACGACAATTGACAATGGTTTCATGGTTATTATTAAACTTCCAGATTTTTACTGAATTCAAATTCCACCATCTGCTCTGGTGGGATTCGATCTCAGATCCCCAAAGCATTTCCCTCGATCTCTGGATTACTACTCCAGCGACAATACCATTGAGGGCAGCAGGGTGGCGCAGTGGTTAGCATTGATGCGTCACGGCGCCAAGATCCCAGGTTCGATTCCGGCTCTGGGTCACTGTCTGTGTGGAGTTTGCACATTCTCCCCGTGTTTGCGTGGGTCTCACCCCCCATAACCCAAAGATGTGCAGGCTGGGTGGATTGGCCACGTTAAATTACCCCTTAATTGGAAAAAATGAATTGGGTACTCTAAATTTATTTTTTAAAATGTGACTACGCCACTGCATCCTCACCAGAGAGCTGACCATACCCCAACATGAGTTAGTGCCTTTCTAAGAAAAGGAGTTTTTAGAAAATGTCCATTTATTTTTATTGAAGCTGATTGATCCTCCCCATTTCCTGAGGATATTTTTACTGATCAAACTGGATTACTAGTCCAGTTACATTATCGTTCCAACAGAATGCAGAGTGGATTTGCCGGAATGCTATTTGGAGTCTGAGGGTTAAGTCACGAAGGCAGATTACACAAACTAGCGCTGGGATTTTCTGGCTCTGCCCAACACCAGGATCTTCCATTCCCGCTGAAGATCAATGGATTTTTGGCTGGCCTTCCACAATGTGGCAGGAAAATTCCGACCAAGGATTAGATTTCCTGGATTTCGGAAGGTTGAGGGGGTGATTTGATCAGTTTTCAAGCTATTAAGGGGAACAGATGGGGCAGGTGGAAAGAAACAATTTCTGCTGTTTGCAGAGTCTGGTGCTAAGGGATGAAAACCAGGGGCGTCATTCTCCGCCGGCGGGAGTCTCCGTTTTGCCGGCGCCGGGGGGGTTTCCCGACGGCGTGGGGCTGCCCCACAATGGGAAACCCCATTGACCGGCATAGTGTTACGGAGACTCCCGCTGGCCGGTCGGGGCAGAAATGTGGCGGGGCGGGTAGGAGAATTTCGCCCCAGATCTTTTAGAAGTGAAATTGGGGACCATTACCACACACAAATGATGGTAGAAGTTTGAAAGGGCGGCACGGTAGCACAGTGGTTAGCAATGTTGCTTTGCAGCTCCAAGGTCGCAAGTTTGATTCCCGGCTTGGGTCACTGTCTGTGTGGAGTCTGCACGTTCTCCCCGTGTCTGCGTGGGTTTCCTCCGGGTGCTCTGGTTTCCTCCCGCAGTCCAAAGACGTGCTTGTTAGGTGGGGTTACTGGGATAGGGTGGAGGTGTGGGCTTAAGTGGGGGTGCTCTTTCTAAGGGCCGGTGCAGACTCGATGGGCCGAATGGCCTCCTTCTGCACTGTAAATTCTATGATTCTATGATTGAAACTCTCCTGCAAATGGCAATTAATGCCAGATCAATTGTTAATTTTAAAACTGAGATTGCTAGATTGCCAGAGGTATTAAGGAATATGGGACAAAGGTGGGTATCTGGGGTTAGGTTACAGATCAGCCATTGAGGAATTAGTTAGAGAGGCTAAATGGCTGTTTTATTTCAGTGTTGAAATCAGTGATGCTTTTTTTTTTACAAGGTTGATCTATAAGCTGGCTCTTGTATTAAATTACTTGTTTTTTCAACAGGCATGGAAACAAGATCACATTCGTATAGAATTGCGGTCCAACCAGCTCTTGACACTCTAGAGGGAAGAAAATGGAAGATAACCAACATAAACGTTCCGTCAAGCTTCAGGAAAGTAATTACCAAAAAGGGAATAACACCAGAACCTGTGCAATCCAGAATACTCGCAAGAAAGACTATGAATGGTTCTTTGTCAGATGAAGATCTGCTTTATACCGAGGACACGGAGTCTTCTTCAGCAAGGTCAATAATGGCCCACCGAGGTAGTGCTCGAGTCATACCAGCACCATCTGCCCTAGACAGCAGAATGAAGGAAACTGCAGTTGAGGACCAAGTGTTCCCAGAAAGGATTGGCAGGAAGAGTAAAACGTTATTAGCCGGAGCAGAGCTTGTTTCGGAGGCGGCCATGCGTAAACCCAAAGTAGTAGTCAGGGAGTCAGACAATGAGGAGAAAAGGGATGTTTCATATCATGAAGAGAACAGCGTTAAGTCTCAGAGTTCAAATGACTCGGCACAGCCTTTTGGTGAGGTGCAAGATTATGATTTTAACAGGAGGTCCACTGGGGCAACCAACGAGGAAGAGTACAAGAGAGAGCCTTCAAAGGGTGTGACAACAGTCAAATATGCGTCAAACGTAGACCTCATTAATACGGGGATGCCCATCAGCCCTGACAGATACGTCCATACTACAGATCCTGAGGAAAGTGCAGAATTAACAAAATGTTTCAATTCAGACAACATCAGAGAAAAGGCCAAAGAGGAACTAGCAATGGGAACTGTGGAAGGGATATGGACAAAAACAAATGCAGGGGAGTCAAACGGTCATCAAGGAACTGTTGTCTCCAAAGAGATCTTGACGAATAATATTAGAATTGAAGGCACCATTGAAACAGTCACGGACACCACTGATTTGGAAAAAATTAAGGTTTTGCCAGAACCCGCAATCACTTATCAAATCGAGGAGAAAGAAATTCTGGATGATGGAACAACCAAAAGAGAAATTGTCATTCAGTCACGAAGAGAAGAGACCGTTGACGTGGCGGATAGGTCCACTCTGGAAGATATGTTGAACATGGATGGCAAAGCTCCAGAGCTTCAACTGAAAGGGGCTTTGGAACATTTAACAGGGTCAGGGTCAGAGGATGTCATAGGCGGACTTCTCAGCCTCGGCATTCAAGGAAGGAAAGCTCCAGGGAAGGTATCAGTAGGCGTTGAGATGGACGAGCAATTTGGTGAAATTGGTGATCTCTCCGCGCCAGAAGACACAGTTCCATTGTCTTTGGGAACGCAGGAGAGTGATTACGAAGGAAAAGATGACAGAGACGAAGAAGTCTTAAACGTCACGATGACTGCTGCGGAGTTTAGAAAAACGATGCTCTCAAATACAGAACCGTTTCTTCAGAAATTCGCAGATAGCTCACTTGGCTTTCCATCTCCAAACGAAAAGGCACATGAAATGGCCAGGGAGGAAGCAGAATTGTTTGGAGCAAATGAAACCAAAATGAGGTTACATCGCTTTCGAGGTGACGGAGACGCAGAAAATGTTCAACAGACCAAAGTCACTCTTTTAGATTCCTTGTCGAAAGAACTCTCCGCCCCGTGCTTAATAGAAGAATCGATTAAAGTCCCTCAAGATGTTCAAGCGTCCATCGTAGAACTACTGAATGAGGAAGCTGAGGATCCTCAACTTAAACTGAAAGGAGCTTTGCAGCAGCTGAAAGGGGTGGTGCCAGAAAGTCTGAGGGATGAGCTTTCAATACTCACTAGAGATGCCCCAGAGGGATCAGACAATGTATCAGTCAACATTAAAAACTTCCAACGGTCTTCTCGGAGTGGCGTTGTCACTATAGAGGCAGAGGTGAATGTGTCACAAAGCCTTGATCCAGAAGACTTTTATTCAATGGAAGAATACATTGGAGGCGAGGAGAACGAAGATGAAATAGGTTCAGGACTAAAATTTCTCAATACTCAGGGGAAAATACAGGAGTTATTGAGTGGAAGAGGTCTTAAAACTGCTGACACTTTGCACGACGGAGGTGGAGTCAATGTAAATGTCAGAGATGTTAATGAGCCACTGATGGCTTTCTCAGAAACCAGTGCAAGGGGTGTGGAAGACATTGGGTATACAGGTTGTTCCGATCTCGCAGGTGGCGTAGCTGTCCACGACATGATTGAGTCAAGCGAAGTGGAAGGTTACCCGTCTGATCAAAGCACTTGGTTCCAAAAGGCAGCAGGTAAGATGGAGGGAGAAGAGTTCTTTCACAGAACCTCGGACCCGGCTGATCCATCAGAAACCTTCCGCATGGATATCAACAGAATTATGACAGTACGCACCACTGGAAGTGACCGTGAGGAAGGTGTGACACTCGTAGCTCAGCATCAGGAAATTCCTGAAGGAACGGCTGGAAGGAGACCCGAGGGCAATAGGTATTGGTATGAAGAATGGGAATCTGGGATCAGAGGTGTCAGTGAGCTGGGGGTTCCTGATGCAGTCGAAGAGGAAAATCTGCAGGCTTCTGATCCAGAATTAATGCAATGCACTGCATCTCCAAATCTCCTGACAAAGACCAGAATCATTGTGCCTGAAGGTACCACACAAGTGGTCCACAGTGAAAAGAAAGTTGTCCTTACATACTTTGACGAGGATCAGTCAAACAACTTGCCTCAATCTGCTGATGGACAGTAAAGAGCTTTTGAAAGAATGGATTACATCTTTGAAGCAGAACCTAGTTAACATAGACACCAGCGGAGATTAACTGGCTCTGAGCATAGATTATGCTGTCACAGTGAAATAAGATGCTTTTCATGCTTTGACAATATGCTGCTTGAGAATTGTTTTATCTGGAGCATAACCACACGTGTGCGTGTGCTTTAAGAGAAACACACGTGTGACACTTCAGGCTACCCAAGGGCCTCATAACGTCACAGAAACCGCTTCCAAGTGAAAACTAATTATTTAAAAATAATCTTGCAGGCGTGATACAAAATAGTTTCTGTTGACTAACTTTTCGGAAGTAACATCTGGGGCAAAACAGCTTTTGCCACTAAAAGTGGTAGTAAAGGGCCACTAGCATTGAAGTGATTTATCTGAGGCGTCTGTGCACAATAGCAATTAAAAGATCTTACAATATTTTGCCGCTGATTTGATGTGTAATAGTCGCGCACAGGCAGCATTTGTGAAGTATATCCTTATCGCCAGTTAGTTAAACTGCTGTGCTGCACAGTTTAACAGCAGGCCTTGTGGCTTAATGGGTAGGTCCCTGCCTCTGAGCCCGCAGCTCCTGGTTTGAGTTCCACCTCAGGACCCGATGGCCAAAGTGTGGCCAAACTGATGTGAGTTATCAACCTGCTAAATAGTTCCGACACCCCGCGCCAGTGGCTGGCGGTAAGAGCGGGATGAGATTCCTGGTCTGCCAGGCTTGCTTAGGTGTGGCAGCCCTCAAGCTCTCAACCTCTGGCGGGACAGGCTAGATGCCTGTTCCAGGAAACAGATGAAACTTTGCCTTGTGCAGCACGAGAGGAAGCTACAACAATTTAACTTATACATAATTGAATTTAGGACTCCTTTAGGTTATCACTAAATAAGCTCTGCATCCCGGCCCCGGGTCACTGTGCGTGTGGAGTTTGCACATTCTCCCCGTGTCTGCGTGGGTTTCGCCCCCACAACCCAAAGATGTGCAGGGTAGGTGGATTGGCCCCGCTAAATTGCCCCTTAAATTGAAAAGAAAGAATTGGGTACTCTAAATTTATTTTTAAAAACATGGGGCGGGATTCTCCACTCCCGCGCCGAAGTGCCCACGCCGTCGTGAACACCGTCGAGGTTCACGACGGCGCGAAACGGCCCCTATCCTGACCGATTCAGGGCCCGATAATGGGCTAGGAGCGGGGCCGCGTCATCTACACACGGCAGGCCTTGTCGCCGCGTAAAGGCGGCGCCGCATAGATGACGCGGCCGGCGCCGCATAACGGGCGTCACCCGCGCATGCGCGGTTGCCGTCCTCTCCGAGTCCACCCCTCAAGAAGATGGCGGACGGATCTTGCGGGGCCGCGGAAGGAAGGAGGTCCTCCTTTAGAGAGGACAGCCCGACGATCGGTGGGCACTGATCGCGGGCCATCCCACATTGCAGGATCCCCCCCCCGCAGGCCGCCCCCCCCCCCCCCAGCGTTCCCGCGCTGTTCCCGATGGCAGCAACCAGGTGTGGATGGCGCCCGGGGGAACCCGCCGTTTTGGCCTGGCCGCTCGGCCCATCTGGGCCTGAGAATAGCGGGGGTGCCGGAGAATCGCCATTTTGGGTGTCTCCGGCGATTCTCCGGCCTGCGGAACTCGACGGGGCCGTCCCCGCCGCTTGGGAGAATCGCGGGAGGGCATCGGACCGGCGGCCCGGGAAATATTGGCAGCCCAGGCGATTCTCCCAACCGGCGCGGGAGTGGAGAATCTCACCCATTAACTTTGGAACGGACTTTTCCAGCCATTCCCAGAAGATCCCACCGACTGTGACCCCCCCCTCCCCCACTGTTGGTAACACCCCTCTCCCCCATCCTCGGCAAAACATGGGGGGGGGGGGATACCACCCTCCATTTCTCTCCACACATGGGGCGAAATTCTCCTACCCGCCCCGCCACATTTCTGCTCCTACCGGCCGGCGGGAGTCTCCGTAACACCGGCCGGTCAATGGGGTTTCCCATTGTGGGGCAGCCCCACGCCGTCGGGAAACCCCCGGGCGCCGGCAAAACGGAGGCTCCCGCCGGCGGAGAATGACGCCCATGCTCTCTAACCTGCGGAGTGCTTCCAGCATTTTGTTGTATTTATTTCAGATTTCCAGCACCTGCAGTATTTTAGCTGTTGTATTTTATCTCAGTATTAGAGTAATAAAATTATCCGGATGAAGCAGGAGATTAAACATGAATAATTTCAGGTAAATTAACTTTAAACATGCGCATTTGGCTAGTTTTACCTTTTTCCTGTCCTGTCTGGGTGGGATTTTCTGGCCCCCCGCCCCACCCCCCCCCGCGCACGTGACATGTTTATTGACAGTGGAGGGAGCTCGCCATTGGGGTCTTCCTGTCCTGTCAATGTCTACAATGCTGTGCATGGCTTGTCCATTCCACTGCTGGGGAACCCACTGCGTTGGGGGAGGTGCTGGAAGAGTGTGCCGTTGGAAGGCCTGGGAAATCCCACCCTGTGTTTTTTTTTCCAGAACTTTATTCCTAACAAACTGTGCTCAAATTCCTTCCCCGCACTTTTCACTCCACGTTCCCAGGTCCTATCATTTCATTTGGAGGTGAGCCTCTGATCAATGCTCAAGTATCAATTCAGCAAGTAGCAATGCTGGACCAGATAGAATGTGTGAGGCTCCAGGGGCCAGTTCACAGCTTGGGAAGTAGTGCAGAAGGAGGCCATTCGGCCCATCGAGTCTGCACCCGCTCTTGGAAAGAGCACCTGACCCAAGGTCAACACCTCCACCCTATCCCCATACCCCAGTAACCCCACCCAACACTAAGGGCAATTTATCATGGCCAATCCACCAAACCCGCACATCTTTGGACTGTGGGAGGAAACCGGAGCACCCGGAGGAAACCCACGCACACACGGGGAGGATGTGCAGACTCCGCACAGACAGTGACCCAAGCCGAGAATCGAACCTGGGACCCTGGAGCTGTGAAGCAATTGTGCTATCCACAATGCTACCGTGCTGCTTTGTACTCCTAAGATTCAAATTTTGATCACCTTGCTCCTGGAGACAAAATTCAGATCTGTTTACTACTAATGAGAAAATAAATTGGTTACAATATCTTTTAGTAACTTAAATATAAAACATTTCTTCCATCTTGGGAGGGTCCTACATGCTGCAAGCCTTATTTCCTGTGTTTGGAAGTTACGGAAGGTAATAATGGTCTTTACATTTTGAGCAATGGTCCCCCCTTAGATAACTCCCAAACAAGCGCAGTTGGAACAATTGAACAACACTGGTAAATTTAATTTGCTTTCAATTCAACTCCCTCAAACATTGGAGACCTGGATCAGCAGCACTTACACACGTCCCACCAAATATAGAGCTATTATTATAAGCAAACTGAATATGGACATCAATAAGAATCTCAACTACCCAATAATGGTCTGGTCTGTAACATGATTTAATCAGTAGCGTGTCACGGGAAGGTCAGAGCAGATGTGTCAAGAGTTTGGATTGAAAGTTTCTGTGATGTAGAATAAGGAATGGACGGCGGATGTATCACAAAATGATGTGAACCACATTTATAGTTGTAAAGAACAAACTTGCATTTATTTAGCACTTTGTATGACTTCAAGAAGTCCCAAAGCGCTGACATGTTTCTGAAGTGTAGCCATTGAAGGAAATGTGGCAGCCAATTTGCCTACAAAAATGTGGTAATGACCAAGCTTCTCTTTATGTGATATTGGTTGAGGGATAAATATTGGCCAGGTGTCTGGTGGGAACTCCCTTTGTTCCTCTTTCAAGGAGCACCATGTAACCATGTTGCCTCGGCACCTTTGACAATGCAGCACACCCTCGGTACTGTACTGGAAATGTCGGCCTAAATGTTGTGCTCAAGACCCTGAAGTGGTTCTTGAACTCACAACCTGCTGACTCAAAAGAAATGTGTGCAGGTCCTGGTGTAGATGCACCGCGTTACTGGGTGGCCTTCCGGTGCTTACCATCAATGTTCACGCCCGCAGAGCCTTGGAAGCAGTATGTAATGGCGACTGGCGCTGTGGAACCACACTCTCCTGCACAAGTCACAATCTTTACTGGGAGGGAGGAACTGAGCAAACAGGCCAAGAAACATCGACACAACTGGTGTCATTGCGAATGACACATTTATCCTTACCGTCTGCTAACTTCAGAATGGAAAATTTGTGATTTTGTTTACTCCAGACTAAAATCAAGCCAGAGTGTTGATTAGTGCTGGATATATTATAATGTGACGTTTGCTCCTGATGTTAAGGTTCATAGACTGCAGATAGGTGTGCATGTGTGTGTGGAGGGAGGTAAGAAATGTCGGCATGCTGATAGTTAAGGGCTAGTGCAGAGTGCAGACTGCTCAGAGTATCGGGGATGAAATACTCAGAGGAGATGGTTAATGTTGGGTTGCTGAGTGGCTAAGCTGGAGATGATCATTTTGATGTGCCACAGTTATTTTCTGCCTAACAACTTTGCAGCTGTTTTCCTGTATTCTTTTGTAAAATGTTTTAACATCGCAGTAAAACACGTTTTCTTTTTCAAATGCCAGGTTCCAGTTATTTTAATTTGAATTGCTGTATCACACTTTTATGCAGCGCGGAACTGCGACAACGTTCAATATTTTCAGTGACCCAGACTCCACACATCCCGGACTGGGGCGGTGAGCTGTTCCTTTCGCTGCGGGTCGATGGAATAGTTCTAGTCGTGTTTCCGCTGAACAAAAAAACTGGCCCTAATCTGTCACAAAATTGGCAATCTAACTCAGTGGCGTGTTGGGTTGACCAGTGTGGGAATTGGAAAGCTAGCAATCGATGCAGTAAAGGGTGCTTTGTGTAATTTAACTTAGAGCAAAAGTGGCTTCACGCCACATCTAACCGTGACTCAAGAGTGGCTGGTGCACTGAATCTCAATGGGGCTCTCCCAGTGTCCGTGTATAACTCTGGGGCGGGCTGCCGTGCTAGTGGACAGCGCGGCAGCACAGTGGCTAGCACTATGGATTCACAGCACCAAGGTCCCGGGTTCAATTCCTGGCTTTGGTCACTGTCTGTGCGGAGTCTGCACGTTCTCCCCGTGTCTGCGTGGGTTTCCTCCGGGGGCTCTGGTTTCCTCCCACAAGTCCTGAAAGACGTGCTGTTAGGTGAATTGGACATTCTGAATTCTCCCTCTGTGTACCCGAACAGGCGCCGGAATGTGGCGACTAGAGGATTTTCACAGTAACTTCATTGCAGTGTTAATGTAAGCCTACTTGTGACAATAAAAGATTATAGAAATGGGAATTCCTGTGCCCGCCTTGATGACAGCAAATGTTTAGTGTGAAACAAATGACCCATTAAAGTTCATTTGTAAAGGTAGAAATTTCCTCTAATCTGTATCACTACTTCACTGAAAGGTCGTTGCTGAATATTATGCTATTGGTAGATTGAAAAATTTAGATAATGGCTTCAAAATATTTCAAGGTACCAGCTGTTCCCTCTACTTCCTTGAAATTCTGCATAACAGCAGCACCACAGAATTTGTACAATGTAAATAGAATCATATAATCCGTACACTGCAGAAGGAGGACGGTTGGCCAAGTGAGTCTATGCTAACCCTCTGAAAGAGCACCTATCTAGGCCCACTCCCCTGTAACCCCACCTAACCGTTGGACACTAAGGGGCAATTTATCATGGCCAATCCACCTAATCTGCACATCTTTGGACTGTGGGAGGAAACCCACGCAGACACTGGGAGAATGTGCAGACTCCAGAGTCACCCAAGGTTGGAATTGAACCCGGGTCACTGACGCTGTAAGACAGCAGTGCTAACCACTGTGGAAAAGTCACATCAATCACTCAAGACTTGGAGTAGTTTCACTTACACAAGGCAAACAGGTGAGAGTTTCACAGAGCATTCAGGAAGCCCAAACTCCATTGCATAATCAGCTGTACATTCCCAGACAGTCATCACAGTCTTGGTGTAGCCATGAACAAAGAGATGAACTCAAGAGGTGAGACGAAAGTGAATGCCCTTGACAACAAGGCAGCATTTGACCGAGTGTGACATCAAGAAACTCCAGAAATATTGAAGTCAATGGGAATGGAGAGAAAAACTCTCCACTGATTGGAAGATGGTTGTGATTGTTGAGGTCAATCATCTCTTCCCTGGAGCAACACTGTAGGAGTTTCTCAGGGTAGTGTCCTCGGCCCAACCATCTTCAGCTGCTTCATCAATAACTTTCCAACATAAGGTCAGAAAAGGGATGTTCGCTGATGACTGCACAATGTTCAGCAACATTTGCAACTCCTGAGATTCAATCGGTGTCCATATGTAGCAAGATCTGGACAACATTCAGGCAGTCATCACAGTCTTGGCGTAGCCAAGCCATTCAGGCTTTGGTTGATAAGTGGCGAGGAAGACTCATGCCACACACGTGCCAGGCAATGACAATCTTCAACGAAAGTTAATCTAATGTTTGCCCACTATTAACGTCCTGGGGAATGCCGTTGACCAGAAACTGAACTGGATCCAACCATATAAATACAGTGTCTACAAGAGCAGGTCAGAGGCTGGGAATTCTGTGGAGAGTAACTCACCTCCTGACCTCCCCAAAGCCTGTCCACCATCTACAAGGCACGAGTCAGGAGTGTAATAGAACACTCTCCATTCACCTGGATGAGTGCAGCTCCAACAACATTCAAGAAGCTCGGCACCGTTCAGGTCAAAGCAGCTTGATTGGCACCTCCATCACCATCCACTCCCTCCACCACCAATGCACAGTGGCAGTGGTGTGTACCATCTACAAGGTGCACTACAGCAACTCATCAAGGGTTCCTTCAAAAGCGCCTTTGAAACATACAACCTTGACAACCTAGTAGGACAATGGCAGCAGAAGCATAGGGAACACCAACCACCACCTGCACATTCCCCTCCAAGTCACTTACCACCCTGACTTGGAAATACATCGCCATTCCTTACTGTTGCTGGGCCAAAGTCCTGAAACTCCATTCCTAACAGCACTGAGGATGTACCTACGCCACATGGACTGCAGCGGTTCAAGAAGGCGGCTCACCACCACCTTCTCAAGGAGCAATTAGGGATGGGCAATAAATGCTGGCCTAGCATTCATGTCCCCTGAATAAATAACAAAGTTGTAAGCTACAATAAGCAAATCCCAATCACGTTTAACATTTTATGAAATTACTTTTCATTAAGTGCACAGAAATTGCAAAAGAACAAAGGCCCCCCAAAATACTTAAATTGGAGAATTTATTTGATTGGCACTCGATCTGGGGCATGGGATGGATAGGGGGTGGTGAGGTGGAATAAGATCCAGATGCCCCTCCCACCCTTCCCCAAGCTCCCCAGTTCCTGCCCTTCTAGAATCCCAATTTACCTCGCTCCACAGACCACGGTGTCCTCAGCCAGGGGCCTACATGCATTCCCGCCCACGTCCGGTTGGCGATCAATTAACCAATCTGATTAGCGGGCACCTCTCGGGGCGGGAACTGCTCCGACCAAGGGACAGAAACTCCCCTCTTTGATCCTGAAGGCCACCCGGGCGTGGGTTATATCTGTGGGGCGACATTGTCTAACGTCAGCTGGTTCTGAGCCGACAGTATTCCCAGGGGCGGCGAGCAGTACCTGCTCCTGTAAAATTCAGCCCGGTGAATAGAAGATAAATCGCTTAGAAGTCCAGCAGGGAATTCAGAAAAAAAAAACCTCTTCACTCAGGAGACTGGTGAGAATTTGCTACCAGGGGGGAGTGGTTGAACCGAATAGAATGAATGCAATTAAGGGAGAGCTGGTTAAGCTTACGAGCGAGAAGGGATGAGGGTTTTGCAGTCGGTGTTAGCCGTGGTGGATTGGAAGGAAACTCGAGTGGGGAATAAACACTGGCACAGATCAGTGGGGTGGTGTATTCTCTGTACATTATTCAGCTACAAGCTGCAAACTGCATAACTTCATTCACTAAATTGTGTACATTATTTGGCACTGGAGTTAAATGACAAGTCGAAGTCCATAGTAAAACTATCTGTAACCAGTGCAGAGTTTGGCTTTCATTCCATCAACTCTCATTGATCATTCATGGCCGGTTACTAGCACTCTGGCCTTGTCTTCAATAACCATCTGAATTCCAACCTGGGACATCCGACACATCGAATCACCACAAAAGCGGCTTCATTCCCTTTAATGTGAATTTTTAGGTTTTATTTTGAGCTCACGCACATAATAAATTTCAGCAAATGTAAAAAAAAAAATATATGGCTGAATTTATTTTTAGCACCGTATCAGAAAATGTCCCACAGAAGAGTCAGCAGAGAAATGTTGATACTGAGCTAACACCAGGAGATAAGAGGCCAAGTGACTGACAGCTTGAAATGAAGTGAAATGAAAATCGCTTATTGTCACAAGTAGGTTTCAAATGAAGTTACTGTGAAAAGCCCCTAGTCGCCACATTCCGGCACCTGTTCGGGGAGGCTGGTACAGGAATTGAACCATGCTGCTGGCTTGCCTTGGTCTGCTTTCAAAGCCAGCGATTTAGCCCTGTGCTAAACCAGCCCCTTTTTGGTCAAAGAGGGATGTTTGAGGAAGTGCCTTAAAGGAGAGAGTGGTAGAGAGGAGGCAGTGACGTAGAAGTCTAATGATGACCACTGTCACTTGGGGCGCAGTGGTTAGCACTGCTGCCTACGGCGCCGAGGACCCGGGTTCGATCCCTGCCCCGGGTCATTGTCCGTGTGGAGGTTGCACATTCTCCCCGTGTCTGTGTGGGTTTCACCTCCACAACTCAAGGATGTGCAGGTTAGATGGATTGGCCACGCTAAATTATCCCTTAAATCGGAAAAAAAAATTGGGTCCTCTAAATTTATAAAAAAAGAAATAAAACCATTATCGATTGCCGGAAAAATCCACCTGGAAGGAAATCTGCCGCCCTTGCCCGGTCTGGCCGACATGTGACACCAGACCCACAGCAATGTGGTTGACTCTGAACTGCCCCCTGAAGGGCAATTAGGGATGGGCAATAAATCCTGGCACAGCCTGCGTAGCCCATGCCCCATGAACGAATTTTTAAAAAGGTGGAGAGCATTAGCGGGGGGGGGGGGGGGGGGGAAATTTCAGAGTTTGGGTCCCAGGTAGCGCAAGGCACCAATGGTCATAGAAATGGCATCCGAGTTCTTTTGAAGGGGGACAAGAGCAGGCAAAGGGTGCTGAGCTCCATCCTCCCATAACATTCTGTGTACACCGGTCAGTCATAGATGTTTGCTTTAGTCCCTCCCGATATGCTGTGGTTCGGTGTCACAGCACAAAATGCAGGTCTCTGTTTTAAATGATCTGCTCCAGTTTTCCCTTCCGTCGCAGCCACCTCAGGGGACCTGTTGAAAAATACAAACAGCAAATTGTTTTAAAAATTCCGTCCCAATGTAAGCCTGAAGGCATTCTTCCCAGTCCAACTTCCTCGTAGTCTATTCTGTGCACCCGCACTTTGAGCAGGAGTAATTGGGAAAGGGAACCCTGGCCGATTTCCTAGCCCGCAAGATCTATACACAACCGTAGAACTCCAAGTAATAATAATAATCGCTTATTGTCACAAGTGGGCTTGAATGAAGTTACTGTGAAAAGCCCCTAGTCGCCACATTCCGGCGCCTGTTCGGGGAGGCTGGTACGGGAATTGAACCCGCGCTGCTGGCATTGTTCTGCATTGCAAGCCAGCTGTTTGGCCCACTGTGCTAAACCAGCCCCAGTATGTGCCCCAGCTGGAAGCAGGTATCTCTGGGTGACAGAGTGGATTATCAATACAATAATACAATAACAATAATCGCTTATTGTCACAAGTAGGTTTCAATGAAGTTACTGTGAAAAGCCCCTAGTCGCCACATTCCGGCGCCTGTTCGGGGAGGCCGGTACGGGAATTGAACCCGCGCTGCTGGCCTTGTTCTGCATTACATGCCAGCTGTTTGGCCCGCTGTGCTAAACCAGCACCGATCAGGCAGTGCCTCTATCAGCAGAGCCACTGGGATGCTTAGTAACGCCTGCAATGTGAGTACTACGAGCAGCTGGTAATATTTTCCTCTCCATCATCTGGGGGGGGGGGGCGGTGCGCGTGGAGGGGAGGGGGGTGGCGTGGTGCCCAGAAAGCGAGGGAGGTGATTTCTGACAGGAAGCAAACTTTTTCCAAGGTCAACAGGAAATAACTCGGGGAACAATACTCGGCTCTGAATGTCTTGGAACCGTCCTGATAAAAAACCGTGGAATAAGAATGCCTTCTGCTGCCACTGCTTGTGGCTACCCCCACCAGGGGGGTCTGATGTCACGCTCTGTCTCCGGCGTCTGACTTTCTCCACCCTCACACATCCACTGCAATCACTCTGTGATGTTCGTCAGCCAATCACCCCTAGGTCCATCCCTCTTTGTGCTCTCCTCCGCTTTACCCTCTAGCAGAGATCACTGCAGCTTGTCTGCTTTGCTCAAATGGCCGAAATACGGGGTAGCACAGTGGGTTAGCACTGCTGCCTCGGGGCAGCACAGTGGCACAGTGGGTTAGCACTGTTGCCTCAAGGAGCCGAGGTCCCAGAGGTCCCGAGATTCCGGCTCTGGGTCACTGCCTGTGTGGAGTTTGCACATTCTCCCCGTGTCTGCGTGGGTTTCACCCCCACAACCCAAAGATGTGCAGGGTGGGTGGATTGGCCACGCTAAATTGCCCCTTAATTGGAAAAATATAATTGGGTACTCTAAATTTAACTAAAAAATGGACGAAATACGGACACTTTCTTTTCTGGATGTCACTTTTTAGAGTTAGAGAAATTTCAAGCCCCTCTTATGGTCTGTATTTCGAATTTAATCGCAGGTCTTAGCATCCACATTTCAAAGGCTTCAATTTTCTTCCACAGTTCTCTATCTGTTGTCCATTGACACATCCGAGGTCACAGTCAGGGCAATGTGGCCAGTCACCTGTGAAGAGTCTGGGAACTCACGCAGAATGGATCCCATGGTTGGTGATGGAAAACCAGAAGAACACCAGAGGTGTGTGAAAGCAGGAGCTTGGGCTGGCTCGCTGTGCGCTCAGGATGTCATAGATCAGCATAGAATTTACAGTGCAGAAGGAGGCCATTCGGCCCACCGAGTCTGCACCGGCTCTTGGAAAGAGCACCCTACCCAAGGTCAACACCTCCACCCTATCCCCATAACCCCACCCAACACTAAGGGCAATTTTGGACACTAAGGGCAATTTATCATGGCCAATCCACCAAACCTGCACATCTTTGGACTGTGGGAGGAAACCGGAGCACCCGGAGGAAACCCACGCACACACGGGGAGGATGTGCAGACTCCGCACAGACAGTGACCCACGCCGGAATCGAACCTGGGACCCTGGAGCTGTGAAGCAATTGTGCTATCCACAATGCTACCGTGCTGCCGTGATGTCCTATCCTGGTTCTGTGCTGAATCAAGGGGTCTCAGCCCAGCTAACATGGTGATAGGCTCGCATCTTAGTGGGCAGTGGGACAGAACAATCAGCCAGAGCTCTTGCTCCCAAGACGAGAGCACAGAAAATCCAGGCTGACCCTCCCATTGCAGTACTGGAGGGTGCTTTCCTTCAGTTCAGCTGTTAAATCAAGGCCCTGTCTGCTCTCTCAGACATTTTATTTCTTATTCATTCATGGGATGTGGGCTTCGCTGGCTGGGCCAGCATTTATTGCCCTTCCCCAATTGCCCGTCAGCCATTTCGGAGGGTATTTTAAGAGTCAACTTCTGTAGTCACCTAGAGGCCAGACCAGGTAAGGATGGTAGACTTCCTTCTCTGAAGGACATTAGTGAACCAGGTGAGTCTTTATGACCATTGACAATCATGGTGATCATTAGACTTTTCATATAATCATGGAATTTACAGTGCAGAAGGAGGCCATTCGGCCCGTCGAGTCTGCACCGGCCCTTGGAAAAAGCACCCGACTTAAGCCAACACCTCCACTCTATCCCCGTAACCCCACCTAAACGTTTTGGACACTAAGGGGCAATTTAGCATGGACAACCCACCTAACCTGCACACCTTTGGGCTGTGGGAGGAAACCGGAGCACCCGGAGGAAGCCCACGCAGACACGGGGAGAAAGTGCAAACTCCACACGGGGCCGGAATTGAACCCGGGTCCCTGGAGCTGTGAGGCAGCAGTGCTAACCACAGTTAGTTCTATATTTTTTGTTGAATTCCCAAATTTCGTCAACTGCCATGGTGGGATTCGAACCCGGGTCCCAGAGCCTTACCCTGAGTGTCTGGATTCTAGCGACAATCCCACTATTACAGGGAGGCAGTGGCAGAGATCCCACGGTGCTAATCTAAAGAAGAATGGGAATGATCTCCCTGGTGTCCAGAATCAACACTTATCCCACAGCCATCATGATTAAATTATCTAGTCATTGTCGCATTGTTGATTGTGGAATTTTGCTTTGTGCAAACTGGCCGGTGCGTTTCCTACATTCTGACAGTGACCACGCTTGGAGAGTACTGCATTAGCGGTAGGGCAGCTTGGGATATCTTGAGGTTGGGAAAAGGACGGTGTATTTCTTCTTTAAATGCCCTGGGAACTACTCGAAGTGCTTCACATCCAATTAATTATTTTTTACAAAGGTATTTGTTATTAATGTACGGGGGAATAGAGCTGCCAATGCACGCACACTGCAAGGTCTCAGAAACAGCACACAAGATAAAAATAATCGATGAATCAGGGTTTGATTCCTGTGACGTTGTCTGAGTGGAGGGGGGGGGGGGCAGGAAGCTTGGGAGAACTCCCCTGATCCTCCTCGAGCGTTGCCATGGGACATCTCACAGAGCAACGCTGGAACATCAGCTGAGGTCCTGGAGTGCAGCTTGAAAGGGTTGGCAATGTGACGAGCTACAATACTCTTCGATAATCGACCATCGACTGTTTACCTGGCATTCTCCAGGGAAAAATGATCTTAGACTTTTTTTTTTTAAACATATCTTTCCCCCTCCAGTTTCCTGCATTACTCTCATGAAGGGGCGATCCTTTAAAACAGAGATGAGGAGGAATTTCTTCAGCCAGAGGGTGGTGAATCTGTGGAACTCTTTGCCGCAGAAGGCTGTGGAGGCCAAATCACTGAGTGTCTTTAAGACAGAGATAGATAGGGTCTTGATCAATGAGGGGATCAGGGATTATGGGGAGAAGGCAGGAGAATGGGGATGAGAAAAATATCAGCCATGATTGAATGGCGGAGCAGACTCGATGGGCCGAGTGACCTCATTCTGCTCCTATGTCTTATGGACACTGACAAGTGTTGATTTTATGAAGTCACGGAGAATTCACACCGAGTTGTACCAAAGAAACTTAGATTTATTTACTTTAAAATTTTTTTTAGAGTACCCAATTCTTTTTTTCCAATTAAGAGGCAATTTAGCGTGGCCAACCCACCCAGCCTGCACATCTTTGGGTTGTGGGGGTGAGACCCACGCAGACACGGGGAGAATGTGCAAACTCCACACGGACAGTGACCTGGGACCGGGATCGAACCCGGGTCCTCAGCGCCGTGAGGCAGCAGTGCTAACCATTGCGCCACCGTGCCGCCCCATGTTAGGTTTATTTACACAGCTCCCGGAATTTCACAACCTGGTCTTAACAGGTGGGCCCTTATATACAATGTGGATTGAGCGACCCCTTCCCCTTAACAGGGAAGCTCGTACTCCGCAAGGGACACGGGGTAGACCATCATTCCCACCCCGTGCGGTTACTCTTCTGGGCGGCACGGTGGTTAGCACTGTTGCTTCACAGCGCCAGGGTCCCAGGTTCGATTCCCGGCTTGGGTCACTGTCTGTGAGGAGTCTGCATGTTCTCCCGTGTCTGCGTGGGTTTCCTCCGGGTGCTCCGGTTTCCTCCCACAAGTCGGGAAAGACGCGCTTGTTAGGTGAATTGGACATTCTGAATTCTCCCTCCGTGTACCCGAACAGGCGCCGGAGTGTGGCGACTAGGGGCTTTTCACAGTAACTTCATTGCAATGTTAATGTAAGCCTACTTGTGACACTGATAAAGATTATTATTATTATGACAGCTGAGATATGAGCTACACAGGCAGCAGGCTCTGCTCTGAGCACCTGGGCATCACAATTGGGTCCAATCCTGCTGACTTTATTGATCCCAAAATATATGGCGATCCCCACAGGAGGCAGTGGAAGGATCAGGAGCTGGAACTCTGCCTGATTCCTCTATTCCTGCACCCAGAGTTATCAGAGCCTGTCACTACAATGCCCCGTCAGCTGATCTCAGTTGCTGCAGGACAATCCTCCGCTCTTCAGGGTTCAGTTATAGACCAGCAGCAACCAAGCGACCAGTGAGCCATTATTAATAACAATAATCGCTGACTGTCACAAGTTGATTTCAATGAAGTTACTGTGAAAAGCCCCTCGTCGCCACATTCCGGCGCCTGTTCGGGGAGGTCGGTACGGGAATTGAACACTGCGCTGCTGGCCTTGTTCTGTATTACAAGCCAGCTGGTTAGCCCACTGTGCTAAATTAAAATTACTATTTCAACCAGTATTGGCCCTGTGGCCCTGCAGCAGTTCGCCAGAAAGTTCCCAATAGCTTTAGCCAGCTCCGGGTCATTGACCCGATGGTCAGTGAGGCGTCACTTACTTGGATAAGAGTTTGACTGTTTGCTGAGTGGCTCTTGTCTTTTTGTGCTGTGACCCATACAGAAAGGTCTGAATTCCTAGGCACTGCCAAACACAGAGATTAAAGTATTTAATTAGAATTCTGCATTCAGCAACTACCAGCCGGACTGGATCAGCACATTTCCCACTTGCAACTGGACAGCAAATGCAAATCTGAACAAAATTAGGTGGTGGACATGTTTGCTTTCCAGTTTTTTTACCACCTCCCCTGGAGGTGCTGCTGGGGAGGTCTTTCCAACAGCAGTCGCATTGATCTGGAACACAACAAAGCAGCTGGGCGTCCCTCCATGGCCTCACACCCACCCCCCCTCTCTCTCTCTCTCTCTGTAACCTCCTCTGATCTCTTGAGATCTCTGCTCTCCTCCAATTCCGGCCTCTTGCGCCTCCTCAACTTCCTTCAATCCACCACTGCCGGACGTGACTTCAGCCAAATTTGTGGGCCAGATTTTTAGGGTGGGGGTCCACAGAGATCAGGGCGCCATCTTTAACGGGCGCCCCCATGAGCACAGAATGTAAACAGCCCGCCCCCGGCCGAGGGCACCCTCCCCAATCTCCCCCCCAAACACTGCAGTCCCGGGGGCAATCTCCCCCCTCACAGTCATCATCCCTTCCCCACGCACAGACATAACCCCTGCCGTGGGGCTGCCCAGAACGCCCCCCCCCCCTCCGCCGGCACTGCCTGGGCATGTCCCTCTCCCCCTGGGGGGCTATACTTACCTTTGTGTCCTCAGGTGCTCCCCTCGACTGATTCACATTTTAAAATAGCTGATGTATCTCACATCGGCGAGGTATGAATATTCAGTGACAGGGGAACAGGTGATGGGCGCGCACTAATTATATGTAAATGTATTAACATTTATTATAATGAGGTCCTCGTCCTTTGTGGGCGGGAACCTTGTTAAGCCATCGGTGAGGGCGTGGAAAATCGGGAAACGCGATCTCACCGGCGAGAATCGCGTTTCCCGACACTCGTGGTATTTTGAGACCACGTCGCCATTCTTGCTGGTGGCTAATGTGGACCCAAAATCGCCGCATGTTCTTATTGTGCTTGAGAGAGAGGAGAGCAGAGTGCGGCCGCTAGAGGTCTCTCACGAGCTTCCTAGCAGCTTTCACGCCTCATGGGATCTCCCCAAAAGGGCCGAGACCAAATGGCACGAGCCTAAGTAGGGATTAAACCTAATTATGCGCACTTACCCAATATCTACCGGCCTCCTGGGATCTATCAACCTCCCCAGGGAGGCTGTAGCTGGGTGCTGTTCAGTACGGTCCACACAAACATAGACCAGGAGGAATGTCACTCGGGGGGGAGGGGGGGGGGGTCCCGGACCATCGGAGGCCCCTGGGCAGTCGGGGTCAGTGCTGGGTGGTTCCCTGACCTTCCCCCTGGATCACTGGCACCTTGGCACTGCCAAGCTGGCAGGAGCACTGCCCGGGTGCCAGCGCAAGGGTTCCCAGGTGGCAGTGCAAGAGTGCCCAGGTACAGGGGTGGCACTGCCAAGGATCAGAGCCTGAGGGGGGCCATGCCCATGAAAGGAGGGTGGATGGGGTTTGATGGGGGTGTGCAGGACAGGTAAACAGGGGCCTCTGGGAGGTTGGGGCGATGACGGGTGGGGGCCCTGGAAGGGAGGGGGTGCAGTCAGGGGGCTTGGCTGGGGCCTGAAGAGGGCCCCCATAGCGGGGTGTCCTCACTTGGGGGCGTGTGGGGTAGTGCCCATGTGTGTGGGGGGTGACATTGCCCATGGGTGGGGGGGGGTGAGCTCACTTTGACAACGGTGGGACTGGTGGGCCGCCTCCTGGCTGAAAAACAGCTGCGGGCTGGTCGGTAAGTCCCGCTCCAAGTGTCGTTTGATAGCGATGGGGAGTTCCCTGAAAATCCCGCCACAAGTGAACTTGGAATATTTTCCGTTAAATTCCGCCTCATCCCTTCACTCACGTCACTGTGAGGAATGATGTAGACATCGCTGGCTGCACATCGCTATTCCCAGGAGCTCGTGTGTGAAATTGCCTGCTGCCTTCCTGCGTTACAGCAGGCTACACCTCAAAGGCATTTCACTGGCCATGAAGGGTGCTATAGAAATGCAGATTGTTTTTTTCCATCAGACCATTTTAGAAATATGGTATTATTGTTGCAGAACGCAACTGTAATTAAACATTGCATCTCCCATCTTTAGACGGTACTCAGGTTACGGAGAGGTAACTATTACCCAGTCCACAGCTGCTGTCGAGGTGGATCACAGAACTTCAAATAGCTGAACAGCACATCAGATACCACAGTGTGTCTGCGCCCAGCTCATCTTCCATGGGACATACTTAGCAATCAGGGGGGTAAGCCTGGGACTTATTTCCTGACATGTGTAGAATCCTCCACCGATACACACAGCGCCAGCAACAACAGGCAACCTTTGCCACTTGTCAGCCGACCTTTGTTGCGACATTTCTTCACCAAAATGCAGCCGAAACGTGGGCCGGTGAACGTGGCTAGGCCAGGAAAAGAGGCCCCTGAGGGAGGTATCTCCTCCACCAAGCCCTGAGGCGCGAGCACGATGACCTGATCTCCTCCCATCAGTCTCAGAATTGATTCTGGGCGCCAAGAGGGCCTCGAGTGCCCCAACAATTGGCCCCTTTAGGGCCTCATTTGGGGATGAGGGCGGGCAGGTCCCGCTGGGCCCATGTAAAATTGCACTCAAGTCGGGGGGAGGGGGGCGATTCAGCAACCCCCCCACCCGCAAACCCACCAGCGTCACATTTTGCCCACGCAAAGAAAGCCCTCTGTAAAAAGGTAATGTTACAAAAGATTACGATGATGGTTCAAAAGTAATTTGAATGTTTTTTTTTTGAAAATGTACTTATTAGTTTTTTAACAAAACAAAACAATTTTTCCCCCTTACAAACAATGAATCCCCCCCCCCCTCCCCCCGTAACAAAATAACGCAAAATCGCTCTGAGCAAGATATATGCATGGTAAGATTAAATATTTACAGAGCTTTATACACTGGCTCTCGCCCGTTCGTGCCAGCTTCCCCCACCCTCCATGTTATCCCCCGCTCGTCCGTCCCCTCAAACAATCTCTCGTTCCCCCCTCCCCCCCCCCAGGGTTGCTGCTGCTGCTGACCGACCTTCCTCTAACGCTCCGCGAGATAGTCTAGGAACGGTTGCCACCGCCTGTAGAACCCCTGCACAGACCCTCTCAGGGCAAACTTAATCCTTTCCAACTTTATGAACCCAGCCATATAATTTGTCCAGGCCTCCACGCTAGGGGGCTTCGCCTCCTTCCACATTAGCAAGATCCTTCGCCAGGCTACCAGGGACGCAAAGGCCAGAATGCCGGCCTCTTTCGCCTCCTGCACTCCCGGCTCGTCCACTACTCCAAATATTGCTAGCCCCCAGCTTGGCTTGACCCGGACTTTCACCACCTGAGATATTACTCCCGCCACTCCTCTCCAGAACCCCTCCAGTGCCGGGCATGACCAAAACATATGGACATGGTTCGCCGGACTCCCTGAACACCTTCCACATCTGTCCTCTACCCCAAAGAACCTACTCAACCTCGCCCCCGTCAAGTGCGCTCTGTGAACCACCTTAAATTGTATCAGGCTGAGCCTGGCACACGAGGAGGAGGTATTAACCCTACCCAGGGCATCAGCCCACAGACCTTCCTCGATCTCCTCCCCCAGCTCCTCCTCCCATTTACCCTTCAACTCTTCTGCTAGCGCTTCCCCCTCTTCTTTCATCTCTTGGTGTATTGCCGTCGAGGTGTATTGTAGAGGAGCTTAACCCAGCTAATAAACCCTCCCCCAAACCTTGCCCTCCCCGACCCATACACCCGAGATCACCCTGTCTTGAATTTCCTGTGTCGGGAGCAGCGGGAATTCCCTGACCTGTCGCCTCACAAAAGCCCTCACCTGCATATATCTGAATGCATTTCCTGGGGGTAGCTCAAACTTCTCCTCCAGTGCCCCTAGGCTCGCAAATGTCCCGTCGATGAACAGGTCCCCCATTCTTCTAATCCCCGCCCGGTGCCAGCCCTGGAACCCCCCGTCCATCTTCTCCGGGACAAACTGGTGGTTATCCCTGATCGGGGACCACACCGAGGCTCCCACTGCACCCCTATGCCGTCTCCACTGGCCCCAGATCCTTAACGTTGCCGCCACCACCGTGGTGTACTTTGATGGCGAGAGCGGCAACGGGGCCGTCACCAGCACCCCCAAGCTCGTTCCTTTGCAGGATGCCATCTCCAACCTCTTCCATGCCGCCCCCTCCCCCTCCATACCCCACTTACGGATCATCGCCACGTTTGCTGCCCAGTAGTAGCTCCCTAGGTTTGGCAGCGCCAGCCCTCCTCGGTCCCTACTGCGCTCCTAGTACCCTCTCCTTACCCTCGGGGTTTTGTTCGCCCACACAAACCCCATAATACTCCTACCTACTCTCTTGAAAAAGCCTTTGGTGATCACGATGGGGAGGCACTGGAACACAAACAAAAACCTCAGAAGGACCACCAATTTAACCGACTGCACTCTACCCGCCAACGAGAGCGGCAACACGTCCCATCTTTTGAAGTCCACCTCCATTTGGTCCACCAACCTCGTCAGATTCAGTTTGTGTAGGGCCCCCCAGCTCCTGGCTATCTGGATCCCCAGGTACCGAAAGCTCCCCTCCGCCCTCCTCAGCGGTAGGTCCCCTATCCCTCTTGCTTGGTCCCCTGCCTGTAGTACAAAAAGCTCGCTCTTCCCTACATTGAGCTTATAGCCTGAGAACTCCCCAAACTCCCTCAAAGTCTGCATGACCTCCATTGGGTCCGCCACGTACAGCAGCAGGTCGTCCGCGTATAGCGACACCCGATGCTCTTCCCCCCGCGGACCAGCCCCCTCCATTTATTAGACTCCCTCAGTTATATGGCCAAGGGTTCGATCGCCAATGCAAACAGGGGGGACAAAGGGCACCCCTGCCTCGTTCCTCGGTACAGCCGAAAGTACTCCGACCTCCGCCGGTTCGTCACCACACTCGCCACTGGGGCGCTGTAGAGGAGCTTAACCCAGCTAATAAACCCTCCCCCAAACCCAAACCTACGCAACACCTCCCAGAGGTACTCCCACTCAACTCGGTCAAAGGCCTTTTCCGCGTCCATGGCTGCCACTATCTCCGCCTCTCCCTCCTCCGATGTCATCATTATCACGTTTAAGAGCCGCTGCACATTCGTATTTAATTGTCTGCCCTTTACAAATCCCGTCTGGTCCTCATGAATCACCCCCGGGACACAGTCCTCAATCCTCGTGGCCAGCACTTTTGCCAATAGCTTAGTGTCCACATTTAGGAGCGAAATCGGCCTGTATGATCCACATTGCAGTGGGTCCTTGTCTCGCTTCAGGATCAAGGAAATTGTCGCCTCCGACATTGTCGGGGGCAGGGTCCTCTCCTCTCTTGCCTCGTTAAAGGTCCTCACTAGTAACGGGGCCAACAGGTCCGCATACTTTCTATAAAGCTCCACCGGGAACCTGTCCGGCCCCGGGGCCTTCCCCACCTGCATGCTCCCCAAACCCTTCCTCAGCTCCTCCAACCCGATTGGTGCCCCCAAACCAGCCACCTCTTGGTCCTCCACCCTCGGGAACCGCAGTTGGTCCAGGGATCTTCCCATCCCCTCTTCTCCCCCTGGGGGCAGGGATCTGTACAGCTCTTCATAGAAGGCCTTAAATACCTTATTTATTTCCGTTGCACTCTGGACCATAGCTCCCCCACCATCTTTGACTCCCCCCTATTTCCCACTCTGCCGCCCTCTTACGGAGCTGGTGTGCCAGCATCCGACTGGCCTTTTCCCCGTACTCGTAGGTCGCCCCCTGCGCCTTCCTCCACTGTGTCTCTGCCTTCCCCGTGGTCAACAGGTCAAACTCCGTCTAGAGCCGTCGCCTTTCCCCAAGTAATCTTTCCTCCGGGGCCTCTGCATATCTCCTGTCCACTCGCAAAATCTCCCCCACTAACCTCTCCCTTTCCATGCCCTCTGTCTTCTCCCTATGAGCCCTGATGGAGATTAGCCCCCCCTGATCACCGCCTCCCATACCACCCCCACTCGTACCTCCCCGTTGTCGTTGGCCGCCAAGTATCTTTCAATACACCCCCTTGCCTTACCACACACCACCTCATCTGCCAACAGTCCCACATCCATTCGCCACAGCGGGCGTTGGTCCCTCTCCTCTCCAAGCCCCACTTCCACACAGTGCGGGGCATGGTCCGAAATGGCTATGGCCGAATACTCCGTCCCCTCCACCCTCGGGATGAGCGCCCTGCCCAGCACAAAGAAGTCTCTCCGGGAGTATGCCTTGTGCACATGGGAGAAGAAAGAAAATTCCCTGGCCCGCAGTCTTGCGAACCTCCATGGGTCCACTCCCCCCATCTGGTCCATAAACCCCCTGAGCACCCTGGCCGCCACCGGCCTCTTTCCCGTCCTTGATCTGGAGCGGTCTAGTGCTGGGTCCACCACTGTGTTGAAGTCCCCTCCCATTATCAGTCCTCCTACCTCCCTCACCTCCGTCCCGGCCACCTCTTCTGTGTCCCATTCCCTTTCGGCCAGTGCAGCAGCAACCCTGTTTTCCCCCCTCCCCCCCTTCCCTCCCCCCTGCTAGACCCCTGTCTAGCTTTTTTGCTCCCCCCATATCACTCCCGCAAGTCAGCTGACGCCTGCCGACCCCGGCTTCCCCCGCCATCCCTTTGACCCTCCCGTGTGGGAATCTCCCCATCAGTAGATGTTCCTACGCTCCCCCTTCCACCTTTCTTCCCGCGCGCGGGAGAAAAACCCCGCGCTTTCCAGAGCCTGCCCCCCCCCCGACGCAGCTTCTGTTGCAGCCTTGTCTCTCGTCCCCAGCCCATATAACCTTCCCTGCGCATGCTTACCTCCCTATATACAACCGCCATCATACTTCAACCCTCAAATACCCCCCACCCTCACAAACCCTCAATTAGAGTCCAACTTTTCAGTTAATATAAAGGTCCACGCCTCTTCGGGCGTTTCGAAGTCGTGGTGTTGGCCGTTATATGTGACCCACAGTCGCGCTGGCTGCAACATTCCAAATTTCACTCCTTTCCGATGCAGCACCGCTTTGGCCCGGTTGAAACCCGCTCTCCGCTTAGCGACCTCCGTGCTCCAGTCCGGATATATTCTAATCTCAGCATTGTCCCACTTGCTGCTCCGCTCCTGCTTGGCCCATTTCAGGACCCTCTCTCTATCTGTGAACCGGTGAAATCTCACCACCATCGCCCTTGGCGGCTCGTTTGCTTTGGGCTTCCTCGCCAGCACTCGGTGCGCCCCTTCCAGCTCCAGCAATCCCGGGGGGGCCTCCGCACCCATCAGCGCCCCGATCGTCATGCCCGCGTATGCCGCGGCATCGGCCCCCTCCACTCCTTCTGGGAGACCCAGGATCCTCAAATTCTTTCTCCTAGACCTGTTCTCCAGGTCTTCGAGTCTTCCCGCCCACATCTTGTGTAGCGCCTCATGCCGCTCCACTCTCACCGCCAGGCCAAAGAGCTCGTCCTCATTCTCACTCACTTTGTCCTGGATCTCCTGGGTCTTCACCACGTGGGCTTTCTGGGTTGCACCAAGTCCTTCAATTAATGTCAGCATTAATCTCCTTGCGCAGCTCCTCGAAGCAGCGCTTAATGAATTCTTGCATCTCTTCTTTGTCCCCGGCCGCCGCCATTTTGTTTATTTTACCCTTCTTCTCCCGCTGCTCCAGTGCTGTTTCGCTGCAGGTCCGGTCCATACAGGTTAGTGGGGGACCTCTCTCCTCTCTTCCCCATGGGTTGGCTGTGTAAAAAATCCCGTTGGGGCTCTTCTATCGAGCCCGAAAGTCCGTCTTCGCGGGAGCTGCTGATTCGTGCGGCTTAGCTCCGCATAGCCGCAACCGGAAGTCGTAATCTGAATGTTAATGCGTGCACATTAAGTGCAAACTGTTGAGGGACCAGGGAAAGCCCGTGATTGTCTGGACATCGGGCGAAGGAAGGACTGAATTTGGGCTATCACAGCTCACGCGGTTGAATGCGAGAGAATAGTCACTTGCATAAGTGACTTGCTACGACTGTGAAACAGGTTCACAACACAAGTCAGGACAGGAGGCAATTAAGGGGGAAATCTGGAGAGAATCTGTACCCCACCCCACTCTAAAAAGTGAGTGCATTTACTTACTATGGCCGGGGTGTTCTAGTCCCGTCAAAGACAGCCCCCATGGTGGGTTCCACAGGGGCGTGTCCAGCGAGCAATGCAAATGGCCACTGATTTCCGCAGGATTGGAAGACCCCTCGCTGCCCCCCAGCGGCGAGCTGGCTCCTCCGCGGAGGCGGGAAATCCCAGCCTCTCTCTTCGGAAAGGTCTGCATCCAATAAGTGACCACAAACTTGGCAAACGATTAAGACAGGACGGGGTCAAAGGGGAAGTGGTGCAAGTTCGTCTTTAATCAGAGGCTCTAATCAGAGCTCAAGGCGAAGCATAGCTGCTCTTCAATTACCGCTCTAATAATTAGAGACAAAATGTTTCTTGCTGGGAACTGACTTTGCAAGTCCGTCTCGTCAAACAAACCTGTTGGTGATTTACAAACTGACCACTTGAACAGTGCATTTATTTGACGTCTTATCCTCAGCATAGCTCAAAGACACTGAAGGACTCACTTTGAAAGTGTAATCATAGAACATAGAACGATACAGCGCAGTACAGGCCCTTCGGCCCACGATGTTGCACCGAAACAAAAGCCATCTAACCTACACTATGCCATTATCATCCATATGTTTATCCAATAAACTTTTAAATGCCCTCAATGTTGGCGAGTTCACTACTGTTGCAGGTAGTGCATTCCACGGCCTCACTACTCTTTGCGTAAAGAACCTACCTCTGACCTCTGTCCTATATCTATTACCCCTCAGTTTAAAGCTATGTCCCCTCGTGCCAGCCATTTCCATCCGCGGGAGAAGGCTCTCACTGTCCACCCTATCTAACCCCCTGATCATTTTGTATGCCTCTATTAAGTCTCCTCTTAACCTTCTTCTCTCCAACGAAAACAACCTCAAGTCCATCAGCCTTTCCTCACAAGATTTTCCCTCCATACCAGGCAACATCCTGGTAAATCTCCTCTGCACCCACTCCAAAGCCTCCACGTCCTTCCGATAATGCGGTGACCAGAACTGTACGCAATACTCCAAATGCGGCCGCACCAGAGTTTTGTACAGCTGCAACATGACCTCCCGACTCTGGAACTCAATCCCTCTACCAATAAAGGCCAACACTCCATAGGCCTTCTTCGCAACCCTATCAACCTGGGTGGCAACTTTCAGGGATATATGTACATGGACACCTAGATCCCTCTGCTCATCCACACTTCCAAGAACTTTACCATTAGCCAAATATTCCGCATTCCTGTTATTCCTTCCAAAGCGAATCACCTCACACTTCTCTACATTAAACTCCATTTGCCACCTCTCAGCCCAGCTCTTCAGCTTATCTATATCCCTCTGTAACCTGCTACATCCTTCCACACTGTCGACAACACCACCGACTTTCGTGTCGTCTGCAAATTTACTCACCCACCCCTCTGCGCCTTCCTCTAGGTCATTGATAAAAATGACAAACAGCAACGGCCCCAGAACAGATCCTTGTGGTACGCCACTTGTAACTGAACTCCATTCTGAACATTTCCCATCAACCACCACCTTCTGTCTTCTTTCAGCTAGCCAATTTCTGATCCACATCTCTAAATCTCCCTCAATCCCCAGCCTCCGTATTTTCTGCAATAGCCTACCGTGGGGAACCTTATCAAACGCTTTACTGAAATCCATATACACCACATCAACTGCTCTACCCTCGTCTACCTGTTCAGTCACCTTCTCAAAGAACTCGATAAGGTTTGTGAGGCATGACCTACCCTTCACAAAGCCATGCTGACTATCCCTGATCATATTATTCCTATCTAGATGATTATAAATCTTGTCTCTTATAATCCTCTCCAAGACTTTACCCACTACAGACGTGAGACTCACCGGTCTATAGTTGCCGGGGTTGTCTCTGCTCCCCTTTTTGAACAAAGGGACCACATTTGCTATCCTCCAGTCCTCTCGCACTATTCCTGTAGCCAATGATGACATAAAAATCAAAGCCAAAGGTCCAGCAATCTCTTCCCTGGCCTCCCAGAGAATCCTAGGATAAATCCCATCAGGCCCCGGGGACTTATCTATTTTCAGCCTGTCCAGAATTGCCAACACCTCTTCCCTACGTACCTCAATGCCATCTATTCGAATAGCCTGGGTCTCAGCATTCTCCTCCACAACATTATCTTTTTCCTGAGTGAATACTGACGAAAAATATTCATTTAGTATCACTCCTATCTCTTCAGACTCCACACACAACTTCCCATCCCTGTCCTTGACTGGTCCTACTCTTTCCCTAGTCATTCGCTTATTCCTGACATACCTATAGAAAGCTTTTGGGTTTTCCTTGATCCTACCTGCCAAATACTTCTCATGTCCCCTCCTTGCTCGTCTTAGCTCTCTCTTTAGATCCTTCCTCGCTACCTTGTAACTATCCATCGCCCCAACTGAAACTTCACACCTCATCTTCACATAGGCCTCCTTCTTCCTCTTAACAAGAGATTCCACTTCTTTGGTAAACCACGGTTCCCTCGCTCTACGCCTTCCTCCCTGCCTGACCGGTACATATATATCAAGAACACGCAGTAGCTGATCCTTGAACAAGCTCCACTTATCCAGTGTGCCCAACACTTGCAGCCTACTTCTCCACCTTATCCCCCCCAAGTCACGTCTAATGGCATCATAATTGCCCTTCCCCCAGCTATAACTCTTGCCCTGCGGTGTATACTTATCCCTTTCCATCATTAACGTAAACGTCACCGAATTGTGGTCACTGTCCCCAAAGTGCTCTCCTACCTCCAAATCCAACACCTGGCCTGGTTCATTACCCAAAACCAAATCCAACGTGTCCTCGCCTCTTGTTGGCCTGTCAACATATTGTGTCAGGAAACCCTCCTGCACACACTGTACAAAAAACGACCCATCTAATGTACTCGAACTATATCTTTTCCAGTCAATATTTGGAAAGTTAAAGTCTCCCATAACAACTACCCTGTTACTTTCGCTCTTATCCAGGATCATCCTCGCCATCCTTTCCTCTACATCCCTAGAACTATTTGGAGGCCTATAGAAAACTCCCAACAGGGTGACCTCTCCTTTCCTGTTTCTAACCTCAGCCCATACTACCTCGGAAGATGAGTCCCCATCTAGCATCCTCTCCGCCACCGTAATACTGCTCTTGACTAGCAGCGCCACACCTCCCCCTCTTTTGCCTCCTTCCCTGAGCTTACTAAAACACATAAACCCCAGAACCTGCAACATCCATTCCTGTCCCTGCTCTATCCATGTCTCCGAAATGGCCACAACATCGAAGTCCCAGGTACCAACCCATGCTGCCAGTTCCCCTACCTTATTTCGTATACTCCTGGCATTGAAGTAGACACACTTCAAACCTACCTGAACACTGGCCCCCTCCTGCGACGTCAAATCTGTGCTCCTGACCTTTATACTCTCATTCTCCCTTACCCTAAAACTACAATCCAGGTTCCCATGCCCCTGCTGCATTAGTTTAAACCCCCTCAAAGAGCACTAACAAATCTCCCCCCCAGGATATTTGTGCCCCTCAGGTTCAGATGTAGACCATCCTGTCTGTAGAGGTCCCACCTTCCCCAGAAAGAGCCCCAGTTATCCAGAAATCTGAATCCCTCCCGCCTGCACCATCCCTGTAGCCACGTGTTTAATTGCTCTCTCTCCCTATTCCTCATCTCACTATCACGTGGCACGGGCAACAACCCAGAGATAACAACTCTGTTTGTTCTAGTTCTGAGCTTCCATCCTAGCTCCCTGAAAGCCTGCCTGACATCCTTGTCCCCTTTCCTACCTATGTCGTTAGTGCCAATGTGGACCACGACTTGGGGCTGCTCCCCCTCCCCCTTAAGGACCCGGAAAACACGATCCGAGACATCACGTGCCCTTGCACCTGGGAGGCAACATACCAAACGTATGTTTGGTACCAAACAACCAAATCACTGTTCTTATGTAGGTGTGTGCCTACACAAGTTGCTCACAGCAAAGGTTCCACAGACAGAAACTGAGCTGAGGGAGGAATGTTAGCCAGGGCACACCCTTGGGTGAAGATATTCAACTTTTCACATCTCGGGACTGGCTCTGAGTCGAACATTCAAGGTGGCCATCTTCAGAGATAAAGCATTTTCTCAACACTGGGAATTTTAGCCCACATAAGTCTGACTCGGGGTGAAAGCGTTAACCAGCCTCACGGCCTTAGGGGCTGTTTAGCACAGGGCTAAATCGCTGGCTATGAATGCAGACCAAGGCAGGCCAGCAGCACGGTTCAATTCCCGCAACAGCCTCCCTGAACAGGTGCCGGAATGTGGCAACTAGGGGCTTTTCACAGTAACTTCATTGAAGCCTACTTGTGACAATAAGCCATTTTCATTTTTTCATTCCATTCATTTCATTTCACTATACGAGGGGCGCCTCCGCCATTTATGTCGTGGGGGTTAGCTATGCAGACACTTGAAAGACAAAGACCAGATTGTTGGTCATTTAGCATCGTTTGCATCCATTTTAAACTTCCCTGTGAAAAATGTTTTGTCTTTCAAAGAGAATTACGAGCATCTTCTAACGAGCTTCACTTTCAGCGAAGGAGCCAAAATGTGCAGCATACTCAAGCTGATGTGACATTAAACAAAGTCACTGACTGTGCAAGTACAAAGGCCCTTTTGTGTGCCGAAATATCAAGTTAAATGTTGGACAGATCATAACAAACAAATAATTATAATCAATTGTACAGGGACATTTATTGATTCCAATTTGTGTATTTATCGGTCAGATGCATTTGTGTGTCCTGGAAGTACAACAAAGCAAGATTAATTGCCACATTGTCTTCACAACAGGTCAATAAACAACCAATGTTCTAACTGGTTGGCTTGAATAATTAGAAGTACTGTATGATTACAGGGAGCTGTGTTTCAGCAGAGCCCATCACAAGATATACGGGAATCTCAGTCTTCCATTTGGTTCCAAATTGTTGTTTCTTTTTATTTGCTCTTGGAGTGTGAGCTTTGATGGCTCGACTAGCATTCATTGTGCAGGTGGCATCTCTCTCTGCTCCTTCGTCTTAGCCCGCCCCTCAGAGTTCAGGATGACATGCTTTAGCGCTAAAAATGAGTTCTCAGGTGACCTAGGGGCCCAGTGCGCCAGTCTACGTGACAGGTGGGGCAGACAGTGGTTGGAGGAGCAGGTGGGTGGGGTGCCCGAGTGGGTGTGGTCCCCGGGTGGGTGGGGTGCCCGGGTGGCCACGCTCTCCTTCTGCTATCGAATCTTGGCATCAGATTGCTCCCGGCGATGCAACTCCAGGTGTTCAGCTCCTTCCCAGATACTTTTCCTCCACTGTCTCTGCAGCCTGCAGGGGGCTGTTTAGCACAGGGCTAAATCGCTGGCTTTGAAAGCAGACCAAGGCAGGCCAGCAGCACGGTTCGTTTCCCGTAACAGCCTCCCCGAACAGGCGCCGGAATGTGGCGACTAGGGGCCTTTCACAGTAACTTCATTTGAAGCCTACTTGTGACAATAAGCGATTTTCATTTCATTTCAGTTCGGGCGGACTTGGGCCAGGGATTGCCAGGTGTCGGTGGGGATGTTGCACTTTTCCGAGGAGACTTTGAGGGTATTCTTGAAGGGCTTCCTCTGTTCTCCTGGGGTTTGCTTGCCGTGTCGAAGCTCCCAGTAAGAGAGCTTGTTTTGGAAGTCTCACGTCAGGCACGCAGACAATGTGACCCACCCATCGGAGCGGTCTGAGCCTGGTCAATGCTTCAATGCTGGGGATGTCGGCCTGAGCAAGAACTCGGATGTTGGTGCATCTATCCTGCTAATGGATTGACAGGATCTTGCGGAGGAAGGGCTGGTGGTACCTCTCCAGAGTTTGGAGGTGTCTGCTGTACACAGTTCACACCTCTCGAGCTGGAGCTGCCCTGTGTGCGACCACTCACTCCATGGCCGCCACCGGAAGTCCCATCGTTTACATCTCTGAGCCATAAATAGGAGGGCGGGTATCATTACTGCTCTGTAGTCCATGAGCTTAGTGCCGGATCTGAGGTCCTGGTCTTCAAACAGCCTCCTCAGACGACCAAAGGCTACACTGGTTCACTGCAGGCAATGTTGAACCTCTGTTATCGATGTCTGCCCTTGTTGACAGCAGGCTGCAGTCCGTGTGATGTGGGAACAATTACAGTGCTTTTTCCCGACAGTGCACAAGGCCATTCAGCCCATCGCGTCTGCATCGGCCTTCCGAAAGAGCACCCCACCCGGGCCCACGCCCCCTCCCCTAACAACGTAATCCCACCTAGCCTGGACGTCTTTGGACCGCGGGAGGAAACCGGAGCACCCGGAGGAAACCCACGCAGACACGGGGAGAAGGTGCAGACCCCGCACAGACAGTTGCCCAAGGCCGGAATCGAACCCTGGACCTGTGAGTCAGCAGTGCTAGCCACTGGGACACCGTGCCACCCAGCGGTCACACGTAGTCCAGAACAGATAAGGAAATTTACTCTCCTGAAGGACATTAAAAAAACCACACGGTCACTCCAGAAGTTTCACGATCATTATTAATAAAACTTGCATTTCATTCCACAGTTATTAATTAATTAAATTTTAAATTCATCCAGCACCTGTGATGCGATTTGAAAGTCGTGGGCTGGATTTTATGGGATGCCGTGTTCCCTTCCCCACCATCTAAAGAGCAGGTCAAGAGCCCACCCATGAGGAAGTTGGCTGCCCAGCAGCCATTTTATACTGGGATGGGTGTTCATTGGCTCAGGGAGGGACTCGGTGCATCATCTGGGAAGCTGTCAGCAAATCTGATTGGCCAACAGCTCCTCACATCCCAGTGCCAACTTAGCGTCTCTCTACCCACCCACATTGCTTCTATTCCCCAACGCCAACTTAGTGCCATCTCCTGCCAAAACATTCCCTTTGCCCTTATCCCCTCCATTCCATGCCAACTCACCTAGTATTCTTCGACAGTTCCTTGACAGCTTTTGCTCATCCCGGACAGCTTTGACAGCTGGACAGTTCCTTGACAGCCTGACCGTTCCAATGTGCTCGTGTGTAAAATGTGCAATAATCGTGTTCACTTTTAACAATCCTAAAGAGTGCCTTACCTCTCCCAAAGGTGTCCCGGGACCCCACTTAAAGAGTTACCTTCCCTTTCCAAGGAGGTGTGCTGCCTATCCAAATGCACCCTCCAAGTTTAGACCTCCTCTTACTTGTTTAAATCTGCACATTCCGGATTTCACATTCCTGTTCTTCCAAAATCCCACTTCAGGGGAGGTAGCTGGTGATTTAAATGGCCAACTGCCTCTGTGAATCGTGCGTGCGTGAGCCCTGGCCCGACTCCAGTCCCGTACAGACAAGGATGGGAAATGCCGGGTTGGGAGACAGGATTTAGAATTTTTCGCCACTTCTGCGATTTTTGCAATGACGGGGAGCCTCTCTGTTGTGGTGAAAACCCTGACCCCCCCCCCCCCCCCCCCCCCCCACTGCAGTGAATGCAGGTGCAATGACAGTGTTGCCCTGAGGCTGTGATGCTATAGTCAGGAAATCCAAAGGCATTTCACAACCGGTGAAATACTGCTTTTTAGAAGTGTGGTCAATGAGTTAGTGTCGGAAACGTGACAGCCAAGCTGTGCACAGCAAGATCCCAGCCGTACCAACCTGATGAATGGCAGTTTAATCCGGCTTTTAATTGACAGTTGAGAGCTTATTTTGACCAATCTACGATTTTGCACCTCACGGCCAGCGCTCACCTTCTTGAACATTTTGTAGGCTGCTTTCTGGTGCCCCTGTGCCAGCTCGATTCCCCCAAACAGGTGATACGTCTCCTCCACCTCCACGCCGAAATCTCCAAAGGTGGAAAGCTTGGCCGGCAGGGATTCTTGTAGGAGTTTTGAAGCAACCTGAGGCAAAGACGCAATGGCCAACGTTAACGTGGGCAGACACCAAAATAACCCAGCCCCACTGACATTTTAAGATTCTCACTTTGGTTTTCGAACCCCTCCTTGGCCTCACCCTCACTCTCCCTGTAACCTCCTCCAGCCCCGCAACTTTCGGGGATCTCGGCACTCCTCCAATCCTGGCTTCTTGTGCACCCCTGATGTCCTGCGCCCTTGTCGGCAGCCTTCAGGAAGGGGAGGCAGTGGTATTGTCACTGGACTAGTAATCCAGAGACCCGGGGTAATGCTCTGGGGACCCCACCACTCGAATCCCACCACTGCAGATGGTGGAATTTGAATTCAATAAAAATCTGGAATCACAACTCTAATGATGGCCATGAAACTATTGTCGATTGTTGTAAAAACCCATCTGGTTCACTAATGTCCTTTAGGGAAGGAAATCTGATGTCGTTACCCGGTCTGGCCTACATGTGACTCCAGACCCACAGCAATGTGATTGACTCATAAATGCCCTCAGGGATGGGCAACAAATGCTGGCACAGCGATGGCCACCTCCCATGGACAAATAAAAAGCTACCTGGGCCCTAAGCTCTGCAATTCCCTGCTTCAATCTATCTTCCTCACACTCTCTCTCCTCCCTTAAGGTACTCTTTGAAACCCGAGTTGGTCACTTGACTTAATTCTGGGGTTTTTTTTAGGTATATTTATTGAAGTTTTACGGTTTAGCAAACAGCGCAACAGAACCACAGGAATCATACAACGCCACAATAAAACAAAAAGGCTCAACATACACGGGTAGAGAGGGGAATGGGAGAACAGTATAACTAGCTCAATACAATCGTTAGACATAACTTGAGGCCTCTATAAGCTGCACCAGAGAACAAGGGAGGGACAGGATAAGGCCATGAGAATATGGGGTGTGATTCTCTGGTTCTATCTTCCTGTTGCTTGACAATGGGATTTCCCATTGTAACCACCCCACGCCACTGCGAAACCGACTAGCGGAGCTCTGCTGCCGGCGGGAAGATTGAATCTCAATGACCGGAGAACTCTGGCCATGGTAAAATGGTGCTCACCTTCCCACGTGACCACTGCTGGCAACTACCATGAGTGTTGAGGTTACATTTTTTGCACCATTTAGATTTGTCACGTGCACCGAGGTACAGTGAAAAGTATTGTTCTGCGTACAGTCCAGACAGATCATTCCGTGCATGAATAAATACAGGACATACGATAGACATACAATGTAAATCCATAGACATCGGGTGAAGTATACAAAGTGTAGCACTACTCAGTAGAGGAGATGTGTGAAGAGATTAGTTCAGTCCACAAGAGGGTCATTCAGGCGTCTGGGAACAGCGGGGACGAAGCTGTTTTTGAATCTGTGTCCTCAGACTTTTGTATCTCCTGTCCGGTGTTGGAAGAGAGAATAACCAGTGTGGGAGGGGTCTGTGATTATGCTGCCCGCTTTCCCCAGGCAGCGGGAGGTGTAGACAGAGTCAATGGATGGGAGGCGGAGGCGGGTTCGTGTGATGGACTGGGGCTACGTTCACGATGCTCTGTAGAATCCCGTCAAGAAAAATCGTCAAGACACCACCCAATAAGGAAAATCCAGGCGAAAGACGGGACGACTGGCTGAAGCGGAGGTGAACGCGGGACAACAACGGCAGCGAAACCCGTCCGGGAGAAGCAAGTGACAACATCAACACCAGATCCATTCGAGTATTGCCCCCTGTAATTGTTTCCCCGGCACCCAAATGTACATCTACCCCCATCCCCCACCCCAGTCCCCCCCCCCCCCCCACACACACACACACAAACAGATGCCTACTAATGTGTTGTAAATAATTTTGCCAATTGTACAGAGCTGCTGCTGTTCAGCTGGTGCATAATACCCAACCAGTTACTTTATTTTATATTTCTTTTTTTAAATTATTTTTTTGGGGTATGTTTCTGTGTGCCCTTCTCTTCTATATATGGATATATATATCTTATTCTGTGTACATAACAGTAAATATACTTTGTTCAAAAATCCAATAGAAAACATTTATTAAAAAAAAGACACCACCCAATAATTGGGGGTCCTGGGCGGGGGGGGGGGGGGGGGGGGGGCATTAAGGCCAACCTCATCTCATCCGAAAATCCAGGACCAGCCTCGTGAACCTTCTCCGGACAGCCTCCAATGACAGTCTCCCTTAACACAAGACCAGCTCTTCGGTTAAAAACCAAAACCAGTTCCCCGAATGCTGGCCGGTGTAATATACAGTACTACAGGCAGCTAACGGAAGGGAAGTTGCGTGGCGCCGTTAAGTTATGTTGTTGTGGCATGGAAGTGCCTCAGACATCCTTGCATGGGTGATTACGCAGAAGAAATAGATGGGTCAGCCGTCGAGAATTACTGGTCACTTGGCCCAACTGTGGTGGTGTTTATATCCCATCTGTCATGTGAGACTACCTTTAAGAAATGGGTGTTTATTACTGCAGTTATGTCAGAGAGTGGGTGGAGCTGGGCTGTCTGGCAGCTTTTTACTTTCGTTTTAGGCTTTTTGCTGCAGGTGGGTTTGGTTTCATTTTAGTTTTGGAGAAGCTGTAATCACAGCAGGATGTGTGTGAATCTCTGCAAGATTATGAATGTCCATTTGCTGATTTCAACGTGGTAACTGTCCTCAGTAGTGAAGTTAAACCTGATGTCTTTCTGTTAAAAGGTGTTTTTTCAGTCTTATGGATGTTAAAAGGAAAGTAAGAATTACTTAGTGTTGTATTCTTTGGGGGTTGTATTTGAATTGATGGTTGCTAAGATGTTCACTGTATGTTGTAAAAAGGTTAACTTGAGTTCATAGAATAAACATTGTTTTGCTTTAAAAAATACTTTTCCATTTCTGCTGTACCACACCTGTAGAGTGGGCCGCGGGCTCGCCATACCACAATCTATTAAAAGTTGTGGATCAGGTGAACTTCATGATACACATTGGGGTTCTCTAAACCCTGACCCATAACACATAAGAGCCTTCTCTTACTCTACCTTGAAGTAGATTGGTCTTGCCCTGCGGTACAAGCAGGTTTAACACACTGACCAACCTTTCCCTCTCCCCTGCTTTCCAGCAATCAAATATAGGAACTTAGGAGCAGGAGGCCATTCGGTCCCTCGAGCCTGCCCTGCCACCCAATAAGACCATGGCTGCTCCACTATAATTTAACAGTTAAGGGCGGCACGGTGGCGCAGTGGTTAGCACTGTTGCCTCACGGCGCTGAGGACCCGGGTTTGATCCCGGCTCTGGGTCACTGTCCGTGTGGAGTTTGCACATTCTCCCCGTGTCTGCGTGGGTTTCGCCCCCACAACCCAAAGATGTGCAGGTTTGGTGGACTGGCCACGCTAAATTGCCCCTTAATTGGGAAATGTTTTTAAAAAAATAATAATAATTTAATGGTTTAAATTCTTAAATAAAACGGCAACTAAGGTCTGTGTAGGGCTGTGGCAAAAGAGCAGGAAAATTGGGCCTAATTCAATCACTCTTTCAAAGAGCCATCTCACCGGATAATTCCTTGTCGTAATTAGAAATCGACAGTAATCGTCCAGGACCGAGAGAGTTGAAGCGTGTTCTTTTCCCATTTCTGTCTGGTAACATTGCAGACTCTGTTTGTAGTATTTATCTGCTGTGTCTAAAGAAACATGTGAACAACTTTCATAATCAGGAGAGATACCAAAGCTTATAATAAATGTCAAAGTATTGCCAAATATAAAGGCACTAAAAGTATTATTTCACTGCGGCGAACACGGTGGACTCAAATAAAAAGTTGCAATTACACAGAAGATTCAATGGGAACAGAGGAGTAGGAGTAGGCCATTCGGCCCATCGGCCTTATCCGCCATTCAAACAGATGGTGACTGACCATTTACCGCAATGCCACTTCCCCCACTATCCCTCGATGTCATTAGTATCTAGAAATCTGTTGATTTCTGTCTTGAACATGCTCAGCCCTCTGGGGTGGAGAATCCATACAATGGCACCCCACATGATAGTCGGAAGCTCTGGCACTGAGTGAGCAAGGAAAGGGAGGGCACAATTAAGATCTGAACCCCGAGAGTGGATTCCCTGAAGCGTCACTTTACAATTTCCCCTTCATTATCCAAGAGGTGAATGGTGAATGGTGCTCACTGTATTGTACACCGATGCACATTGCTCTTAAGGGAAACGTACAAGAGTCCTCCCTGTAGCAGCCTGGTAATGCTAGACAGCTCGTAGGATAGAGTGACACCTGTGCCGGTCGGAGCTTGGGATCAAAGGCTAAAAGTCAGAGACATCAATTTACATTCATATAGCATCTTTAACATAGCATTAATGTCCCAAAGCGCTTCACAGCTGCATAAGGTACCTGGAGTGAGCGGGTTGTCTTATGGACAAAGGTTGGGTGGACTGGGCTGGTTTCCACTGGAGTTTAGCAGAGTTAGGGGGTGACTTTATTGAAAGTGTATAAGATCCTCAATGGTACTGAGAAGGTGGATGTGGAAAGGATGTTTCCTCTTGTGGGCGAGTTCAGAATTAGGGAGCAGTGTTTTAAAATTAGGGGATCACTCTTTTAGGACAGAGGTGAGGAGGGTTTTTGTTTTTTTTGAGGGTTGTGTGACTTTGGAATGCTCTGCCTCAGAAGGCAGTGGAGGCGGGGTCACTGGATACTTTTAAGGCAGAGGTAGAGGCACTGTTGCTTCACAGTCCCAGGTTCGATTCCCGGCTTGGGTCACTGTCTGTGCGGAGTCTGCACATCCTCCCCGTGTGTGCGTGGGTTTCCTCCGGGTGCTCCGGTTTCCTCCCACAGTCCAAAGATGTGTAGGTTAGGTGGGGTTACTGGGTTACGGAGATGGGGTGGAGGTGTGGGCTTAAGCAAGGTGCTCTTTCCAAGGGCCGGTGTAGTCTCGATGGGCCGAATGGCCTCCTTCTGCACTGTAAATTCTATGATTCTTGTTAGGGAAGGGGATCAGAGGTTATCGGGAGGGGGTGAAGGTGGAACTCGTTACCGCAGAAGGCTGTGGAGGCCAAATCACTGAGTGTCTTTAAGACAGAGATAGATAGGTTCTTGATTAATAAGGGGATCAGGGATTATGGAGAGAAGGCAGGAGAATGGGGATGAGAAAATATCCACCATGATTGAATGGCGGAGCAGACTCGATGGGCCAAGTGGCCTAATTTTGCTCCTGTGCCTTTTGGTCTTATGGGAGGTAGATGGGAATGTGGAATTTGAAACATAAATAGATCAGGCATGATCTTATTGAATGACAAAGCAGGCTTGAGAAGCCGAATGGCCTACTCCACTCCCATTTCAAATGTTTGTCTAAAGAAAACTGACGCCAAGCCAGTTGGGACAGGTGACTTGAAGCTTGGACAAGGTGCTCGCTTTTAAAGAGTGTTTTTAAGGGGCAAAAAGGTGGAGAGGAGGAAAGGTTTAGGGAGGTATTTCCAGAACTTACAGCTCAGACAGTTAACGGGCACAGACAACAGTGGTGGGGGTGAAGGAACTGGGGGATTCATAAGACGTCAGGACTGTAGGAATGTTTTAAGAAGGGGAGTGAGTGGCCATACAGGGGGGTAATTAAAAATGCAAGCGGAGTGCAGTGTTTGGGGACTGCAATCTCTTCCAGGCTGGTGTAGAAATGTTTCTAAAAGACTCACAATGATGCTCATCTCTGCCAGTCGAAGTGTAGGCCTCAGCTAGAGCCAGAGTTATTTGCCCCTCCTCCTCTCCAGAGGCTGTACTTGTCAGCACGATGGAATGAGCCTGTAAAACGCCAAGAGATCCAAGTTTATATCACCAGGCTAGAGCTGCCAGTTTCTTTTTTTAAATATTTAGAGTACCCAATTCATTTTTTCCAATTAAGGGGCAATTTAGCGTGGCCAATCCACCTACCCTGCACATCTTTGGGTTGTGGGGGCGAAAACAACGCAAATATGGGGAGAATGTGCAAACTCCACACAGTGACCCAGATCCGGGATCGAACCCGGGACCTCGGCGCCGTGAGGCAGCAGTGCTATCCACTGTGCCACCCTGCTGCCAGTTTCTTAATGCAGCACTGCAGAGCCAGGAAATCGAAACAGACCACAATAGAACACGGGGGAAAATCCTACACCGTTATGTCCACACAAGCCTCTCAATGTTACACGCAAGTAACAGCAGAGACACTTCAGATAGCATTTGGTAAATGAAAATAAATGGTAGTCGATGAAATGAAATGAAAATCGCTTATTGTCACAAGCAGGCTTCAAATTATTGTGAAAAGTCCCTAGTCGCCACATTCCGGCGCCTGTTCGGGGTAGCTGGTCCGGGAATTGAACTCACGCTGCTGGCCTTGGTCTGCTTTAGAATGCAGCTGTTTAGCCCACTGTCCTAAACCAGCCCCATCATTGAGAAGCTTTGCCCTTGTTTCTTACAATGGAAAGGGGAGAAACCATGCAATAAATCAAGCTGGGCTGCCCACATAAGCACATTGGTTAGCTTTCACAAGGGTTCACAACAGGCGAGTCGGTTGAGCATTGATATACTGCAATTCCTGCCCACCTGACCAATTTTTCAACCCTCTCTCAAAGGTGCTAACTCGCTCACGAATACAGATTTACTGTAAATACTGGCAGCCGGTGCTCCGGAGCCTTGCCCTTTGCCCACATGCCAGTCCGGAGTGGGTTTCAGCAGGCTATTACACCACATGGAGCATCACAGCTGTGTCCAATCCCGCCTTTGCTCATCCCGAGAAGTATAAAAGTGAATTCTGCTCCGTGTGTCCGATGTGGATATGCCGACTGGAATTGGCAACTGAATCGGAATCTGGTGATAGGAGTCGGCGGCCGCTGGTGGCTTTATAATAAATCCTGTGAGATGTCACCTGGAGGCAGGAGGTAACCAAATAAGGAAGCCACAACACAGGTAGCACATTTATTATTACTATCAATGCAAAATCTGGACATTTGATGCAATTTTCCATTCCCCGCCCTTTTCTGAAGGCACTGTGTCTCGCTAGATACAATGTCATGGATCCTCCAAAAGGTTTTTCTTCCCTTGTGAGGGCATCACAGCTGTTGTGGGGAGGCAAATGATTAGAGTTTACCAACAGCCTATCAGGGCAATTAAGAATTATTCTTCTGGATTTTGAATTTATGTAGTGCAGTACGATATACTAAAGCAATAAATAAAGGACAAGTTTACTAAGATAAAAGTTGATGTGGCCTGTTCTTAAGATGCAATCTACAAATAGTCAGGATAAAAGGGTAGCCACATATCTTCCTAACTCGGCCTAAAGACCAGACACATCTATTGGGTCTGGCACCAAAGTAGGGAGGTGTGGGAGGAATCCACAGCAAGATGAAGGCTAGATAAAGGTAGATAACACTCATTCTGCCTGGGTACACATATGCAATTTGTTTAATGTAAAGTTTGTACCAGATAATGCACAAATGTAAATAATATTCTTGCCTACGTAAGCCGGGCACTGTATAAATGATAAACTTGATTTCATGTGTAGGGCAGTCAACTCCGGAGGCCTTTCGCTGCTGCTGGCCTTTTCCCAACGCATTGGTCAATAAACAGTTGTTCTGTGCCTGAGACTCCTCCGATTATTTTGTGGAAAAGAAAATCACAACACAGCCAAGCTAACGTGCGCGCATTCCAACCGCATATCGATGGAATAAAGACCCATGACGTATTTTTCTCGCCCTAGTCCATGGGAGACGGACCCTCCACAGCCTCTCGAGATTATCATAGATCATTATCATAGAATTTACTTGGAAAGTGCACCCTACCCAAGGTCAACACCGCCACCCTATCCCCAGAACCCAGTAACCCCACGGGCAATTTTGGACACTAAGGGCAATTTATCATGGCCAATCCACCTAACCCGCACATCTTTGGACTGTGGGAGGAAACCGGAGCACCCGGAGGAAACCCACGCACACACTGGGAGGATGTGCAGACTCCGCACAGACAGTGACCCAAGCCAGAATCGAACCTGGGACCCTGGAGCTGTGAAGCAATTGTGCTATCCACAAGGCTACCGTGCTGCCCCCAAACTGATCAACTGACCCTGCACAGGTCCAGGGGCGGGTCAGAGACTTTCGTAGTTCCAATGGCTCAGTTCCATTTAGCTGAATCACCAGCAGATGGAGATCGTTAATTACCACCCCGCCCCTCCTAAGTTCTGAAGTGGCAGGTCAAAGCCTGGATGATGCATTCCACCATGACGATTAAAGACAAGTGCATCCCCTCTTAGTGCTGCTGAAATTACTTAGGGCACCAATCTGACATCAAAGTTTCCAATCTCTTCATGCTTTTAGTCCAGAGCTCCCTATAATTGGATTCAAACAGATCTAGGAATGCATTCAGATGAAAGATGTTCCAAATATTCGGCTTTCAAATGGAAGTGAGTGGGTGGGGTTAATTGAATAGCTTGGAAATATTTATTGTAATCTACTGCAAATCAAGCATTCTGAAGTGAAATGGAAATAGATGACCAATCAATGTGCGTGGGCAAACTCCAGTCAACAGTCTGTAAGACAGATGGAACATTAACATTTCCACCACATTCCCTCGAGCAATTTGCTAATTCCAGAGATGATGTGCCAAATGTTAATTTCCTTGAGTTGGTTTTTATTTTGACCATATAAACCCAATACTAAGAGCCTGCAGTGCGTTGCCAATTTCTTTATTGAAGTGAGTGGCAAGTGGTCTTGGCTTGTCCATTTAAGGATGAGGACTGGGAATTAGTGACGACAATACTTTTTTAAAAAAAATCAGAAACTGATGCTGGCCTCTTCGTTTGTTTTTTACAAAAATCAGAAAGATCCCAACTGTGGGTTTCCTGTAGCATTGGTCACCACAGATTGATGTACAAATCAGAAGGTTGTGGTTAAAGGCGAAACGGTGGTTAGCACTGCTGCCTCACAGCGCCAGGGACCCGGGTTCGATTCCGGCTTGGGTCACTGTCTGTGCGGAGTTTGCACATCCTCCCCGTGTCTGCGTGGGTTTCCTCCGGGTGCTCCGGTTTCCTCCCACAGTCCAAAGATGTGCAGGTTAGGTGGATTGGCCACGGTAAATTGCCCCTTAGTGTCCATGTATGTGCAGGTGAGGTGGGGTTATGGGGATTGAGCGTGGGAGTGGGTCGAGCTGGTGTGCTCTTTCAGAGGGTCAGTGCAGACTCGATGGGCTGAATGGCCTGCTTCTACGCTGCAGAGATTCTACGATGATGAAGGCCCACTCCACGGACATGAGCACAAAAATATAGGCTGACACTTCACTGCAGTACTGAGAGAGTGCTGCAGTGTCAGAGGTGCCGTCATTCGATGAGACATTAAACTGAGGCCCCGGTTTACCTCTCAGGTGGATGTGAAAGATCCCAATCCACTATTCCGGAGGAGAGCAGGGGAGTTTTCCCAAGTGTCCTGGCCAACACTATTGCTTCGAACAACATCACAAAAGCAGATTAGCCACTTATGATAACTTTGCTGTTTGAAAGAGCTTTCTGTGTGCAAATTGGCTGCCGTTCTTTCTACACTACAACAGTGGCTACACTTCAAAAGTACTTGTTGGTTGCAAATCCCCCTCCAGTCATGTGAAGGAGATTTTGCCTTCATGTCTGTAAAGTGGGACATGAACCCATAGCCTTCTGCCTGTGGGATGAAAGTACAACCCTAACTCAGGGCAGCACGGTAGCATAGTGGTTAGCACTGGTGCCTCACAGCGCCAGGGTCCCGGGTTCGATTCCCGGCTTGGGTCACTGTCCGTGTGGAGTCTGCACGTTCTCCCCGTGACTGTGTGGGTTTCCTCCGGGTGCTCCGGTTTCCTCCCACAGTCCAAAGACGAGCAGGTTAGGTGGATTGGCCATGATAAATTGCCCTTAGTGTCCAAAAAGGTTGGTGGGGTTATTGGGTTACGGGGATAGGGTGGAGGCGTGGGCTTAAGTAGGGTGCAGGCCAGCAGCACGGTTCAATTCCCGTACCAGCCTCCCCGAACAGGCGCCGGAATGTGGCAACTAGGGGCTTTTTACAGTAACTTCATTTGAAGCCTACTTGTGACAATAAGCGGTTTTCATTTCATTTCATTTCATTCATCGGCCTCCTTCTGCACTGTAAATTCTATGATTCCCACTGAGACATAACTCATCTCAACATGATTGATTTTCACCCCGAGGCCACATGAGCTGGTAGGAGCCACAGGATAGCAATGAGCTGTGGCGATTTTCATTGACCTTTTTACCACTCTTGCCCAAGGATGCGGAGTCCAAATGCCCCATATTGTCACCTCAACTCTTACCTGCAAGAGGTGCTGTATGCTCACATCATGGGCACCTCTAGCTTGCTCTGCTGCTGCCAATTCCCGATAGACAGGGACAGACTCCATACTGTTTTCACCCTTATCGAGCTCGACCATACGGAGCGCTTTTTCGTAACATTTCACAGCCTCTTCTGTTCTGTTCTCCTTCATATACAACCTGGAGAATTACAGTAAAATCCATTAAGTTGCAAAGTCATTTCGGACCAATTCCAACTTGGTGCGGTTTTGAGTAATTTTGACTCTGTACGATCCAAATACAAATCGGTAGAGATGACTGCCAATTCGTTATTATCCATTGTTCACTATCGCACAAGCTTAAAATTATCCGTGTGACATCTTGGGCGAAATTCTCCGGTATCGGCGCGATGTCCGATGACCGGCGCCAAATACGGCGCAAATCAGTCGGGCATCGCGCCGCCCCAAAGGTGCGGAATCCTCCGCATCTTGGGGGGCCGAGCCCTAACCTTGAGGGGCTAGGCCCCCGCCGGACTGATTTCCGCCCCGCCAGATGGCGGAAGTGCCCCGCCAGCTGGCGCGGAAATGACATTGCCGGGCGGCGCATGCGCGGGAGCGTTAGCGGCCACTCACGGCATCCCCGCGCATGCGCTGTGGAGGGAGTCTCTTCCGTGTCCGCCATGGTAGAGACCGTGGCGAAGGCGGAAGGAAAAGAGTGCCCCCACAGCACAGGCCCGCCCGCGGATCGGTGAGCCCCGATCGTGGGCCAGGCCACCGTGGGGGCACCCCCCGGGGCCAGATCGCCCCGCGCCCCCCCCCCCCCCCCAGGACCCCGGAGCCCGCCCGCGCCGCCTTGTCCTGCCGGTAAGAGAGGTGGTTTAATCCACGCCGGCGGGACAGGCATTCTAGCAGCGGGACTTTGCCCATTCGGGCCGGAGAATCGCGCGGGGGGGGGGAGGCCGCCAACCGGCGCGATTCCCGTCCCCGCCGAATCTCCGGAGAATTCGGCAACCGGCGGGAGCGGGATTCACGCCAGCCCCCGGCGATTCTCCGACCCGGCGGGGGGTCGGAGAATCTCGCCCCTTGTTTTAAATTTAAATCTCCAATGATTTCACAGGAGACCGAATGGGGACATGGGGCATTAGCCAGTCCATCACATTGTAGCATACACAGCGTGAGTCCAAATGTATAGAAGTCCAACTCAGATGGAAAAATATTCTAGCTAAGCACATGCGATCTTACATTCTATGGCCTCACCACTCCATATTTCAGTAAATTTCTCCAGACACAAAGTCCCCTGAGATCTCTGCAACATAGATCAGGTAAACCGAATTCAATTGAACCAAGTTTATTCATATCAGCCAGAGAGACTGCAGGGTTGTTAAAGTTCCCCCGAGCTTTCCTGGGAGACGGAGCTGGAAAGGTTGGTGGGGGGGTGGGGCGGGGGGGAAATTCCAGCACCTGATTGCGGCCTAAACACAGAAACCGCAGGTGCGTCAACTTCAGGTTTGGAACAGCTCTGGGGGAGTACTCGATGCCTTCCACAGCTGAATTGCCTGGTTAGGCTCGCATGTGAGGAATGCCCACCTTGGCCGAAGGGGCTGCCAGCACCTACAGTACAAGAAACCCGACGAGAATCAGGGCCTTCACTGGCGGAAGGGGTGAAAAGGGAGTTACATTGTACAAACGATACACATCGTCTGCCTCCCTGTATCAACCCCAAACACACTCATGCAACCGGGGGGAATACTGATTAATAATACCCAGGGCAGAGGGCTTGACACTGGATTGGAAATGGTTTGACTGTTTCATTAGCACCAAGGGGATAGATAATCTTCACCCTCAGTCTGAGGAATAGCATACTAACAACAGGATGAAGATCTATTGGAATTTCTGCCTACACATCTCTAATCTGGGTCAGAATAGGAGGACAAACGAATCCCGACTTGATTTGCTAACAACTCTATCTCCTTTAAATCAGAAGCATTTGGAATCAAGTCTTTCTGTCCACTCCGCCGAGGCCCCCCAATAATTCTGTACACCTCAGTTAGGTCATCACCCAGCCTCCTCGGTTCGAGGGAATACAACCTCAGCCTCACTAATCTTTCCATATAGCTGCAATTTTCAAGCCTTGGCAAAATTCTTGTACATCTCCTCTGCACTGCCTCCAGAGCCATTGGGCGGGATTCTCCACTCCCGCGCCGAAGTGCCCACGCCGTCGTGAACGCCGTCGAGGTTCACGATGGCGCGAAACGGCCCCGATCCCGACCGATTCAGGCCCCGACAATGGGCTAGGATCGGGGCCGCGTCATCTACACGCGCCAGGCCTTGTCGCCGCGTAAAGGCGGCGCCGCATAGATGACGCGGCCGGCGCCGCATAACGGGCGTCACCCGCGCATGCGCGGGTTGCCGTCCTCTCTGAGTCCGCGCCGCAAGAAGAAGGCGGACGGATCTTGCGAGGCCACGGAAGGAAGGAGGTCCTCCTTCAGAGAGGACGGCCCGACGATCGGTGGGCACCGATCGCGGGCCATGCCATCCACAGGATCCCCCCTCCCCCCCCCAGCAGGCCGCCCCCCCAGCGTTCCCGCGCTGTTCCCGACGGCAGCGACCAGGTGTGGACGGCGCCGGGGGGAACCCGCCGTTTTGGGCTGGCCGCTCGGCCCATCCGGGCCTGAGAATAGCGGGGGTGCCGGGGAATCGCCATTTTGGGTGTCTCCGGCGATTCTCCGGCCCGCGGAACTCGACGGGGCCGTCCCCGCCGCTTGGGGGAATCGCGGGAGGGCATCGGACCGGCGTCCCGGGAAATTTTGGCGGCCCAGGCGATTCTCCCAACCGGCGCGGGAGTGGAGAATCTCGCCCATTATGTCCTTCCAGTAATGTGGTGACCAGGGGGCCAATTACTAGTGGGGGGGGGGGGGGCACAGATTTTAGGTTATTTGTGGAAGAATTAGAGGGGATATTAGGAAAAATGTTTTCATCCAGAAGGTGTTGGGTGCCTGGAACCCGCTGCCCGATTTGATGCTTGAGGCAGGAACCCTCAACTCATTTGAAGGGGACCTAGATCTGCAGCTGAAGTGCTGTGACCAGAAAGGTTACGGCCTGGGTGCTGGAGAGCGGGATTAGTATGGGTGGATCGTTTTCTTCCCATCGGCACAACATGATGGGCTGAATGGCCTATTTCTGTGCCGTAACCTTTCTGTAGTTCGATGACTAGATGCCTTCCCATTCAGTGGGTGAAATTTTATCCATTGACCAGTTCTGCTGCTGTGGAATTCACAAGGGTTAAAATGCATCAGGACTTGTCCCACCAAAAAGGTAATTAACGGTGTCCCAAACTCATGCAATCCCACTGCAGCAGCTCTCTCCCAGATCCAACAGCTGAGATTGTTTCATTCAATTGATCGAGAATATCCATACTATTCTGGAATAAACTCTCCGGGACATCTCTTCACTGCAGGTCACTGTGCCCTCTCATTACTGGGGAGAAATTATATGCAAAATTGTGATTCACTCATTGTTGATCTCCCGTGGTAATAGTCTGCTTTGGCGCGGTAAACTCTATGTAAAGCAGGATGAGAGGATGAGGGGTGTGAGATCAAGGCAGGCAGGAACAAAACATGCGATTGAAGAGTAAAGACACTACTATTCTGCAAAGGAGTTACAGAACAAATAGACTGCAAGACAGCTCAATCCCCTACTTAATAAAACTCATATTATGCGAATGATTGAAAGTTTAATGAACTCAACTTGGCAACATATCATCGATGGACTTTAATACAAAACGCAGAGTGCAGTAGACTTTTCATTCCTATTCTGCAAATTTGTAAACTGAAATGCTCATAATTGTGAATCCTTCTATTATTTTATACTTTATTTTTAGTGATTATCTATAACAATGTAATTGTCATCACAATTTGGTGCATGCGGTCGCAATGATTTTTCGAGAAACCAATTATTTCCCTCTCTCCATCTACCTACCTCTAATTCTATCTATTCTTCATTTTAAACCACCCACTCTCGCTCTTACCGTCTGAGGCAGCACAGTGGTTAGCACCGCGGCTTCACAGCGCCAGGGTCCCAGGTTCGATTCCAGGCCTGGGCCACTGTCTGTGGGGAGTCTGCACGTTCCCCCCCGTGTCTGCGTGGGTTTCCTCCGGGTGCTCCGGTTTCCTCCCAGTCCAAAGATGTGCAGGTTAGGTGGATTGGTCACACTACATTGCCCCCCAAATGTCCAAAAGTTAGGTGGGGTTGCTGGGTTACAGTGGAGGTGTGGGCTTAGGTAGGGTGGTCTTTCAGGGGCCATTGTACACTCGATGGCTGAATGGCCTCCTTCTGTACTGTAAATTCTATGAGGCAAAACTTTTGGAAAAAAACACCAAAATTCCACTCGCCGTGTTTATTTTTAATATTTGCACGTTAAATCCCTACACTGTCCTGTCAAACTTTTTCCCCCATTCTAAAGCAAATAAAGGAATGTCTGCTTCACCTGCCCTATCAGCTTCCCTCGATCCTGTTTGTTTCTAAATGCCTTCAGCCCAGGCAGAACGATGACACGTGTGAATCTCTCTGTTCTCTCCAGAGTTGCTGACAAACTGGCTGAACGCTTTCCGCATTTTCTGGCCGGTTTTAATTTCAGATTTACAACTCCCACACCTGTTCTTGCAACCGCGAATTTAGCCTCCCAGAAATACAGAGAAAACCTACTGCAGGCGGTGCAAGGGGAAAACAGGGAGAGAAGGAAAGACCAAACTGCTCACCCTGTTCTGGCAGCGAGGTCACGCTAGAAATAGAATTTGTTGTTTCTATTAGAAGTTGAATGAGGAAGGTTAGAGTCTCAGCTTGTAGCCCCCTTGCACAGAAATATTAAAATGGAATCTGGGATCATACACAGCCCAGACTATTGGGAAGTGTTATCTGTCAGTTGGCAATACAGGAGTCCAGTGCAACCTGAATTCAAGGCTGCTTCAAACTTAGTTCCAACGGACATAGCTTGAGTCTCCCTAACTTGGCATTAAGTTGGTGATCCATTCAGAGAGGCATACGTTTCTTCCTGTGCATAGTGTGAAAATGTTTCGCAGTGACTACACTTCATTGACTGGACTTTGGCTTATCCAGAGGTCGTGGAAGGCGCTATACAAATGGAAGTTCATTCATTCTACGATCTGCCCCTTGGCACCATCATCCGAAAACACGTCAGTTTCCACATACGTGCCCGGGACAAGAGCGGAAACTTTCCCCAATTATACCTTGGAAAGGTTGAACCCATTGTCTTCAGTTCTTGTCACAAACTCCGTTGCCCAGCCTCCGAATCCATCCCTCTCTCTCGGAGGCTGAGCCAGATTGTTCGTAACCTTGGTGTCATATCTGACCCGGAGGTAAGCTTCCAATCACATAACGGCACCATCACCAAAATCACACATTTCCCCCTTTGTGACATGACCTGACTCTGCCACTACTTCAGCTCATCGGCTGCTGAAACCCTCACCCATGCCTGGGCGGCACGGTGGCACAGTGGTTAGCACTGTTGCTTCACAGCGCCAGGGTCCTAGTTTGAAATCCCGGCTTGGGTCACTGTCTGTGCGGAGTCTGCACGTTCTCCCCGTGTCTGCGTGGGTTTCCTCCGGGTGCTCCGGTTTCCTCCCACAAGCCCCGAAGGACGTGCCGAGAGGTAATTTGGACATTCTGAATTCTCCCTCTGTGCACCGAACAGGCACCGGAGTGTGGCGACTAGGGCAATTTCACAGTAACGCAGTGTTAATGTAAGCCGACTTGTGACACTAATAAAGATTATTATTATTATTACCTCTCGACTTGGCAGTTCCAACACAATCCTGTCAGGCCCTCACATTCTACCCTCTGTAACCCTGAGGTCATCCAAAATTCTGCTGCCTTGGTCCAAGGTTGCACCAAGTCCTGTTCACCCATCACCCCTGTTCTCGTGACCTACACTGACCCCCGAGTAAGCAACGCATTGATTCTAAAATGCTTATCCTTGTGCTCAAAACATTCCACGGCCTTGCTCTTCCTTAGCTCTGTAATTTTCACCAGCCCTACAACACTCTGGGATCTTTTTTCTCCTCTAGTCACGTGAAATCCGACTCCAAATTACTTCCCGATTACCTGGGGTGAGTTGGAGAGTTGGGCGTGTTACCAGCTCTCGAGAAGTGGGTCGTTAATTTTTTGGGAAAAAATTAATTGTCTTTTCCAATCATGGGGCAATTTAGCATGGCCAATCCACCTGCCCTGCACACCTTTGAGTTGTGGGGGTGAAACCCACACAGACAGAGGGAGAATGTGCAAACTCCACATGGACAGTGACCCAGGGCCGGGATTGAACCCGGGACCTCGGCGCCGTGAGGCAGCAGTGCTAACCACTGCGCCACCCCTTAGGCAAACCTGTCGTGACTACCAGAATCCCCACCCCTCTTGTGACATAATGTTGACGGCCCCTGCTCCGTAATGGAATGCCAACCAACCCCTCCGCAATGTCCACCCCCACCCCCCCCACAAGTCCACACACGATCATGTCTCCCTCCCCCCTCTCCAGCTGTGGATTTCCACCACTGGCTTTCATTTCCTAACAGCTGGCCAACCTCACAATCAAGCCGGGTAAAAATATCAGGTTCCCTTCCCTAAAAATGGTCATTAAATGAGTCAGTTGGTCCTTTCCCAAGAAGCTGACAGCTTCATGTTCACTCAAAAGCTGCAATATAGAGACTAGGCCGCAGTACTGGGAGTACAAGAAACCACTTGTTCGGCAAGCGAGATATTTACAGTTTCTTTCCCTCCTCCGACCCTCGCCAACTTTCCCTTTCAAAAAAAGGGAATCGCCAGAGGGTGGAACAAGATGTTGGTTCAGGAGTGGCAGTTCCGTCCCGTGGGGAAGTGCAGTGCATTCGGCGCAAAAGAGCAGCGGAAAAACCTCTCGTTTTAAAGATCAGCACAAGTCGCTGGTTAACAAGGAGTTGGACACCGAATTGCCCCATCCTTTCTCAAAATATTTCTGATTTGCAATCCACTTTGAATCCACAGACCAGGGCCAAGTCAAATTAACCCTTTGCAGATCAGTTGGCTTGACACCACATGATTCATCACATTTGCAAACAAGACCTCAGCATTGGGGGGGGGGGGGGGTGACACAATTTGTACTCAGTGCCCCCGGGATGGAGGACAAGGAGGTAAATTAGCCAACAATCCTATTCCCACATTGCTACTGATGGGAGCTTACTGCGTGCTAATGGCTGCCACATTACAGCAGTGGCTACACCAAAAGGATTTATAGTGACAAATTAGATTGATTTAAAATACGGTATATACACTGCCTGGTAGATCGCTGCCAGGTTCCTCTCTGGTCGGTGCGTTACTAGTTGATTCTTTAAGTTTCCCCGTCCCGAGCGGGGGAGCTTGTGCTCCGTGAGGACCACGAGGATGGTAATCATCCCCACCCCGTGAGTCCTGTGCGGGTTATCAGAGGTTCCTTCTCTCTATTTAAAATGCAGAAAGTGATATGAAGAAGGTGATAATCAAAGTGCAACCAGTACCTGGAACTTAGCGGGGCTTCTATTGCAGGTGATTTATTTCAAGTGGCTTTCGTTTTGCTAACCTGGGGGGGGGGTGGGGGTGGGTATGTGTTAATTACTCCCCATGTCGTCACCAAGACCTCCCCCCCCCCCCCCCCCCCCACCCCCCCCCCCCCCCCCCCCCCCCCCCCCCGCCACCAACATCGTCACATCTTCGGACTCTCTTGCCTCTATCCCAGCTTGGGTCACTGTCTCTGCGGAGTCTGCACGTTCTCCCCGTGTCTGCGTGGGTTTCCTCCGGGTGCTCCGGTTTCCTCCCACGTGTCCTGAAAGACGTGCTTGTTAGACGAAATGGACATTCTGAATTCTCTCTGTGTACCCGAACAGGGGCCGGAATGTGGCGACTGGGGATTTTCACAGTAACTTCATTGCAGTGTTACTGTAATAAATAAATAATGTTTATTGTGACAAGTAGGCATACATTAACACTGCAATAAGCCTACTTGTGACACTAATAAAGATTATTATTATTACCCACAGTGCTACCCTGCCGCCCTCTCTTCAAACATCCTGTGCATCTTTACTGCTATTGTACTGCATGACCAACCCTGCCCTCCCTCATCGAAGATCTCATGCCTCAGCACCCCCTGTGAGTAGACCTGCATCCATTCATTGCCTTCTATAGGACTCTCTATCTACACAACCCTTTTCTCACTGTTCCTATCCCTCTGCTCTCTCCCACAATACTGTTATGGGCCAGGGTTTAGAGAACCCCAAAGTGTATCATGGAGTTCACCAGACCCACAACTTTTACTAGATTGTGGTATGGGGAGCACACGGCCCACTCTACAGGTGTGGCACAGCAGAAATGGAAAAGTATTTTTTAAAGCAAAACAATGTTTATTCTATGAACTCAAGTTAACCTTTTTAAAACATAGTGAACATCTTAGCAACCATCAATTCAAATACAACCCCCAAAGAATACAACACTAAGTAATCCTTTAAGCTTTTCTTTTAACATCCAGACGACTTAAAACACCTTTTACCAGAAGCACATCAGGTTAAATTCACTACTGTTATTAGTTTTAAATCACCAGGAACGATTTACAGTCTTTAGATTAGAGAGAGAGATTCATACGCCTTCTGGCTGTGACTGCAGCTATTCAGCTCTGAAAATGAAACTAAAACACACCCTGTAGCAAACAGCCTAAAACGAAAGTAAAAAGCTGAGACAGCCCAGCTCCACCCACTCTCTGACATCACTGCAGTAATAGACACTCATTTCTTAAAGGTACTCTCACTACAGATATTTATATACACACCCATTTATAAACATCCATTTCTTAAAGGTGCTCTCACATGACAATACTCCCACTCTTGATTCTCCCACATCCAACCACCGCCACTCCAGTGTCCTCCCACCACAAGATCACCCACCCGCCATACCCCAGAATTTTCCAACCGTCACTTCCATACTCCCCATGCAGCTCTCCAAGAAGCCCCCTAGCAGCAATACGCCCCAAGATCTCGCCACTTCCCTCATTTACCGTCACTCTCCCCGCTGGGTTTCCCTCCAACCACAGCACAAAACCACGATGCTTCCCCTCCTGCCCGGTGAGTCCATTCTGGTGGGGAGAGAAGGACAAAAACATTGACTGGGATTTTCAGGACCCTCCGCGCGCAGGGGGGTGGAAAGAGAGCAGCCAACAGTCAGTTGAATCCCAGGCGCCAGATGGTCCCATCCCATTGGATCCGGTCGCCCTGTTTTAACCGGAGGACAGCAAGGTCCCACCTGAGGAAACGTGGGCAATGGCACACAGGAGCAGCTGAAAGATCCAAGTGACACACTAATGCACACTCTCCTTCAAAAGGTCACGCAGCATGGAACAGGTTAAGAAACAAAATGACTTCAGCTTTCACAGCGTGACAACCTTATTAAACAGACCTCCAAACAACTTCGCTATCACTTATGTTCAGTCTTATCTATTTTTCTTTGTTTCTTTGGCAGGCCCCATTTCCACTAACACATCCGAAAGGAATTTGCCACACGTCACTTCTTCAAGAAGAGGCGGAACTTGCTAAACAAACGCTAACATTCTCACATCACTGTGCACAACTGGCACTCGACCTAACACACACAGCAGGCTGACTCTCGAAAGATAGACGGCTGCAATTCATTTTCATTTTGGGTAAAAACGGAGAGCATCGGTTAGACTGGATCAATGCAATCTCCGCCCTTTGGTCAGCTGGCAGACCTGAGAGGGAAGCAGTAGCAATGGGCAGTCAGAGAGAGGGAAGGAATGTTAGTAAGTCAATGGAAATGTGTAAAAACAGAGGGTGCGAAGCAAGCTGTCGATTCATGAGCACCCAAAGTCAAAATATCTCCCCAATGTGAAAGAAAGGAAGACTTGCATTTATGTAGCACAAAAGTTCATAATAGGAGCAGAATTAGGCCATTCGGCCCATCGAGTCTGCTCCGCCATTCGATCATGGCTGATCTCATCCCGGCCTTAACTCCACCGTCCTGCCCGTTCTCCATAACCCTTCAACCCATTACCAATTAAAAGTCTGTCTAACTCCTCCTTGAATTTACTCGCTGTCCCAGCATCCACCGCACTATGGGGTAGCGAATTCCACAGATTCACAACCCTTAAGGCTGGCACGGTGGCGCAGTGGGTTAGCACTGCTGCCTCACGGCGCCGAGGACCCGGGTTCGATCGCGTCCCCGGGTCACTGTCCGTGTGGAGTTTGCACATTCTCCCTGTGTCTGCGTGGGCCTCACCCCCAGAACCCAAAAGGATGTGCAGGGTGGGTGAATTGGCCACGCCTCTTAATTGGAAAAACAGAATTGGGTACTCTAAATTTCTATTTTAAAAAAATTAAAACATTTACAACCCTTCGGGAGGAGTAGTTTCTCCTCATCTCCGTTTTAAATTTGCTACGTCTTATCCTAAGGCTACGATCTCTCGTTCTAGAATGCCCCAGTAGAGGACGCATCCGCTCCACGTCTACTTTATCCAGACCGTTTATCATCTTGTAAACCTCAATTTGATCTCCCCTCAAATTTGATCTCCCCTCATTCTTCTAAACTCTACAAAGAGGCCTAAACTGTTCAATCTCCCCTCATATTACAAACCCCTCATCTCTGGAATCAACCATCCACATATTCCACAACCTCAGAACATCCCAAAAAGATTTTGTAGCCAGTTGTGTGTAATTTGCGAAGGACTCCGAGATGGCTCAATGGAGAGGAGCCAAACAAATGGCAGTATTCGTTAAGGCGAACATCCTCATCGGTATTGCATTGGTGCAGAACTCGGTGAGCTAACTGGTGAAATTCTTCATTCCCTGACTCCTGAACAGAAACACTGTGCAGTGACGTTACATCTGTGGGTGCAAGTATCTATTTAAGTCGGGCTCCAAAATAAAGAAAATTAACGACGCACTAAGTATGTGTCACTTGATCTCACACAACAGTTAATTCCTGAGCTCTCTCTATGCCTCACACTTGGTGTATGGGGTTGGAGCATAAGGCGAAACTTCAGCCACCATTCGAGATCGAAAGCATTCGAACTATTGTTGATGAAACATTAGGGGGGGGGGGGGGGGGGATACTCACCGCCTTCTACCACCAGTGCTCCAACATGACACTTTCTAGTAAATGTGATTTCCACATGTATCAATGTTTGCGGTCCTTGTTGCTAGGAAACCAAACATGACATTCGTTGCCTTGTCTTACATAGTTAGAGGGCCAGCAAGCAGGAGTTAGACACAGCTCCCTCTGGCTGCTTGCGGAGAGAAAAGAAACATTTCTGCATGGTTTGAAATCTGTAGGTTTAAACAATATAGAAAACTGGAGCACTATTTGGAGACTGACCTCAACAACAGAACAAAGGGCCATAGATACATTCAAACTGACAAAAGGCACATTCATTTATATCAGGACAATTTTATTGACGTAAAGAATGGTCACCAACTGGAATAACTTCTGGTGGATCAGTGAAGACGTTTTTGGGGGATAAATTTAGATTACGCAATTCTTTTCCAATGAAGGGGCAATTTAGCGTGGCCAATCCACCTGCCCTACACATTTTTTTGGGTTGTGGGGGTGAGACCCACTCAGACACGGGGAGAATGTGCAAACTCCACACGGACAGTGACCCGGGGCCGGGATCGAACCCGGGTCCTCGGCGCCGTGAGGCAGCAGCGCTAACCGCTGTGCCACCCCTGGTCAGTGAAGACTTTGAGCAGTCAGTCAGAGGATATGCTGAATGGGAATGCTGTGGCATTTAGTGGACAATGCACTATTTTCAAACCTGTTCCATTCTAATGATTGAATGAGAGAAGCTGTGTCCTTGGGCGCGATGTAATGGAAAGGTTTCTCAGCGACATTTGTGGCGGGGTTTTCTGGGAGTTTCTCTCCGTCTCTGTCAGCAAGTTCTCCACCGCTATCTAACCACATTTAGTCACTTTTTTAGGCCCTGGGGAGTTCCTCTCCGGGATAGCCCACACTTAGGATTATTTTCACCACTAGGGAGCTGAACCCACTGCCCAGACCGGCTCCTCATGGATTGGGTCACCATTTCGAAAGGGTGCCCTGATCTCTAAGTGGGCTTGAGGGGCCCCCCACATCCCCACCCACGGGCAACGTCAACCCCCCCACATACACAGGCATTACCCCACACCCCAAAGTGATGGCATCCGCTATGGGGTTGCTGGGGCCCTCCCCATTTTCAGGCTTACCCACGCCCCCTTTCGCCTTCCGGAGGCCCCTTCATATCCACCTTGCACCCCCCCCCCCCCCGGCCTTCATACCCTCCCTCTCTACCCTCTTTTCATGGGACTGGCTCCCCTCAGGCCCTGACCCTTGGCTGTGCCAACCTGCCAGTGCCTTGGTAGTGCCAGGGTGGCACTGCCAATGCGGTCACCTGGCAATGCCAAGGTGCCCACAAATTCAGGGTGCCATCCTGTGCTGTCCCTGACCACCCAGGGGTCTCCGATGACTTGGAAGACCCCCCCCCCCGGTGCCATTTGTGTGAAGCAGTACTGAACGGCACCGGAATGGGGTCTCCCTGGAAGGCTGGTAGATGCCAGGAGCCGGATAGATCCGGGGTCAGCACACCTCAGCGGGTTTAAATCTAATTAGGCGTGCGTGGCTTGGCCCTGCCCGGTGGACGGGATCCTGATTGTGACGGCTCGCGAGACCCGGGTAGATCTCACGAGGTGTGCTGGCTGTCAGGAAGCCTCTCCCACCTCCTACTGGCCACGTTCTAGTTCGGGCACAATGTGGATAGTAGACCATGCCCTTGTGCTTTTGGAACATGTGACAGCATTTTGGAGGTTGAGTTCCAGAAGTTTTCTCTTTTTCTGTGAGAACTACAAGTCAACGGTCTTGATTATATCACTCGTGCTTTTACCTACAAGTTATTACACATGATTTGTTGATACTTTTGCTTCATGTCCTGTTGAGCTAATTTATTGACGGTTTTATGTATACCCATGTGGGACCATGCCTGAAAGGCCAATCTTCACAGGCAGGCATCGACAACAAGTATTGGCAGAGACATTCAACTACAGGAGTCATCAAGGATGTACTGAATCCTGTGCCAGCCATGCACTCCCCAACAAGTCATTGAATAATTACTGTGGGGTAGGAAGTATCAGGTCAGGAACCTGCTGGCTTTCTTGGCTCAGTTACACAGTAACCGTGACCAAGAGGGCAGTTGGAAAAGGCTTCCGTTAACCTTAATTTCTTTTATTGGTAGCAGCAGAGGGGAAAATCCGCAATCATAGAGCACAGAATGAGGCGATTCGGCCCATCCTGCTTGTGGTGGAATAGAACAGTCCAATTAGCCCCATTCCCCTCACCCAATCGTCACTGCTCTGCAAATGTTCCCGTTACAAGCTATAAAAATTCATTTACGAGATGTGGGCATCATTGGCTCGGCCACCATTTATTGTCCATCCCGAATTGCTCCTGGAGAAGGTGGTGGTGAGCCATCTTCCTGAACCGCTGCAGTCCATGTGATGTAGGTACACCCATAGTGCTGTTAGGGAGGGTTCCAGGATTTCAACCAAGCGACAGTGAAGGAACGGCCGATATAATTCCAAGTCAGGATGGTGAGTGGCTCGGAGGGGAACTTCCAGGTGGTGGGGTTCCCATGTATCTGCTGCCCTTGTCGTTGATAAGGTACGGTAAAGTCGCCACAGGCCCAGATGACCATTGACAGCTCTCCCCTTTGAGGGGTGGGGGGGGGCTGAAGAGCTGACTGGTGGTGATTTAACCTGAGGATCACCGCACCTCAGGCGAGGGGCAAGATTGAGAAGTCGGGGCCTGCATGAATAACCCAGCCGGTACGGGATGGTAGCTGTCGTGGGTTTGGAAGGTGCTGTTGAAGGAGCCTCGGTGAGTTCCTGCGGCGAATCTTGTCGATGGTACACACAGCTGCCACCATGCGTCAGCGGTGGAGGGTGCGAATGCTTGCGAATGGCATGCCAATCAAACGGGGCTGCTTTGTCCTGGATGGTGTCGAGCTTCTTGAGTGTTGTTGGAGCTGCACTCATCCAGGCAAGTGGAGAGTTTTCCATTACACTCCTGACTTGTGCCTTGTAGATGGTGGACAGGCTTTGGGGGAGTCAGGAGGTGAATTACTCACTGTAGGATTCCCAGCCTCTGACCTGCTCTGGTCGCCACAGTATTTCTATGGCTGGGTCCAGTTCAGTTTCTGGTCAATGGTAACCCCCAGGATGTTGATAAATATCCAATTCTCTTGTGAAAATTACCATTTGATTTGCTCCTACTGCCTTTTCAGACAGTACATTCCAGATCACTCCGTAAATAGAAATCTCCTCATCTGCCCTCTGATTCTTTAACCAGTTATTTTAAACCTGGTTCTTCTGGTTACGCTCCTGGTAGTGGAAAGTCTTTCCCACTCAATTCCATCCAAACCCTTCATCAGTTTGAACATTTTTATTAATCTCACCTTGATCTGCTCCAGAAAAAATGTTTTAAAATGAGGTTATATCAAAATATACAACATCGAACCTCTTGGTGAGCAACTTTAAAAATAACTTTTATTTTTGTAACATTTACGAAGAGCCTCCCATGTGTAGAAGGCAGGACTAAAATTAAAGCAAAGTTGTTGGCATGAAGATAGCTTCAGAGTAATCAATTTGGGCCCCATGTGTATACCAATGTCTATGTCTTATATCTATGGTGATATCTGTTACCATATCCAATGTCCTAACGCCTACTCCGAAGGTCACTTACTGTTTGGTTCTTCTCGAATCCAACAAAGCAAAGTTGCTGAATCAGGAACTAGTTTGTTAATTTTGTGCAGGCTGCAGGGCAAGATTTTAAAAAAGTATTTTAAAAATAAGTCATTCTCCCCCAAAATTTCGCTCTGCCACTTGTGTGAGCGCTGACTTCAGCTGGTTCGCTGTCCCAAGAGTGGCAACAGCCCAAGCACCTGGGAGGGGACCATGGCCGGAAACAGGCTATTTGACTTTGGAGGGAATCGCAGCCGAGACTTGACCCGCGTGTAATCAGCCAATCTAGGCTGGGGCTGAGGCTCTTTTGTAAACCCTATCACAGACTTGGGGTTCCTCCTCCAATCTAAACAGCTGCAAGCTTTTCAGCAGGTTTGGCAGCGGGTTAAGTTAAGTGGTGAGTTCAAAGCCCATCGTGGGCAGTTTGATAAATGCATTTTTAGAAAAGGATGTCCTGTGGTCATTAAAGGCACTGTATAAATTCAAGTCTTTCTTCTATATCCTAAAGGTTATTTGGCAATCTCCTCAAGTATTATTTGAAATGCTATTGCATACAAGGCTACAGACCAGGAGCTGGGAAATGGGATTAGAATAGATAGGTGCTTGATGGCCAGCACTGGCAGGATGGGCCGGAGGGCCCCTGTCTCTGCTGTGAAACTCTTCAACTCACACATGTCTTTACTCCGACTTGCGCATCCCAATCCTGTCGGAATGTGGCTGGCTTATGAAATGGCGATTCGAATGCACTTGACTTTACAAAAATATCCTCGTTAAGACACATTAGGAAAAAGGGAGCTTCCAAATCTCAGCGTTTACCTTCCCAATGACAAACTAATTTCATTGCCGGCTCGTCGGATCACCTCCTGCGGGGCGGCCTCGGCCTGCCGAAGTTCAGCTGCAACTTTCTCCGACTTGAGCAGGTTTTGCTCTGCCTCTTTCAGGGTGAGCAAAGTTAAGGGAAAGCAGTCTGTGTGTGGAGGCACATCTATGCCTGAGAACATAGGAAACGGGAGCAAGAGTAGGCCACCCAGGCCCACTGAACCTGCACCGCCACTCAGCAAGACTGTGGCTGGTCATCCCAAACAACACCATTTTCTCGCCCTACTTCTCAAGATCCTGAAGTGTCCAAAACCTTGGACAAATCCATGCGTCCAAAATACAGTTGGCTTGAGCCTCGCACAAGGACATGAGTGCATCATCTAGTCAATAGCGTTGTCAGGGGTGAAGTTACTCCGATGAAGCTTTAAGGGTTGTGCTCCCATCTGCCAATGGCTAATATTACTGTTGTGCCCAGGGCTAGGATTTGAAGATGGGCCCCTTCAGTTGAAGGTCCAAACATCTGGCTGGTGAGGGACTCGCCATTCGAATGCACTCATTGCAGGAGCAAGAAGGAGCCACCCTTCTTGCCGGCATCAGACCCATCCCCCCCCACAATCGCCTGGGCCAGCTCCCCCCTCCACTGAGATACACCCCGCTAAGGGGTTTCCAAATGACCCCGCTTCATGCTCCACCCCTTGGCAGTGTCAACCTGCAAATGCCAGGGGGCGTTGTCATGCCCCCAAACACCTGGGAGTGCTAATGTCCTCAGAGCCCCCTCCCCCACCCCCTCAAAGGCGTGGTCAGCACATCTGGCCTGCAGTGGCGGAGACCAGCAGCGATTCTGGCTTCCCGCTGCGCCACCGTGGGAGTCGGAACAATCTGGACTCAAAACAGTCCCAGAATATCGAAATGCCGATGCGTCAGCTGGAGCCGGCCAGAAGCATCACCCACCATTAGGCTCCCGGCCCCATTCAGGGGCTCTCCCGCTATGCTCCCACCATAGCGGCATTTGCGCCAGGTGAATCACCCCGTTGAGCCCAATCTCTGGACTCATATCACTGGGGCATGGAGACCAATTCTATTTGTTTTGATGTAACTGACCAACAGTCAACACTGGCCAAAACGAAAGGCATCAATTTCAAATCTAGAACCCTCATTATCCATAAAGCGGAATTGGCTAAGCTTTTGCAGACTGAAGCTTATCATAGAGGTTTACAGCATAGAAACAGGCCCTTCGGCCCAACTTTGTCCATGCCGCCCAGTTTATACCACTAAGCTAGCCCCAGTTGCCCACATTTGGCCCAAATCCCTCTCTACCCATCTTACCCATATAGCGGTCTAAATGCTTTTTAAAAAGACAAAATTGGACCCGCCTCTACTACTTGCCTCTGGCAACTCATTCTAGACACTCGCCATCCTGTGTGATTAACCCTCTGGATCCTTTTGTATCTCTCCCTCACCTTAAACCTATGCCCTCTAGTTTTAGACTCCCCTGGGAGATGATGTTGACTATTTACATTATCTATATCCCTCATTATTTTATAGACCTCTAGAAGGTCACCCTAAGCCTCCTATGCTCCAGGGAAAAAAAGTCCCAGTCAATCCAACCTCTCTTTATAACTCAAACCTTCAAGTCCCAGTAGCATCCTAGTAAACCTATTCTTTCTAGTTTAATAATATGCTTTCCATAATAGGCTGACCAGGACTGTACGTAGTATTCCAAGTTTGCCCTTACTAATGTCTTGAGCTTCTTTTATCAAATGCTGGTCGTATATCTCTGCAAATTACAATCAGTACTGAAAAAGGATATTTCAGAAGTCCCATCAGTGCTTTTCCCAGTGTGAGGAACATGGTTATCAAACATCCAAGGATATTCTTCCTCTCCTCCTCGGAAACTGGATGCTGAGTATTGGCGTACATGATCTCTTTGGCCTTTTCGCAGTGTTGCTTCGCTTGCAGGGTCCGTCCTGTGGGAGCAGTGAGAGAATTATTGTGCAACCTTTGCTCACTATTGCAGTTTATTACCAGGCACGATACTCTTACTGCTTTCTGGTTGATCCATGAGAATTAAAGAAGCCAATTTTCCATTCACCCACCTTCCCCTTCCCAATTTCCATAGAATTATAGAATTCCTGGGGTGCAGAAGGAGGCCATTCGGCCCATCGAGTCTGCACCGACCCTCTGCCAGAGCACTCCAGCCGTGCCCACTTTCCCATCCTATCTCAACAACCCCTTAACCCAACCTGCACACCCCTGGACATTAAGGGGCAATTTATCACGGCCAATCCACCTAACCTGCACACCTGTGGACTGTGGGAGGCAACCAGAGCACCCGGAGGAAACCCACGCACACACGGGGAGAAAGTCACCCGAGGCCGGAATTGAACCCAAGTCCCTGGAGCTGTGAGGCAGCAGTGCTAACCACTGTGCAGCCCCATCTTCCTTCCTCCTCCCTCACTGGGACATGTCAGCAGCAAGTCAGGTGGCTTTTGCAAGTTTTCATTCTTGCTGCGTATGTGCAGTGAGACAGTGAGTGCCCCGCAGGCCATTCGACCGTGGCGAGCATCGCAACAGGCCGCACACACATTTTCTGGGGAAGGCGCGAGGTCGCTTCAGCCGCTTCCTTCAGCGGACTTACCCCGCGCCAATGCTGTCGCCCAGCCAGGTCAGCTGGCAACGCACGGGCCTGGGACTGAGCTGGAAACCTCGTACACTGTTCAGTTACACACTCGGCTAACAAACCCAGGTAAGACGGATTCCTCAAACTGCCAGCGTGACGGCATAAAGGAGGATCAGCGATGCGCAATGTGGACTTGTGCACACAAAAGGGGCTGAAGACCCCAGCGTTTATTTTTCAATCCTATTTAAAGGACCTTTGCACCCCCCCCCCCCCCCCCCCCAACAAAGAACCGTTTTCCATGTGTAAGTTGCCAACGTGGAATGCTTCGATAGATAACAGCTGCCAGGCTGGGCTGGAGAAGGTCCAGTGAGATGCCACCAACAGTTTGTCTTGCAATTCTTCGCCCCCTGCTGTCCATCAGAAAACCTGCAGGAGGCCACATCAGAGGTCTCCGAAATATTATGGGCACCACGCTTTATAGTTAGACGTCGGGCTGCTTGTCGTTAGGATAAGGAAGCAACGATTTATTTCTGCAAAATAATACAGGGACAAGGGAAGAAGCTAGGCGGGATTTTCCGCTGACCCCACCCCCGTGGCGGGCTTTTGCGGCTGGGGAGGACGCCCCCCCCCCCCCCCAGAGGCCGGCAGCGGGACTGGAAGATCCCCCCAGCGGGAATGACTGGAAAATCCTGGCCACCACGTTTATTAGAAGTGGTTTCTGGGCGGCACGGGCAACGCAGTGGTCCCGGGTTCGATCCCAGCCCCGGGTCACTGTCCGTGTGGAGTTTGCACATTCGCCCCTTGTCTGCGTGGGTCTCACCCCCACAACTCAAAGATGTGCTGGTTAGGTGGATTGGCCACGCTAAATTGCCCCTTATTGGAAAAAAAAATAATTGGGTACTCTAAATTAAAAAAAAAAAGAAGTGGTTTAATTTCCCCACACAGAACATTTAACATTGAGTTGTGTTGGGGTTTCATTACCCAGTCGCTCACCTACACCTGTGAATCCTATGTGACCTTTCAATGTTTTAGTGGACATTTCAACCTTGGGAACACTACTCAGCCTTCTCTTATTCTCATAGACAACATAAACACACACACAAAAGTAGGGATAACTTTGATTGCCAGTCACTCACCTTTACATGCAATGATGAATCTTAGTGAGTGAGCTGGTAATAGAACATAGAACATACAGTGCAGAAGGAGGCCATTAGGCCTATCGAGTCTGCATCGACCTCATAAGCCCTCTCTTCCACCCTATCCCCGTAACCCAATAAACCCTCCTAACGTTTTTGGACACTAAGGGCAATTTATCGCGGCCAATCCACCTAACCTGCACATCTTTGGACGTGGGAGGAAAACAAGGCCGGGATTGACCTCGGCTCCCTGGCTCGGTGAGGCAGTAATGCTAACCACTGTGTCACCATACCGGCCACCTTGCTCCACTCTGAAGTATAATCTGTGCACTCCGGTGGTAAATTGCCAATAAACACTAACGTGACTTTCACGGGTCAGAAGAATTGAAGGCAGCATTACGGGCTGGGGGGGGGAAGCAATGGGTCACTGAAAGAAAGATTTGCATTTATACAATGTCTTTTACAACACTTCAAAAGTACTACTCTTGGGCGTGCTGCGGTTGTGAAAGCACAATGCAAGGCAAGATCTTCTTCTGTTTCTAGATATACAGCTACCGAGTTGAAGAGGATTTTCCGAGAAGTCCCTAGTCCTTCACCTACCTTTGATTTCCAGGTAGCCTTCCGCCAGGTTGACATGTGCCTGTGCCATCTTCCAGTGCAGGTCCCCAAAGCTGATCCTCGCCAGCGCCACACAGCGCATCAGTTCCTGCAGTGCTGGAGCACCCTACAGCAAAGGAAATATCACAAACTCAGTCCATGAGCAGATGGAAAATGCCCCCAAAAATGACACAAGTCCGCTAAACGTTTCATAGAATTTACAGTGCAGAAGGCCACCCCGCCCATCGAGTCTGCACCGGCTCTTGGAAAGAGCACCCTACCCAAGGTCAACACCTCCACCCTATTCCCAAACCAGCAACCCCACCCAACACTAAGGGCAATTTTGGACACTAAGGGCAATTTATCATGGCCAATCCAACTAACCTGCACATCTTTGGACTGTGGGAGGAAACCGGAGCACCCGGAGGAAACCCACGCACACACGGGGAGGACGTGCAGACTCCGCACAGACAGTGACCCAAGCCGGGAATCGAACCTGGGACCCTGGAGCTGTGAAGCAATTGTGCTATCCACAATGCTACCCTGCTGCCCCGTTTCAGACGAGAGGACGTGACTGCAGAGGACGTGACTGCAGCATTGCGAGTGCAGGCGGACAGATAAAAACAACTGGTTTATTGGGAAAACCATCATGGCGACAGATGGTAAAAAGTGATGAAGATATAAATAAAACAAGTCATCACAATTCATGATGTGGAGATGCCGGTGTTGGACTGGGGTGGGCACAGTAAGAAGTCTTACAACACTAGTGAGTCACCCGAGGAAGGAGCAGTGCTCCGAAAGCTAGTGATTCCAAACAAACCTGTTGGACTTTAACCTGGTGTTGGAAGACATCTTACTGTTATCATAATTCATAACATAGTTATAGACAATCATTAAAATAAAACTGAAGTATAAAAAGACTGCACAATTATCAACACTCAAGTGCACAAATAATTACAAGTGGCGGTCTTTTTAATGTTTTAGAGTACCCAATTCATTTTTTCCAATAAAAAGGGGCAATTTAGCGTGGCCAGTCTACCTACCCTGCACATCTTTTTGGGTTGTGGGGGCGAAACCCACGCAAGCACGGGGAGAATGTGCAAAGTCCACATGGACAGTGATCCAGAGCCAGGATCGAACCTGGGACCTCGGCACCGTGAGACAGCAGTACTAACCACTGTGCCACCGTGCTGCCCAAAGTGTAGTCACTGTTGCAGGTGATCTTGTGGTGCAGTGCGTCATGTCCGTTCAACAAAGAACAATGCAGCACAGGAACAGGCCCTTCGGCCCTCCAACCCTGTACCGGCCATGATACCACCCTTGGCCAAAACCCTCAGCACTTCCTAGTGCCGTACGACCATGGGTTCAAGCCTGGGCTCAAATCCCTTTTCAGGACTTGATAGCCATGAAGGTGTGTTTATAACATTGCCAGACAGGTCGATTATCAGCCTGTAAATCCTCCCAATACGCCCGACGGCAGGCAATAAGAGTGGGGGTTTCACGCTAGCCATAGTGCAAAAGGCAACAGCAAACCACGGTGGTACTTTGTTCAGTACAACCGTGGACCAATCCAGTGGAAGTTCATAGTCACCAATTCCCCTCCGAGGGCCTGGTGCCTGGAGGAGGAGTCATGTTGCAATGTAGGGAACGTATTATAATAATAACACACAATAACGTGGGTTCAGCAGGGCCGCACGGTGGTGCAGTTAGCACTGCTGCCTCACGGTGTCGAGGACCCGGGTTCGATCCCGGCCTGGGTCACTGCCCGTGTGGAGTTTGCACATTCTCCCCGTGTCTGTGTGGGTCTCGCCCCCACAACCCAAAGATGTGCAGGGCAGGTGGATTGGCCACGCTAAATTGCCCCTTAATTGGGAAAATAAAATTGGGTACTGTAAACTTTAGAAAAACGTGAGCTCAGAAACCGCTCACAGGCAACAGTGATGATGGCCAGATAGAGTGAGGTTTGAGGGATACATATCGGCAGGACACTGAGGGAGAACTCCCCAGCGCTCCCCACAACCCATTCTGTGCAACAGTGGGATCTTTTACATCCCCCTCAGAGAGCAGAGGAGGCTTCAGTTTGAAACCTTGTCTGAAAGACTTGCAGATAGCGCAGCACCAGAGTGCAGTGTGAGCTTGGATACTGTGCTTAAGTCTCCAGACTGGCGGACTCAAACCCCACAATCTCTCACTGATGAGATTGCTACCCATTGAGCACACAGCTGTAACTCAGGGTGGTGGGAATGATCATTGTTTGTTGGTCTCTTAATTTTACACACATTATTTTCCCTTTGGCGAATAGTGGGGACGTTTTGGCAAGATAAACCCATTGATTATCAACCCACTCGACTGTGTCACCACAGTCCTTCCCGTGGTCTGGGGTGGGGCTTGAACCTAGAGCACCTCACATATTCATCAGTGTGCAGTAAGTTGATTGAACTCCTTGCCTCCGAAAGGCAGGCATGGATTAACCACAACTGTTACAACGCAGGCCATTGGATCCATTGTGGTCTCCCCGAATGAGCAATCCACCGTCTCCCCGAATGAACAATTCACCGAGAGCAATCGACAAACCTTCCTCCTGCAACCCTGCAGATTCTTCCTCTTTGGGCGACAATTTAATTCCCTTTTGAATGCCTCGCTTGGCTGTGCCTCCACTGTCCTATCAGGCAGCGCCTTCCAGCTCCCAATCACTGACTGTGCGATAAACGTTTGCTCGAGTCAACATTCCTTCTTGTGCCAGTCATCCTAAATCTGTGCCCTCTCGTTCGTGATCCTTTCCTCAGTGGGCACAGGCCTTCCCGACCCATTCTGTCGAGGTACCTCAGCATTTCAACACCTAAATTACCCTCCCAACTGTTACGGCACTCCCTCAGCACATCCTTTGATTCATTGTTCCCTCATGTGTCCATCCAGTTTCACCTTAAATCCATCAGTAATATTTTCCTCAACTACTCCCCGTGGTAGCGACTGCCACATTCCCGCCACTCTCGGAGTATGGACGTTTCTCCTGAAATCCTTATTGGATTTATTAGGGACTTACTTATACTTATGGACTCCAGTGTTGATCTGCCTAACCCCCCCCCCCCCCCCGCCGCCAGACACAAAACACAACAATCCCACCAAGTGGAAACATCTTCTCTATGGCTATCCTATCAAACACCTTCATAATTTTTTATTTTTAAAAAATTGTTCAATGGATGTGGGTATCGGAGGCTGTGCCAGCTCATTGCCCATTCCTTGAAGGAACACTTAAGAGTCAACCACACATTAGTCCGGGTTCGATCCCGGCCCCGGGTCACTATCCATGTGGAGTTTCCACATTCTCCCCGTGTCTGCGTGGGTTTCACGTGGATTGGCCACGTGGAATTTCCCCTTAATTGGAGAAAAAAAACCCATAATTTGGTACTCGAAATTTATATTTTTTTAAAACACACATTGGTGTGGGTCTGGAGTCACATGTAGGCCAGGCCAGGTAAGGAGGGCAGATTTTGTTCCCTAAAAGGACATGAGTGAACCAAATGGGTTTATACAACAATCGACAATGCTTTCATGGACTTTTTAAATTGCAGATTTTTATTTAATTCAAATTTCACCACCTGCCCTGGTGGGATTTGAACCCGGGTCCCCTAATCATTACTCTGAGTCTCTGGTTTACTAGTCCAGTGATAATACCACTATGCCACCCCCTCCCTGTCATTACCTCCATTCTTAGATTGCCCCTCAACCTTCTCTTTTCTAGAGAAAAAGAGTCCCTGCCTTTCCTGATAGCTTTTACCCAGTTTGGGTATCAGCGTTGTAAATCCCCTTTTTGCACCTTCTCCACTGCCTTTTTGCAACATGGCGATGGTACCCGGTGATATTTCAGCTCATCTTAACTCTACCTCTCGGCTGGCAGTGTGTGCCCTTGCCCGCTGTTCCGCTTGTGCCAGCTTCTCCTCTGGCAGAGCCATGATTGCTGCTTCCTTCGTGTCATTTCTGTGTTTCTGCCTGTTCCGCGCACTTCCCGTCAGCGACCCAGCTCCCCCTGAACTCCTGCCAGTGGTGTCACCAAATCTGGATGGGAGGAATGAAAATCCTAATCACGATGCGGCAAATTTACACCTGCAGGGCCCTGATGCTCAGGTGGAATCACGGCTGAAATCACTGCCCAGGTCAGCATTGCTTTTACTTTCTCAGGAGGAAGGAAAAGGCTGGCATTTATATACGGTGTCTTTCACATCCTCAGGAGCACTTCACAGCTGAGGAGGTGCTCTGAAATGGGGTCACTGCTGTAATGCGGGGAACACAGATATCAGCTGGCACAAAGCAGTGCGACGAATATTGAACAGGACACCGGGGAGAACCCTCCTGCTCTTCTTCAAATAATACCACGGGATTGTTTTCACCCACCCAAGTGGGCTGACAGGAGGCCTCAATTTAACATCTCTATCTGCAAGACAGCCCCTCCGCCAGTGCTGCACTCCCTCAGCACTGCCACTGGAGAGTCGGCCAAGGGTATGGAAGATAAAGCAAACTACGACAAGATGCTTATTTTTTGAGAAATCTAGGAGGGCCCCCTCCTCATTCCATCGTGCCATGGGATCTCGAACACTGGCAGAACACCGCAGTCGAAGTCCTCCTCTGACAATGTCATTTTCCCTCAACACTGCTCTGAGGCCTGAATCTGGATAATCCACTGAGACAGCCTATTGTGGAAGCTGGTCACACAGCCTTCCATCACAGGAGTCATTGTACAGTTGCTGATTCTCCAATAATTTAGAAAACTAGCACCAACCCTAGCTCACTAAGATATTGCATTTACAAATTATTTTTAAAGTATCACTTTTGCATGTGTAATCAAAAATGTAATTGACAGGGGCGGCACGGTGATGCAGTGGTCAGCACTGCTGCGTCACGGCGCCGAGGACCTGGGTCCGATCCCGGCCCCGTGTCGCTGTCCGTGTGGAGTTTACACATTCTCTCCCTGTCTGCGTGGGTCTCAACCTCACAACCCAAAGATGTGCAGGTTAGGTGGATTGGCCACGCTAAATTGCCCCTTAATTGAAAAAAGATTTAACTGACAGATTGGAGTGACAGTGGCTTGGTGGTAGCACACTTGTTTCTGAATCAAATGGCTGCAATTATTTGAGCGGGCGACGATCCAGACGTTACGCCGCTTCACTCGGCTTACACTTGCAGTGTGGTACGAAGGCAGCGCTGCACTGCCTTGAGGTGCCATTTTGCAGAAATGACATTAGAATAGAACAGAATAATAGAATAATTTTTATTAGTGTCACACGTAGGCTTACATTAACTCTGCAATGAAGCTACTGCGAAAATCCCCTAGTTGCCACATTCCGGCGCCTGTTCGGGTACACAGAGGGAGAATTCAGAATGTCCAATTCACCTAACAAGCACGTCTTTCGGGTCTTGTGGGAGGAAACCGGAGCACCCGGAGGAAACTCACGCAGACACGGGGAGAACGTGCAGACTCCGCACAGGCAGTGACCCAAGCCAGGAATCAAACCTGGGACCCTAGCGCTGTGAGGCAACAGTGCTAACCACTGTGTTACCGTGACGCCCAGGTAAACAGTGGCCCCATCTGCCCTCTCAAGTGGACGTAAAATATCCCAAGTCACTACTTCAAGAGGATTCTAGGGAATTGTCCTGGCCAGTTTTTAATCACTCAATCAATGTCAGTGAAACAGACAATCTGGTCATTACCACATTATAAACTTAGGTAAATGCAAAGTGCCGACATTCTATTTAATGCCAAAATGTTAAAGTGGAAACACTGGGAACAAGCGGCTGTGAGAGAAAAACTCAGCATCTGTGCTGAAGCTTTTTTGCTTAACAAATATTCTGCAAACTACCAAAGAAGCAAAACATCAAATAAAAGTAATGTTAAGAAGGAAATGAACTTTGGCTTTAAATAGGCAAACAGTCACAAACAAGATTTTTTTTTAAATTGGCACAAACTCACTGTGTCTCCTCTCCTGCTGAGAATATTCTGGAAGATGCTTCACTGTCTAAATCCTCCTCCAGGTTCTGGCTCAACACTGCCCTGTGCATGATTTAAACAGAAACCACCAATCACTCACTCCTTAAATTACTATAAAAGTGTTGTCTATGCAGAATGTACATTACTGGCTTCATAGCAAACGTTTGGCTGAGCTGAGGGCAAATTATGTTTGCAGAAAAGAACATTAACACCCCAACAGCAGCAACTCCCTGGCAGGCTCCACTTTGCACATAGCAACGCACTAGGCCCTGATTGCCAGGCAACCTGTTGTCAATCAGCCCAGCGCCGACCAATCACAACACAAGGAGGGCGGGGGGGGGAGCCCACATGACGGGCCAATCGCTGCAGGGAGAGGGCGGAGTTTACCTGGCCCAGGTAAGCTCAGGTGGCTATCAAGGCCTTGAGGGGAACCCATCGTTTTTTTTAATACTTGCTAAATATTGGAAAGAGGGGCATTGCACTTCAAAACACGTATGCGAATGAGGCATCACAGAATACCGACAGTGTGGAAGGAGGCCGTTCGGCCCATCGAGTCTGTACCGGCCCTCTGGAAGAGCAACCCACCCAAGCCCACTTCCCATAACCCCTTCACCTGACGCGCACATCCTCGGGCATAACTAAAGGGCAGTTTTAGCGCGGCCAATCCCCCTAACCTGCAAATCTTCGGCCTGTGGGAGGAAACCGGAGCACCCGGAGGAAACCCACGCAGACGTGGGGAGGATGTGCAGACTCCGGACGGATACAGAGGGCTAGATTCTCCGTCGGTGGGATCCTCCGTTTTGCCGGCAGCAAAATTTCCCAACGGCGTGGGGGTACCCACAATGGGAAATCCCACTGGCCGGCTGCCGGGAAGGAGAATCCCACTGGCCGCACCCAGAGGATCCCGCCCATAGACTTTCGCTGGCCTGGTAAGAACCACAGTTTTGTTTAAAAACTTCCCATTTCCCCCGAAGACATCGGGTTTTGTTATTTTTTGTGGGCGTGTCGGGCAAGGCCAGCATTTGTTGCCCATCCCTAACTACCCTTTCAGCTGACTCAACCACATTACTGTGAGTTTAGAGTCACATGTAGGCCAGACCGGGTGAGGGTGGCAGATTTCCTCAGTGAACCAGATGGGTTCTTACAGCAATCAATGCTAGTTTCATGGTCACCATTACTGAGGCTAGCTTTCGGTTCCAGAATTGACATCAACTGCCATGGTGGGATTTGATGCCATGGCCTCCCACGGGGATTAGCCTGGGCCTCTGGATTACTAGTCCAGTGATATTACTTCTACGCCACCATCTCCTCATGATTGGGGAGTTTTGTCAACATATCTCCTGAGCTAATTTATTAATTGATGGTCTTTTATGTCGGAGTCGTGGCAGTGAACTTTGGCAGGCTGTTCAACTGTGGAAGCCATCACATCCGAACCTGTTCTCATTTAGACTCACAGTCCAATAAATTTTAAAATTCATTAATAGTACATAAACGACTGAGAATTTAAACTAAGTCAACCCGATAATACATGGTCAATGGACTTTAATACAAAATGCAGAGAGCAATAGACTTTCATTTCAAATGTGTAAATTGAGGAGAACTGTATTTTTCAACATATTATAATTATTTGTACCCCGAAATGACTGTCTGTTTACTATTTTATGCTTTATTTTATTTTAATCATTGCTTATAACCGTGCTATGAATTATGATCACTTATTTCACTTGTATCGTCAGCACATTTAGCATCTGCTGCCATGATGATATTTCAATAAAATCAATTCGAAACACTATAAGGGCGGAAGTCAGGGGATGGAACTGTTGCTGATTTTCTGTTGCCCGGAGAATTTTTAACATTCACTGCTCTGCCTCAGACTCGATCAGTGTTTTTCAAACTTTGTTTTCTGGGACCCACTTCTGCCCACCAGTCGATCTTCGGGACCCAGGCCGGCCCGACCTTTGGGACCCACGGTGACCGGCCTTTGCGACATACGCCATGTTCACCTACCTTTAATGCGAAAGCGGAGCTTGCTTGGTCCTCACGATCTCACCCCAATCAGGTTCAAAGGGGGAGATGGCGATGCGTATATCAGGTGCAGACTTCAGCCAGTTCTTTTGTGTTGTCTTCAACTTGATGAAAATGGAAAATCCAACCTCGCATGTGTAGGTCGTCATGAAGGGCAATAGCAACAAAATGCTTGTTTTACTCAGCACTGGATAATCCTAGAGATGCTGCACCAGAATGCTTAGAGTCGCATAGGCTTTTGGCACCTTTTTAATGTGTATCACAGGTCAGCTACAGAAACAGAGTATTTTAATTTGGAGTCAGCTCTCAGTTAACAACTGACTCTGGGGTCACAACCTCGAAAGGAATTTTTCTCCCACCACTTCTCTTTCAAAATCTGAAACTTCTCCTCTGATTTGCCGTTACTTCCCTGCATATAACACTCATGGGCTTTGCATCCTTATTTGGATTGGCACAATTGACAAAACCATACCTCAAGAAATCACCTTTGTACTGCTTTGTTCCTGAGTTAAATGTTTTTCTTTGTAGGTTGTTAACCAGAGGCCCTGGAGCTCTGTACAGAGCTAACACTAGCACTGCTCTGTGCTGCTCTGGACTCTCCTGATCAGCTCTCACCAGCAGATCCTGTTGTGGTTAAACTGCCTAGTCGAGTCTCTGTTGGTCTCTTACTTTTAAGAAAACTATTTATCTTCACCGTTCACTCTCCTTGCTTGCCAGCAGCTGGAAAATGGAACCAAGACTGCTCCATAATTTGGTGCCAAAAGCACATACCTGGAGGTGCTTGACATCAAGTGTGCGTGCAGGGTGCCTGACCTGCTCTCTGCTGCCGCTTCTGGCCGGAGGACTCCACACAGCCTAATTTATTTCCATTTAAAAGGCGGCAGCGGCCACCATTCTCAATGTAAAAGCTGGCTGTAGCTGTTGTGCACTTCTCCACCGCGGGAACGGCGCACCCTATCGCTCCACGACCCTCCCGACACCTGAGTCGCGACCCACGCTTTGAAAAACCCTGGACTAGATAACTCACCACAGGATCAAGGATCAAACCTGTAACACGTCTATTCTGTAACTCTGTACTTCTACATTGGGCAGTTCACTAACCACCTGAACTTTCGAAGGAGATCTCTCGGTAAGTTTAAAAGCTAACATAATTAGAGGATAAGTAGAAATTCGAGGTTTCACTAACCCTCGGGACTACACGGGCGGCGCAGTAGCGCAGTGGTTAGCACTGATGCTTCACAGCGCCAGGGTCCCAGGTTCGATTCCGGGCTTGGGTCACTGTCTGTGCGGACTCTGCACATTCTCCTCGTGGGTTTCGTCCGGGTGCTCCGGTTTCCTCCCACAAGTCCCGAAAGACGTGCTTGTTGGGTTAATTGGGCATTCTGAATTCTCCCTCGCCTGACAGAGCAGTTTTAAGTTTTGAACCTGTTGTTTTTTTGAATGTATTTGGGAATAAATAGAGAAGGAAGAGAATCCTGACTCCCTCTGCCTGTCTAGCCTTACAATCCATGTGTGGTTATCAACCTGCAGCCAGAATGGCCTCACCTGAGTGTAACATGTCTGCATTTGGCATCCTACAAAACTGAGACAAGAAGAATTGATTCAGCTCCATTTTCTCCGTATTTTGCTGCTTAATCAAATCGGCCATGATCTTATTGAATGGCGGGGCAGGCTCGAGGGGCTGAGTGGCCCACTCCTGCTCCTAATTCGTATGTCCGTATGTTCATATATCCATGCCAAAGCTCAGTTGGTGAGAACCTCCAGACATTTACTGGGACCAATGGCCCATCTTCATATGAGGGAGCTACAGGTCGATGTGTTGAAACCCTGCAAAATGTCAAGCCTATCCTCCAAAACCCTATCTGTTTGTCATGTGTGTGCGCTGCGTGCTGGGGTATTTTAAAAACGAATAGATGGTTACGCTTCCAGAGTATGATTGTGTGTTAACCAGTTCTTGCAACATAGGGCAGCACGGTGGCACAGTGGTTAGCACTGCTGTCTCACGACACCGAGGACCCGGGTTTGATCCCAGCCCCGGGTCACTGTCCGTGTGGAGTTTGCACGTTCTCCCCGTGTCTGCGTGGGTTTCACCCCCACAACCCAGAAGGATGTGCAGGGTAGGGGGATTGGCCATGCTAAATTGCCCCTTGATTCAAAAAATAAAACAGTTCTAGCAACCTTTCGTAAAAAATGCGTTTTGTTTAATTTTATTTTTTAAATTTTATTTTTAAAAATAAATTTAGAGTACCCAATTATTTTTTTTCCAATTAAGGGGCAATTTAGCGCGGCCAATCCACCTACCCTGTACATCTTTGGTTTTGGGGGCGAGACCTACGCAAACACAGGGAGAATGTGCAAACTCCACACGGACAGTGACCCGGGGCTGAAATTGAAACTCGGGTCCTCAGTGCTGTAGGCAGCAGTGCTAACCACTGTGAAACCGTGCTGCCCTCCATTTTGTGTTATAATAGATCAATCGTTCTGTGTTTCTCAAAAGAAGCCTTGTTCAAGTCTCTTTTATTCTGCATCTAACAGCAGCGCAGGTAAATAATTCACAGTTTTGTTGAGTCAACTTTTAAGCTAATGGTGCGACCTATGGGGTAGTGGTGGAGGGGGGCGGGGGGGGGAGAAAAACTGCCTACCTCTCCCATCCCAGTCATAACAGTAGTCACTGTTGCAATGTAGGAAACTCGACAACCAATTTGCACACAGATAATGACCAGACTGTTTGTTATCTTGACGTAGAATTTACAGTGCAGAAGGAGGCCATTCGGCCCATCGAGTCTGCACAGGCTCTTGGAAAGAGGTCAACACCGCCACCCTATCCCCGCAACCCAGCAACCCCACCCAACACTAAGGGCAATTTTGGACACTAAGGGCAATTTATCATGGCCAATCCACCTAACCTGCACATCTTTGGACTGTGGGAGGAAACCGGAGCACCCGGAGGAAACCCACGCACACACGGGGAGGATGTGCAGACTCCGCACAGACAGTGACCCAAGCCGGAATCGAACCTGGGACCCTGGAGCAGTGAAGCAATTGTGCTATCCACAAGGCTACCGTGCTGCCCTAAATTGATGGAAATATATTGGTCAGTTCAAGAGGAGAGCTAACCCGTTCTTTGTTCTTTTATTCTTAGGGCAGCATGGTAGCACAAGTGGAGTCTGCACGTTCTCCCCGTGTCTGCGTGGGTTTCCTCCGGGTGCTCCGGTTTCCTTCCACAGTCCAAAGAGGTGCAGGTTCGCAAGGCGGCATGGTCGCACAAGTGGCTAGCACTGTGGCTTCACAGCGCCAGGGTCCCAGGTTCGATTCCCCGCTGGGTCACTGTCTGTGTGGAGTCTGCACGTTCTCCCCGTGTCTGCGTGGGTTTCCTCCGGGTGCTCCGGTTTCCTCCCAAAGTCCAAAGACGAGCAGGTTAGGTGGATTGGCCTTGATTAATTGCCCTTAGTGACGAAAAAGGTTAGGAGGAGTTATTGGGTTACGGGGATAGGGTGGAAGTGTGGGCTTAAGTGGGTCGGTGCACACTCGATGGGCCGAATGGCCTCCTTCTGCACTGTATGTGCAGGGGCTGGTTTAGCACAGGGCTAAATAGCTGGCTTTTAAAGCAGACCCAGGCAGGCCAGCAGCGTGGGTTCAATTCCCGTACCAGCCTGCCCGAACAAGCGCCGGAATGTGGCGACTAGCGGCTTTTCACAGTAAGTTCGTTTGAAGCCTACTTGTGACATAAGCGATTTTCATTTCAAGTTCTATGTTCTATGTTCTTTCATGGACTGTGGGCACGCTGGCAAGGTCAGCATTCGTTGCCCATCCCTAATTGCCCTGGAACTGAGTGGCTGACAAGTTAAGAAACGATAGAGGCTGGTTAAGAGACACCCGATTGTTGTGGATCCGGAGTCACATGTAGGCCAGACAGGGTAAGGACGGCAGATTTCCTTCCCTAAAGAGACATTAGTGAACCAGGTGGATTTTTATGACAATCGATGGTAGTTTCATGATCATCATTGCTGAGACTAGATTTAAATTCCAGATTTATTTAATTGAATTTAAATTCCAGCAGCTGCTATGGTGGGATTTGAACCCGTTTCCACAGAGCGTTTGCCTGGCCTCTGGGTTATTAGCCCAGTGACATTACTACTATGCTCCCATCCCTGAAATAGTTTCACATCAGCCGGAGAGGGTAAAACTGGGGCCTCAACTTCACATCTCATCCCAAAGCACGGAATTATTTTTCCCTCCAGGCATATTTTAAAGTCCGACACTTGTGTGCGGATTTCTAATATATTAGATAAATTTACAAACAGAATACAGTGTGGCTTGGGAGGGTTTAAAAATCGATTGTTCCCAAATCACTCCACCCCTGTGGGTCCCTCGCCTCATTTCTGGGTCCGTTGTTGGCTGAATGGATGGAGATTAATCACTGGGATTAGCCAATAATTTATCGTTATCATTTCTAATTGCATCACGTCACTATCAGGATGTGAGAAGATGAACGAGATGGACCCTGTTTTGTTTATTGTCTGGCAATTGTCATATTCTTGTGAGAAGCCAATAGGAAAGAGTGTGGCGTGTTGCATTTCATGTGCAGTGTGCAGCTTTGATCACTTGGGGGTAGCATTGTTACACAAATGAAAGAGTGAGTGAGGCACCCTTTCTGAGATTTCTAAATACTGCGCATATAATAGAAACTTTATTTGAAGATTAATCTCCACGCAAATGTGAACGTTGCAAATGCTGTAACAATGGGCGCGTGCTCCCGTTGCAATTAAGAGAAAGTGATACTAATTGGGTTTTGTCACATCGGAGACTCAGCGAATTAGCAACAAACATGTACTTTCCCGCTGCTGGTTAATGGGATTTCCCATTGAAGCTCCCCCCCCCACACGCCGTCGGGAATCCCAGGGGCCGGGGTTCACTGCAGGCGGGAAAAGAGAATCCCAACGGCCTGAGAATTCCGGCCCTGGTCTTTCTTGGCCGGTCGTTGGTATCCTCCCATTGATGAGAGACGATGTGGGCCGCAATCTGCCCAGGTGGCGGGGCTGGGCGTCTTCATTTGGCGCACCTTTGCTGACGGCTGCGGAGGCCAATCTTTGAGAGGCAGGGGGCTGGATCCTCCGAGCCTCCCCGGCGAAATCGCGTTCGGCGCAGGGGCGGAGAATGGCCGTTTCCCCGGAAATCGGGACTGGCGCTGCTGAAGCGGTTCTCCAGTCGAGTTCCCAACGGTGTGGTTCTAACCACGTATCGGAACCTCGGGTGGCTGCTGCGGACTCAGTCCACGGCCGCCCTGGTGGGGGGGGGGGGGGGGGAATCGATCACCGGGGGGGGGCTCATGGATGGCCAGGGGAGCGATCGGGTGGCAGGGATCCGCGGGCGCGTGTGATCTCGGGGCGGCCACTGCAGGCCGCCACTGTGCGCATGCGCGGACTCCCGACCGGAAGTGCAGGGACCCGTATCCGCAGCCAGAGCTACTGGAGCACTCCGGGGTCCTGCTAGCCCCCTGCAGGTGGGAGAATCACTCAGGACTTTCTTAAGGAAAGTCCAGAGTGAAACACCCGCGTTTTAACGCTGGCGTAGGGACATAGCCCCATTTTTGGAAAATCCAGCCCAGGGTCCGTCATTTGTGTCACTGTGACGACCACCGTGAATTTACTTCCCCGCCGCAACATCGCACGCATCGAAAGGAATCCACAGCTGGGTGGATGGGAGTAAAATGCAAACTTAATGTACTTGATCGCTCGAAACGTTGAAGTACAAATTAAAGAGGGACTTGCGTTGATATGGCGCCTCTTACAACCACCAGATGCCGCAAAATGCTCTACAGCCAATGAAGTACTTCTTTGTGCGGTAGTCAGCGTCGCAATGTTGCAAACGCAGCTGCTAAGTTACGCTCAGCAAAAACCCACAAACAGCAACCTGAGAACGACCCAGATAATCTGTTTTTCTCACACTTTTGAAAATATTCCTTCATTGGCCATGAACATCTCTGGCTAGGCCAGCATTATTCACCTATCTGTGACTTCCCTTGAGGAGGTGGTGGTGAGCAGTCCACGCTGTGTAGGTAATGTGACATTATAGAAATGTTCAGTATACAAAGAGTTAATGTCATGTTACAATTGACCACTAGATGGAGCTCGATGCAGTACTACATAAAGCACTGACTCTCGGGCTTCTGGGAGAGAGAGAGTAGACTGGAGTAGAGTGCATAGGAAAGATCCAGAGAGGTTAGAGTAGAGTTAGAGTGTAGAGACTAGTGTTAGTAGAGTGTAGATTACTGTAATTATTGTTTACTATAGGAGTGAGTGGTCGAGCTTAATTTAAGTAGGGCAAATAAAAGTTAGCTTTGTTAATGAACTTAGCTTCTGTGGTCTTTCAGAACACTACGACATTCATCCTGAGAACAGAATCACAAAGAACACCACAGGTAACACCCACAGTGCCGATAGGATGTTGTTTGAGGTTTAAATATTGACCAGGACACCGGGGAGAGCTCCACTGCTGTGCTTCAACATAGTGCCAGGGGGTCTTTTACATTCACCCCAGAGGACAGACAGGGCCTCCGTTTAATGGACCATCCAAAAGACAGCACCTCCGACAGTGCAGCACTCTCTCAGTACCTGCACTTCTCTTTGCAGGGGCAGGCCAGTCGATTTCGGCGGCGTGAGAGCAGCTGGTTAGTCAGTTTCAGCGGGAGCATTGCGGAAGGAGGGTGCTGGGAGGTAAGTCAACCTTTAAAAGCACTTCTCTTTGCAGGGGCAGGCCAGTCGATTTCGGCGGCGTGAGAGCAGCTGATGAGTGGTGAGTCAGTTTCAGCAGGAGCTGAGACTTTTTCTCTTTTCTTTAAATTAGTTTTTTAGGCGGGATCAGGAAGTCGACCCGCGGACGTCTGGGAAGACCCTCACCAATAAATTCAGGTGGAGAGGAAGCCCGAGACACTACACGTGTAGTGTCTCCCACCCGCCCTCCTCCTCTAACCTAATAATAAAACCCATTGGTCTGAGGTAAGTACCATATTTTATTATAATATTATTATTTTTTAGCCAGATCTTGGTAGAAAGTTAGAGGAATGGCAGGGAAGGGAGTGCAATGTTCCTCCTGCAGGATGTTTGAGGTGAGGGATGCAGTTAGTGTCCCTGCTGATTTTACCTGCAGGAAGTGCTGCCATCTCCAGCTCCTCCAAGACCGAGTTAGGGAACTGGAGCTGGAGTTGGAAGAACTTCGGATCATTCGGGAGGCAGAAGGGGTCATAGATAGCAGCTTCAGGGAATTAGTTACACCAAAGATTGGAGATAGGTGGGTAACTGTAAGAGGGACTGGGAAAAAACAGTCAGTGCAGGGATCCCCTGCGGTCGTTCCCCTGAGAAACAAGTATACCGCTTTGGATACTTGTGGGGGGGACGACTTACCAGGGGTAAGCCATGGGGTACGGGCCTCTGGCACGGAGTCTGTCCCTGTTGCTCAGAAGGGAAGGGGGGAGAGGAGCAGAGCATTAGTAATTGGGGACTCTATAGTCAGGGGCACAGATAGGAGATTTTGTGGGAGCGTGAGAGACTCACGTTTGGTATGTTGCCTCCCAGGTGCAAGGGTACGTGATGTCTCGGATCGTGTTTTCCGGGTCCTTAGGGGGAGGGGGAGCAGCCCCAAGTCGTGGTCCACATTGGCACCAACGACATAGGTAGGAAAGGGGACAAGGATGTCAGGCAGGCTTTCAGGGAGCTAGGATGGAAGCTCAGAACTAGAACAAACAGAGTTGTTATCTCTGGGTTGTTGCCCGTGCCACGTGATAGTGAGATGAGGAATAGGGAGAGAGAGCATTTAAACACGTGGCTACAGGGATGGTGCAGGCGGGAGGGTTTCAGATTTTTGGATAACTGGGGCTCTTTCTGGGGAAGGTGGGACCTCTACAGACAGGATGGTCTACATCTGAACCTGAGGGGCACAAATATCCTGGGGGGGAGATTTGTTAGTGCTCTTTGGGGGGGTTTAAACTAATGCAGCAGGGGCATGGGAACCTGGATTGTAGTTTTAGGGTAAGGGAGAATGAGAGTATAGAGGTCAGGAGCACAGATTTGACGTCGCAGGAGGGGGCCAGCGTTCAGGTAGGTGGTTTGAAGTGTGTCTACTTCAATGCCAGGAGTATACGAAACAAGGTAGGGGAACTGGCAGCGTGGGTTGGTACCTGGGACTTCGATGTTGTGGCCATTTCGGAGACATGGATAGAGCAGGGACAGGAATGGATGTTGCAGGTTCCGGGGTTTAGGTGTTTTAGTAAGCTCAGAGAAGGAGGCAAAAGAGGGGGAGGTGTGGCGCTGCTAGTCAAGAGCAGTATTACGGTGGCGGAGAGGATGCTAGATGGGGACTCTTCTTCCGAGGTAGTATTGGCTGAAGTTAGAAACAGGAAAGGAGAGGTCACCCTGTTGGGAGTTTTTTATAGGCCTCCTAATAGTTCTAGGGATGTAGAGGAAAGGATGGCGAAGATGATTCTGGATATGAGCGAAAGTAACAGGGTAGTTATTATGGGAGACTTTAACTTTCCAAATATTGACTGGAAAAGATATAGTTCGAGTACAATAGATGGGTCGTTTTTTGTACAGTGTGTGCAGGAGGGTTTCCTGAAACAATATGTTGACAGGCCAACAAGAGGCGAGGCCACGTTGGATTTGGTTTTGGGTAATGAACCAGGCCAGGTGTTGGATTTGGAGGTGGGAGAGCACTTTGGGGACAGTGACCACAATTCGGTGACGTTTACGTTAATGATGGAAAGGGATAAGTATACACCGCAGGGCAAGAGTTATAGCTGGGGGAAGGGCAATTATGATGCCATTAGACGTGACTTGGGGGGGATAAGGTGGAGAAGTAGGCTGCAAGTGTTGGGCACACTGGATAAGTGGGGCTTGTTCAAGGATCAGCTACTGCGTGTTCTTGATAAGTATGTACCGGTCAGACAGGGAGGAAGGCGTCGAGCGAGGGAACCGTGGTTTACCAGGGAAGTGGAATCTCTTGTTAAGAGGAAGAAGGAGGCCTATGTGAAGATGAAGTGTGAAGTTTCGGTTGGGGCGATGGATAGTTACAAGGTAGCGAGGAAGGATCTAAAGAGAGAGCTAAGACGAGCAAGGAGGGGACATGAGAAGTATTTGGCAGGAAGGATCAAGGAAAACCCAAAAGCTTTCTATAGGTATGTCAGGAATAAGCGAATGACTAGGGAAAGAGTAGGACCAGTCAAGGACAGGGATGGGAAATTGTGTGTGGAGTCTGAAGAGATAGGCGAGATACTAAATGAATATTTTTCGTCAGTATTCACTCAGGAAAAAGATAATGTTGTGGAGGAGAATGCTGAGCCCCAGGCTAATAGAATAGATGGCATTGAGGTACGTAGGGAAGAGGTGTTGGCAATTCTGGACAGGCTGAAAATAGATAAGTCCCCGGGACCTGATGGGATTTATCCTAGGATTCTATGGGAGGCCAGGGAAGAGATTGCTGGACCTTTGGCTTTGATTTTTATGTCATCATTGGCTACAGGAATAGTGCCAGAGGACTGGAGGACAGCAAATGTGGTCCCTTTGTTCAAAAAGGGGAGCAGAGACAACCCCGGCAACTATAGACCGGTGAGCCTCACGTCTGTAGTGGGTAAAGTCTTGGAGGGGATTATAAGGGACAAGATTTATAATCATCTAGATAGGAATGATATGATCAGGGATAGTCAGCATGGCTTTGTGAAGGGTAGGTCATGCCTCACAAACCTTATTGAGTTCTTTGAGAAGGTGACTGAACAGGTAGACGAGGGTAGAGCAGTTGATGTGGTGTATATGGATTTCAGCAAAGCGTTTGATAAGGTTCCCCACGGTAGGCTATTGCAAAAAATACGGAGGCTGGGGATTGAGGGTGATTTAGAGATGTGGATCAGAAATTGGCTAGCTGAAAGAAGACAGAGGGTGGTGGTTGATGGGAAATGTTCAGAATGGAGTACAGTCACAAGTGGAGTACCACAAGGATCTGTTCTGGGGCCGTTGCTGTTTGTCATTTTTATCAATGACCTAGAGGAAGGCACAGAAGGGTGGGTGAGTAAATTTGCAGATGATACTAAAGTCGGTGGTGTTGTCGATAGTGTGGAAGGATGTAGCAGGTTACAGAGGGATATAGATAAGCTGCAGAGCTGGGCTGAGAGGTGGCAAATGGAGTTTAATGTAGAGAAGTGTGAGGTGATTCACTTTGGAAGGAATAACAGGAATGCGGAATATTTGGCTAATGGTAAAGTTCTTGAAAGTGTGGCTGAGCAGAGGGATCTAGGTGTCCATGTACATAGATCCCTGAAAGTTGCCACCCAGGTTGATAGGGTTGTGAAGAAGGCCTATGGAGTGTTGGCCTTTATTGGTAGAGGGATTGAGTTCCGGAGTCAGGAGGTCATGTTGCAGCTGTACAGAACTCTGGTCCGGCCGCATTTGGAGTATTGCGTACAGTTCTGGTCACCGCATTATAGGAAGGACGTGGAGGCTTTGGAGCGGATGCAGAGGAGATTTACCAGGATGTTGCCTGGTATGGAGGGAAAATCTTATGAGGAAAGGCTGACGGACTTGAGGTTGTTTTCGTTGGAGAGAAGAAGGTTAAGAGGAGACTTAATAGAGGCATACAAAATGATCAGGGGGTTGGATAGGGTGGACAGTGAGAGCCTTCTCCCGCGGATGGATATGGCTGGCACGAGGGGACATAACTTTAAACTGAGGGGTAATAGATATAGGACAGAGGTCAGAGGTAGGTTCTTTACGCAAAGAGTAGTGAGGCCGTGGAATGCCCTACCTGCTACAGTAGTGAACTCGCCAACATTGAGGGCATTTAAAAGTTTATTGGATAAACATATGGATGATAATGGCATAGTGTAGGTTAGATGGCTTTTGTTTCGGTGCAACATTGTGGGCCGAAGGGCCTGTACTGCGCTGTATTGTTCTATGTTCTATGTTCTATGCACTGCCATGTCCATTCTGATTTTGTGCGCTGAGCTTTTGGTATCTGGGCTGAAATCTATCCCAGATAGCGTGCATGGAGAGCTCCTTTGTCTGACTCTTTTACCACATACGGAGTGAGTTCCGTTAGTCTCAGCCTGGTTTTTAGTGGGTTAGCTGTGGGGACAGACGTATCGGACTGACCAATGCAGCGGACGGGATTGGAAACATGGAATCCGACCTCCAGGGGAACATTCAACCAAAGTTGGACACCCTAGTGGGAACTGCAGGGAAGACCCTCCGTGCTGATGTATAAGACATGGCTTTAGCTCCAGCTTTGGGTCGGACTTTCATCCCCGGGGATGGGGAATGGGTGTCGGGAAATTTCCCAGCTCAGCCAGCCCACCTCGGGAGAAAACGGCAGCAAACGCTGGACCTTTGTTCTGGGGGGGATGCCGGTGTTAGCTTGAATCGAGCCCATCGCCCCTGGAACAGTTTGGGTTGCCAAGTGCCCAAGCTGGCTGATTATGAGGCCCACCTCAGTGCTCTGGGATTTCGTCCCAAGTACAAACCAACATTACAGTATACAGCCCTCACCCCTCCCACACCCACACAAGCCCATACCCCATGCATGCCAGTTCATGCCACCCACCCAAACCCCATGTCCCCTCATACCTTCCAGGCTTAGCTATACCTCTCGATCCACCGCAATGGAATCTCATGCTCTCCATGCCAACCTGTGGCAATCCCTTGCTCATTTGCCCAGTATATATCTGTGCAGAACCACTGAATCGTCTAGTAACAACAGCATGTGTGAAAAAAGCTTAAAAACACAGTAATTCATTCATACCGGGCAGCACGGTAGCATGGTGGTTAGCATAATTGCTTCACAGCTCCAGGGTCCCAGGTTCGATTCCCGGCTTGGGTCACTGTCTGTGCGGAGTCTGCACATTCTCCCCGTGTGTGCGTGGGTTTCCTCCGGGTGCTCCGGTTTCCTCCCACAGTCCAAAGATGTGCAAAGGTGGATTGGCCATGATAAATTGCCCTTAGTGTCTAAAATTGCCCTTAGTGTTGTGTGCGGTTACTGGGTTATGGGGATAGGGTGGAGGTGTTGGCTTGGGTAGGGTGCTCTTTCAAAGAGCCGGTGCAGACCCGATGGGCCGAATGGCCTCCTTTTGCCCTGCAAATTCTATGATAATGATAAAAAAAATGCTTTTGCAAAATCCCTAAACAGGTGCCTCTCATCCAGTCCATTTAAAGTAACAATAGCAGAAACTGCAAACACTTGAATCCTCTTTATCTTGTATAAGTAAATGTTTTGCAATTGGCAGCTTGGGTGGCTTGCGTGCAGCCCAGAATAATGCCAACAGAGCATTTGATTCCCGTCCTGTCTGAGGTGAAATGAAAATGAAATGAAAATCGCTCATTGTCACGAGTAGGCTTCAATGAAGTTACTGTGAAAAGCCCCTAAACGCCACATTCCGGCGCCTGTTCGGGGAGGCTGGTACGGGAATCGGAACGCGCTGCTGGCCTGCCTTGGTCTGCTTTAAAAGCCAGCGATTTAGCCCAGTGTGCTAAACCAGCCCCATGACCAACCCCAGTGGCCTTGGGGCCTGCCTCCTCACCCTGAAGCTGATTGTGGAAGGCATTGGCAAACCATCATTGACAAAAGCTGCCAAGAACAAAAACATCTCAGGATGAAGCGGCGGCAGAGATTCAGCCAAGGACCTGCCTTCAGGCTCAACACGAATGGAGCATTGTTATTATCTTCTACACCTCCTGTTGCGTTGGGAAAGTGGGCAGCATACTCTAAAGACCCCTCTCACCCAGCTTCTTCCATCGGGCAGGAGATACAGAAGTCTGAGAACACGCACGAACAGACTCAAAAACAGCTTCTTCCCCACTGTCACCAGACTCCTAAACGACCCTCTTATGGACTGACCTGATTAATACTACAGTCCTGGATGCTTCACCTGATGCCGGTGTCTATGTATTTACATTGTGGACCTTGTGTTGCCCGATTACGTATTTTTATTTTATATTATTTTCTTTTTAAAAAATATATTTTATTAAAGTTTTCAAACAGAATTTTTCCATTTTACAAATCAACATAAAAACAGTACAGTAACTGATAAATAACATTATTTAAATAATATGGTGAACTAACAAAGTAACAAAAAATAGTGCTCCCCACCCCCCCCCCCCCCCCCCCCCCCCCACCTCCCCTCCCCTGGGCTGCTGCTGCTGTCGATCTATTTTCCCTTAACGTTCCGCGAGATAGTCGAGGAACGGTTGCCACCGCCTGGAGAACCCCTGAACCGATCCTCTCAGCGCAAACTTCATCCGTTCAAGTTTTATGAACCCTGCCATATCGTTTATCCAGGCCTCCACGCCGGGGGGTTTCGCTTCCTTCCACATGAGTAAGATCCTTCGCCGGGCTACCAGGGACGCAAAGGCCAGAATATCGTCCTCTTTCGCCTCCTGCACTCCCGGCTCTTCCGCTACCCCAAATATAGCTAACCCCAGCCTGGCTTGACCCGGACCTTCACCACCTTTGAAATCACTCTTGCCACTCCCCTCCAGTACTCATCCAGTGCCGGACACGACCAGAACATATGTGTGTGGTTCGCCGGGCTTCCCAAGCACCTCCTGCACTTGTCCTCCGTTCCGAAGAACCTGCTCAGCCTCGCTCCCGTCATGTGTGCTCTGTGTAGAACCTTAAATTGTATCAGGCTAAGCCTGGCACACGAGGACGAGGAATTTACTTAGGGCATCAGCCCACAGCCCCTCCTCAATCTCCTCCCCCAGCTCTTCTTCCCATTTTCCCTTCAGCTCCTCTACCAGCGCCTCACCCTCTCATCTCCTGATATATTTTGGACACTTTGCCCTCCCTGACCCATATCCCCGAAATCACTCTATCCTGGATCCCCTGTGTCGGGAGCAGCGGAAATTCCCTCACCTGTTGCCTCGTAAACGCCCTCACTTGCATATATCTAAAGATATTCCCCGGGGGCAACTCATACTTTTCCTCCAGCGCTCCCAGGCTCGCAAACGTCCCGTCTATAAACAAATCTCTCAGTTTCCTAATTCCTGCTCGTTGCCAAGTCTGGAACCCTCCGTCCATCCTTCCTGGGACAAACCTATGGTTATTCCTGATCGGGGACCACACCGAGGCACCCGTCACCCCCCTGCGTCGCCTCCACTGCCCCCAGATCCTTAAGGTTGCCACCACCACTGGGTTTGTGGTATACCTTTTCGGGGAGAGCGGCAGCGGCGCCGTCACCAGCGCCTTTAGGCTCGTTCCTTTACAGGACGCCATCTCCAGCCTCTTCCACGTCGCCCCCTCTCCCTCCCTCATCCACTTACAAACCATCGCCACATTGGCGGCCCAGTAATAATCGTCCAGATTCGGCAACGCCAGTCCCCCTCTGTCCCTGCTGCGCTGCAGGAACCCCCTCCTTACCCTCGGGGTCTTCCCTGCTCACACAAAGCTCATAATGCTCCTGTCTATTTTCTTGAAAAAGGCCTTTGTGATCAGAATGGGGAGACATTGAAACACAAAAAGAAACCTTGGGAGGACCATCACCTCGACCGCCTGCACTCTGCCCGCCAATGAGAGCGGCAGCATATCCCACCTCTTGAAATCCTCCTCCATCTGCTCCACCAGCCGCGTCAGATTAAGTCTGTGTAGAGTTCCCCAGCTCCTGGCTACCTGGATCCCCAAATATCGGAAGCTCCTTTCCACTCCCCTTAACGGCAGGGCTTCTATCCCTCTTCCCTGGTCCCCAGGGTGTATTACAAAAAGCTCGCTCTTCCCCATATTTAGCTTGTATCCCGAAAAATCGCCAAACTCCCTCAATATCTGCATAACTTCTGTCATCCCCTCTACAGGGTCCGCAACATATAGCAGTAAGTCATCTGCGTAGAGTGACACTCGGTGTTCCTCTCCCCCTCTAACCACCCCCTCCATTTCTTAGAGTCTCTCAACGCTATGGCCAGTGGTTCAATTGCCAACGCGAACAGTAATGGGGACAGGGGGCACCCCTGCCTTGTTCCCCTGTGTAGCCGAAAATACTCCGATCTTTGCCGGTTTGTGACTACACTTGCCACTGGGGCCCCATATAGGAGTCTGACCCATCTGACAAACCCCTCCCTGAACCCAAACCTCCTCAACACCTCCCATAAATACTCCCACTCTACCCTATCGAATGCCTTCTCCGCATCCATCGCTACCACTATCTCTGCCTCCCCCTCCGTTGGGGGCATCATTATCACCCCCAGCAGCCGTCGAACGTTGACATTCAGTTGTCTCCCCTTTACAAACCCTGTCTGGTCTTCATGCACCACCCCCGGGACACAATCCTCGATGCCAGCACTTTTGCCAGCAGCTTGGCGTCTACATTTAGGAGTGAGATAGGCCTGTATGACCCGCATTGAAGCGGATCTTTATCCTGCTTCAGGATTAGTGATATCGTCGCCTCCGACATTGTCGGGGGTAGAGTCCCCCCTTCTCTGGCCTCGTTAAAGGTTCTCGCCAGCAGCGGGGCCAACAGGTCCACATATTTCCTGTAGAATTCCACCGGGAACCCGTCTGGTCCCGGGGCCTTCCATGCTTGCATGTTCTCCAGTCCTTTAGTCACCTCGTCCACCTCAATTGGCCCCCCCAGGCCTGCCACCTCCTGCTCCTCCACCCTCGGGAACCTTAGTTGGTCCAGAAAATGTTGCATTCCTTCTTTTCCCTCCGGAGGTTGGGACTTATATAGCCTCTCATAGAAGGTCTTAAACACCTCATTTACCTTCCCTGCTCTCTGCTCCGTAGTTCCCGTTTCATCCCTAACTCCTCCAATCTCTCTCGCCGCTGTCCTCTTGCGAAGTTGGTGGGCCAGCAGCCAGCTCGCCTTTTCCCCATACTCATATCTCATCCCCTGTGCCTTCCTCCACTGTGCCTCTGCCTTTCCTGTGGTCAGCAGGTCAAACTCCGTCTGAAGTCTTCGCCTCTCTCTATATAGTCCTTCGTCCGGGGCCTCCGCATATCTTTTATCCACCCTCAAAATCTCCCCCACTAATCTCTCCCTTTCTTTGCCCTCTTGTTTCTCTTTGTGAGCTCTAATGGAGATCAACTCTCCCTAACAACCGCCTTCAGCACTTCCCATACTACCCCCACCTGGACCTCGCCATCGTCATTGACCTCCAGATATCTCTCAATACATCCCCGCACCCTTCCACAGACCCCCTCATCCTCCAATAGTCCCACATCCAGTCGCCAGAGTGGGCGCTGCTCCCTCTCCTCTCCTAATTCCAGATCCACCCAGTGCGGGGCATGGTCTGAAACGGCTATGGCCGAGTACTCCGTTCCTGCCACCTTCGAGATCAGTGCCCTACTCAGAACAAAGAAATCTATTCGGGAGTATACCTTGTGGACATGGGAGAAAAAGGAGAACTCTTTGGCCAACGGCCTAGCAAATCTCCACGGATCCACTCCCCCCATTTGTTCCATAAACCCCCTAAGCACCTTGGCCGCTGCCGGCCTTCTTCCGGTCCTGGATCTAGACCGGTCTAGCCCTGGATCCAGCACAGTATTGAAGTCCCCCCCCATTACCAGGCTTCCCACCTCCAGGTCTGGGATACGTCCCAGCATCCGTTTCATAAATCCCGCGTCATCCCAGTTCGGGGCATATACATTTACCAGCACGACCTCCTTTCCCTGCAATCTACCACTCACCATCACATATCTACCCCCGTTGTCCACCACTATATTCTTAGCCTCGAACGACACCCGTTTCCCCACCAGTATCGCCACCCCCCTATTTTCTGCATCCAACCCTGAGTGGAACACCTGTCCCACCCATCCTTTCCTTAACCAACCTGATCCGCCACCTTCAGATGCGTCTCCTGAAGCATGACTACATCCGCCTTCAGTCTTTTGAAGTGCGCGAACACCCGGGCCCTCTTAATCGGCCCATTCAGGCCTCTCACATTCCACGTGATCAGCCGCCCCCCTATCCCCGCCGACTAGCCATCCCCTATTCTGGGCCAGCTCCCTGTCCGGGTCCCGTGCACCCACCCATCCCCCAGGCGGCGCCTTCCCGTCCCGACCACCTCTTCTCTTGCCAGCTCTCCCTTGCACTCAGCAGCAGCAACCCAGTTGATCCCCCCCCTCCCCCCGCTAGATCCCCATCTAGCATGGTTACTCCCCCCATGATGCTTCCGAAAGTCAACTAACTCTAACTGACCCCGGCTTCCCCCGTTCTCTCTTTGACTCCCCTGTGGGGCTCTCTTCCTTCCTGTGCCTATCTTCCCGCCATCATCTCTATAGCGCGGAAAAAACTCCTTTCCTATCGGCCCCGCCCCCATGCGCAGCTCCCTCATTCCCCATCCCCCCTCTCAGTCCCTTTTTCCACCGGCGCCCACATTTCTCCGTGTCCCCCCATCTAGAGGAGAGAGATTCCCCATCTATCGTTTCAATATTATAAACCTCCCATTCCCCAATTTACACTTCTGTACCACAACCTCGTTGTTTCCCCCCCAACATCAGTCTCTCAGTTCTAGTCCAGTTTCTCTTCTTGGATGAAGGTCCATGCCTCATCCGCCGTTTCGAAGTAATAGTGCTTGCCCTGGTGCGTGACCCACAATCGCGCCGGCTGCAGCATCCCAAATTTTATTTTCTTCCTGTGGAGCACCGTCTTGGCCCGATTGAAGCTCGCCCTCCTTCTCGCCACCTCCGCACTCCAGTCCTGATACACTCGTATCACCGCATTCTCCCACCTACTACTCCGCCAGCTCAAAACAGCCTTTCTGTCCGTGAAGCGGTGAAATCTCACCATGATCGCCCTTGGTCTTCTCACAAGGACCCGGTGAGCTCCTTCCACCTCCAGGGGGCCCGTTGGGGCCTCAGCTCCCATTAGTGTGTGGAGCATCGCGCTCACATAAGCCCCAACGTCAGCTCCCTCTGTTCCTTCGGGGAGACCTAGAATCCGTAGGTTCTTCCTCCTCGAGCTGTTCTCCAGGGCTTCCAGCCTTTTGATACACCTCTTATGTAGCGCCTCATGCGTCTCCATTTTTACCACCAGGCCCTGTATCTCATCCTCATTTTCGGCTGCCTTTGCCTTCACTCCACGGAGCTCTATCGCCTGGACCTTTTGTGTTTCCTTCAGTCCATCGATTGCCAATAACATCGGCGCCAGCACCTCCTTCTTTAGTTCCTCCACACACCGTCGGAGGAATTCCTGCTGGTCCGGCCCCTGTCCGTCCGCCGTCATCTTGCTTCTTCCTTCTGGGTTTGGTCTGAAAAAATTTCCGTTGGGGCTCCCGAAAAGAGCCCAAAAGTCCGTTAGAACGGGAGGTGCCGAAACGTGCGGCTTAGCAGCGCATCGCCGCAACCGGAACATTTTATATTATTTTCAAGTACTAAATGATCAGTGTCAGCTGCCCACAGAAGAATACTTTTCACTGTACCTCGGTACATGTGACAATAAACAAACAAAATTATCAGTTTCCCCTTTGGGATTTTGAGAGGAGTTAAGATACACCAGCATCTGCTGACCAGTCTCACTGGGAATCACTCAATGGCAGTGTCCTTTACAATGTTCTACATCTGAAATATGTCCTTGAGTAATAGCAACCGAGAAACATACAATATTTGATCAGGTTGTGACCATCCAAGTTCAGAACCAACACAATTGAAGCAGGTTACAGACAACGGCATTGTAAATGTGGATTGTGATTCTGATGTATAAATATCCTTTTCAAATGTGTTTATAATCGCATTGAAGTATCAAGCAGAGGAGGTTTGCAAGAGCTTTTAATATGCTGCTACAATGCTGCCATGGCAACAGTTTCAGCACTGGGTTCATAACCGTGACAGTTTGATAAAAAGCAAGTCTTGCTCCATAAATTCTGCCACTTCCAACGATGTTTTGGTTCCTCGTTTTTATTTTGTTGTGTTCACCATTATGAGGAATGAAGGTGTTGCATACCAGAAGACATAAGAGCAGAATTAGGCCATTCAGCCCATCGGGTCTGCTCTGCCATTCGATCATGGCTGATATGTTTCTCATCCCCCATTCTCCTGCCTTCTCCCCATAACCCTTGATCCCCTTATTAATCAAGAACCTATCTATCTCTGTTAAAGACCCTCAGTGATTTGGCCTCCACAGCCTTCTGCGGCAAAGAGTTCCACAGGTTCACCACCCTCTGGCTGAAGAAATTCCTCCTCGTCTCAGTTTTAAAGATCGTCCCTTAGTCTGAGATGGTGACCTCTGCTTCTAGTCTCTCCTACTAGTGGAAACATCCTCTCCACGTCCACTCTATCCAGGCCTCGCAGTATCTTGTACATTTCAATAAAATCCCCCCTCATCCTTTGTTAGAAATCTTTAATTTGAAGGGATCTTAACTTGCCAAACTACGCCAAGTTGGGGGAAGCAAAGTCCTGGCGCAATACAATAAGTTGAATGATTTATAATATTTTGGGACTACGCCAAGTTTTGGATTCCTAGTATTATTCGACTGTGTAAAGTTGAAGGAATTTATATTATTTCTACTTTTTGGTTACCAGTAGCACTTTGCGAATACTGGGACTCAGCAGAAATTTACGTTAAAACTTCTCAGGTGCCAGTAAGAATTGTTTTATTTGTAGTTGCTTGATTACACTTTGTAAGTCATTTAAAAGGCAATTCGTAGACAATTCGAAGCTTTCAGAGAATTACAGACATTATCTTTCTTTGCTTAGGCAGACAGCTCGAAAGTAACTTTTAAAAGGTCAAAGTCTGGCAATGAAACATGAAGAGAGAGAGAGAGAGCTAAACTTCAGCTAAACTCAAAGTCAAAAGTACACTACATCACTGACACAGACTAACAAACTAACAGAAAGACAACACAAAGACAAAACTGACTAAACTAACAGAAACACTACAAAACAACACTAACAGAATACAACACACACAACACAAAGACACTAAAATGGCGGGCGGAAACTTTTCAGTTATACACTTTCATGTCTGTCTTAAGTCATCTAATCACACGCCGATATAATCCTAATTGGTTTGGGTTAGACTCAAACACATTTGATTTGATGGCAAGCCGTCCATCTTCAATGTGCAACATTAGCTTTTAATTGTTTCATGTCTGCATGTTATGGAATGTGATATTCTGACCAACAAAAACTGGTCTTCTGCTGACTTAGCTGTTATCTGCATTGTGAACAATGGTGCCTTCATGTTGCTGTGGTATTCAGTCCTTGTCCTTGACAATTAGCACAAGCAGTGTCAAATTGTCTTGCAACTGTGCTGTTTTAATGTCACACTGACTTTGAAAATATGCATTTGCCAGAACAACGGACCTCAGTAAAAGTGAATTATGCTGTATAAATGGGTATTTAAAACTGGGGCTTAATATTTATGCTTAAACAGCTACCTTTTACCTATGCTAGTTGTATTCGAAATACCTGGCTTCTACAGTTGGCCCTTTGATAAATCGAAAAATTAATTGAGATATATCACCATAAGATAAAAGACATCATTAATGCGATAGGATAGGTAAAAGCGCAAAGAATAACTCATTCATATTGTCACTACAGTTTTAAACAATAGAATGGACACTTAACATTGCAACAGGCATTTCAAAATAATTATTGTAATTAATAAATTAATCAAATTTGATCACATTGGTATGTTATGTAAATGATGAATACAGCTACACAGGAGAATAGGATTATTCTTATTCTGGACATTCCAGTGTGTCCAAACCACCCGCAAATTTTATCCCAGAGAGAGGGAAATTGGGGTGGATCAAGTTTTTTGATTTCTTTTTGGATATGTAATGCCAAATCTTTAACTTCTTTAGAGTTATCGGGAATGAAAGTGCAACACTCTGCACCAATCAGGGCGCAGGTGCCACCTTTTTCAGCTAGCACATAGTCAAGTGTCATTCAATTTTGTAATACTACGGTTAACATTTTACAGATCTTAACATTGATATACTGATTGAAAATTGATATCATTTTAAAAAATATATATATTTCATTCAAGATTTTTGGCCAAACATAACAGTACGTAGTGTTTCTTTTACACAACAATAAAGCAATATAAATAACAGTGGCCAGTTTTAATATCATGGTTACATAATTCAGCAATAAACAATTAATAATAACTTCATGTATACAAATAAAATGATTATACAATAAAAGTTGAACATATGATCTAGTGATAAATGGTAAAATGATTATCAAAATTAACATCCTCTGGATTATACACAAAAGCTTGTTGAAGGTGTTAATTTTCTTACAGAGACAAAAAGAGGCGTATAGCTTGGAATGATGCCATCCGCATCTTTAAACTTTTTTTTTGTCACTCAAATGGACTGGGAGTAAAAGTTGGATTGCTGCCAAATTCCCGTTATCAATGTCTTTGAACGATCTGTTCTTTTGGCTTTTAATCAAAGTTGTTGGTTTTTTTATTTAAAAAACCAACTTCCACATTGTTTGAAGTTTTAATTTCCAGACTAATTTTAAACATTTATTTTAAAATATCAAATACAATAACTTATTAAATATTTAACTGAACCAATCTTGTGCTGTATCTTGATTTTCTGTAGATGAATTTGTTGATTCTGTTAAAGGAAACACAGCTAACAAGATATGTTAATTTCTTTAAATTAATAAAGCAACGTTCAGAATAATGACATTTTTCTTAAGTTGACAGTTCTTGGCAACTTTTTAGCGATACATTGAGGTTTCTTTAGTTGCTTTGATGGCAGCCATTCTGTTCTGAGTAAGTTCCCTTTTTCCTTTGGAAATTTCCTGTCCCAAGTAAACATCTTCTTTCTGGCCAATTTGTGCTTTGTGAAAGCTAGCTTTGTGACTGTTAGTACTGAGGTGGTTCAAGACCACCTGTAAGTCTTTGTCATGATCATCTTTATTGATGGAGGTTATCAGAACATCATCTTCATATTGGATAATGGTGGAAGGCCGAACAGGCAGTTGCCTGAGATGATTCTGTAAAGCCATGTGGTAAACAGTTGGGCTATTATGATACTGTTGTTGATTAACTGTAAAAGCAAACCATGTTGCTTTTGTAGTTGCTTAGCCAGTGGTGCTGACCAGAAGCCATACTGGGTGTGTCTTGTTGGTACGTGTTACATGGTTGACCACGAGGTGGAAATGTATTGTAGTGAACATTGTCTACTTCATTATCATCTCTCGAATCCATCCGTTGCTTTTGATAGCATTTTGCCATCCAGTGTCCTACTCTACCACAGAAAAGACATTGTGGTATTTTCTTACATGATTTTAATGGAGCAAGGGTACATGTTTGCTCTGGCACTGGTGGTGAAATTGTAGTTACTGCTGATATTCCTGCAGGTGCTGCAACAGCCGCCGCTGGAGCAGCAGGTAACATGGGCTGGATTTGAGCAATAGGCTGCATTTGAGCAGCTGCAGTGTTAAAAGTTGCCTGATTGTGCAAACCACGATCTATCTGAATGCATCGGTCAACTATGTCTCGGTATGTGCCAGCTGTGGCCCAAGCTGGTAAAACCAAATTCAAGGCAGTAGAAACTTCAGGTTTAACACCGGCTATAAAAGCCGTTTTTAATGGACTTAAAGTGCTTGCATCCCATGTGTCATTTTCCTGGTCGAGTGTCATCCCTGAATATTCCATCCAAGTATGTAAAAATCTTTCCTCAAAATCCTGAACATCTTCATTATTTTTTTGAATGCAAGATGTGATCTTAGACCAATTTGTCCACGGGGGGCGAAATTTTAATAGCCAATTCTTGACTGCTAGCCAACCAGCTTCTAAATTTTGCAAATCATCTCCAAGGGCAACTTCTACTTCATTTCTAAGGGTTGAAATTACACGAGTACCTAGCATGATAGTCAGAATTTGTACTCCATCAAATGGGTGTAGACTGTAAATGGATTGTAATCTGCGAATTCCATCCCATGTGGTCATACCACCCTTTTTAGGGTGTGGAAGATCTTTGGACCATTCATCAATTTTTGAAGGATCAATTTGTTCATGAACATAAATGGTCAAATATGTTTCTAGTGATAGTTTCACCATCTTCTTCTATTTTTTTGCTTCCAACTCTAACCCGTTTGCGTTTTAAAGGGGCTAGTCGAATTACTTTAGTATTTTGTATTGTAGGAAAACTATCTTCGTCTGATTCATCTGACAAAGGAACTAATTTATTTTTAACAATTGATCTCGGCTGTGCAATTGCCGATTGTGCCACTAGGTGGGGTGCTTGGGCTGCTTTCTGAGTTTGTTCAATTTTCTGCACAGAAAGCCTGTTTGTCAAAGAATTGCAGTGTTCAGTTACGTTGTTTATATCCCTTTCTAAAACACATCTTTCTTTCATTAACTTGCAATTTTCAAGTTCAATTTGCTCAGTTTTTAATTGCAATTGTCGGTATTTTGACTCCACTTCAAAAACTTGATTTTGGAATTCTGTTATTTGAAAAGATAACTGCTGGGGTTCAGAGGTTTTGTTTTGCAAATCTGTCTCAAGTTTGGATTTTGCATCTCGCAATTCTGTTTTAATTTCATCATAATGCTCAAGTTTGGATTTTGCAACTTGCAAATCTGTTTTAATTTCATCATAATGCTCAAGTTTGGATTTTGCACCTTGCAAATTTTCAAGAACTGCACTTAGTTGGTCTTTAGTGGACTGAAGCGGATGATCACTTTTATTTTTAATAATGATCTCTTGCTGACTGTGTATCTGTCCCGTAATTACCAGGGATCATTTTACACGTTCTGCACCATGTAATCGTGTGCATTTTCCCCATGCTCTCTTGATATTATTGAAGGACCACTGTCCTCTGGGGATATCATACTTTGATTCAAATTTTTTTGAGGTTTCACATAGGTCAAATTGTCTACGAGTGAAAGATCTACAATCCCCCAACATACCTTCAACAGAAACATCTGGTATTCCAGCACCCCCCCTTGGATGTAGTGGGGAGTAATTTTCTGTCTGCTAAAGGCTCTGAATCTACACTTTGATTTGGATCAGCCATAAATTTTCTTGATCGCTGACTGCTGTGACTATTTTTTCAGTCCCGTTTTATTTTAGTTACTGCAGTGACTAATCTTCCAGTCACGTCTACGTTAGTCTGACCGACTGGCACTTGATTTATTTAACACAGTCTATAAAAAATGTTCTTTTCAAGGGTCGAAGTACTGATTGATGTGGCTTTAAGACTTTAAATGGGTGAAAAAGATATTTCTTACCCTAGTCTAGACGTGGGTTCCGGCTGTCTTCTGGGCCTCCTCCGATTATCTCCGAAGTTTCCCGAAGGTTCCGGACCTCCTCCGATTATCTTCGAAGCTTTCCGTCGTCACCTGGGCCTCCGAAGGTCGTCCTCAGTACTTCCCCCAGCTGACTGGCTCGCCAATTGTTAGAATCTTTAATTTGAAGGGATCTTAACTTGCCGAACTACGCCAAGTTGGGGGAAGCAAAGTCCTGGCGCAATACGATAAGTTGAATGATTTATAATATTTTGGGACTACGCCAAGTTTTGGATTCCTAGTATTATTCGACGGTGTAAAGTTGAAGGAATTTATATTATTTCTACTTTTCGGTTAGCAGTAGCACTTTGCGAATACTGGGACTCAGCAGAAATTTACGTTAAAACTTCTCAGGTGCCAGTAAGAATTGTTTTATTTGTAGTTCCTTGATTACACTTTGTAAGTCATTTAAGAGGCAATTCATAGACAATTCAAAGCTTTCAGAGAATTACAGATATTATCTTTTTACTTAGGCAGACAGCTCGAAAGTAACTTTTAAAAGGTCAAAGTCAGGCAATGAAACATGAAGAGAGAGAGAGAGAGAGACCTAATCTTCAGCTAAACTCAAACTCAAAGTCAAAAGTACACTAACAGACTGACACAGACTAACAAACTAACAGAAAGACAACACAAAGACAAAACTGACTAAACTAACAGAAACACTACAAAACAACACTAACAGAACACAACACACACAACACAACACAAAGACACTAAAATGGCGGGCGGAAACTTTTCAGTTATACACTTTCATGTCTGTCTTAAGTCATCTAATCACACCCCGATATAATCCTAATTGGTTTGGGTTAGACTCAAACACATTTGATTTGATGGCAAGCCGTCCATCTTCAATGTGCAACATTAGCTTTTAATTGTTTCATGTCTGCATGTTATGGAATGTGATATTCTGACCAACAAAAACTGGTCTTCTGCTGACTTAGCTGTTATCTGCATTGTGAACAATGGTGCCTTCATGTTGCTGTGGTATTCAGTCCTTGTCCTTGACAATTAGCACAAGCAGTGTCAAATTGTCTTGCAACTGTGCTGTTTTAATGTCACACTGACTTTGAAAATATGCAATTGCCAGAACAACGGACCTCAGTAAAAGTGAATTATGCTGTATAAATGGGTATTTAAAACTGGGGCTTAATATTTATGCTTAAACAGCTATCTTTTACCTATACTAGTTGCATTCGAAATACCTGGCTTCTACATCCTTCTAAACGGCAACTAGTATCCGTTCTCCCCACCTTTTCCCCAAAGCTTTGCAATTTGTTCCTCTTCAGGTTACAATCCAATTCTCTTGCATCTACTGAATGAATTCATTCTGCTTGTGTACTCTTTCCCCATTTTCCTGCGAATGTTTTTTCTCTTTCTACAGCGCTGAGGTCCCAGGTTCGATCCCGGCTCTGGGTCACTGTCCGTGTGGAGTTTGGACATTCTCCCCGTGTCTGCATGGATCTCACCCCCACAACCCAAAGATGTGCAGGTTGGGTGGACTGGCCACGCTAAATTGCCTCTTAATTGGAAAGAAATGAATCGGGTACTCTAAATTTATTTTAAACATTTTTATTCTCTTTTTAGCTTGTATCCTGTTCCTGTATGAAGGCTATGTTTGAATCTGTTTCCATCAGGCAATACTTTTCGAATCCGAATCAATATTTTGCTGATCATCTCCAGGGTTGTGTCCCCTGGTTTTCTCCAGGAAAATGCAGAGTGATTCGCGCCCGCTTTCTCGCAGGCGTGGAAACATAGCCCCATTTTCACAGAGTTCCGCCCGCTCTTCCCAGCAGACAGATGAATAATGAGACATATGAATTTTGATGGCCGTACGCCCCATCAGCTGGTGGATTGGATTAACAGTCCCTCCGGCTGTTCGTAACACGTAAAGCACCGACTTTTCAACCAGCCTTTGATTGCGGAACTCAGAACATTTTTCAAAAACCTTTCCCAATTAAGGGGCAATTGAGCGTGGTCAACCCACCCACCCTGCACATCTTTGGGTTGTGGGGGTGAAACCCACGCAGACACGGGGAGAATGTGCAAACTCCACACGGACAGTGACCCGGGGCCGGGATCGAACCCGTGAGGCAGCCGTGCTAACCACTGCGCCACCGTGCCGTCCAGAACTCAGGACATAGTGTCCAACATTAGATGTGGCTCCGTGGTTGGACAACACTTATTAACCAATCTTGACTGTGCTAAGAATTAGACTGAAAACCGATTTAAGATGGTCAGGCGAGCTTGCAGTCTGTGGCTCACTTACACATGCTCAAAGCTACAATATATTCACACATAGGGCCCTGCCCTTTGAAGACAGGAAAAACATGTTCATTCAAGTGGCCACTTGGTCTCTGGCCCATCCTCAGGCGGTTGAGGGTTATCCAGATTTTTTGCGGAAGGTTGGAACTTGGGGCCTTCACCACTCGTGTCAGTTTCCAGGTTGATGATTGCAATTAACCAGGAGGAGAGCCACCGAGAGGTGGGGCGATCATCAGTTTGCCGGGTGTGGAGTCTGCTCCTGTGGAGACAGTGGGATTTCAGATGAATGGGTGGGATTTTGTTTTGAGGTCTTATGTCAATGGGAGTGCTTTGCCAGCCGTCAACCGGTGGCATTCTTTGAGGAGCATCAGGACCCTCAATGGGCGTTAGCGCAAGAAGCCAATGGAGCTATGTTGTTGTCCACATCCCAGAAATTATTCTGGAAATCTACCATGTTTGGGCGGCAACCCCTGAGCCAGGTTGAGCATAAAATTACAAATTGCTTTTGTGGAGGCCTAAACTCATAAAGCCATAAGGCATAGGAGCAGAAGTAGGCCATTCGGCCCATCGGGTCTGCTCCGCTATTCATAGTATAGAATCAGAGAATCTACAGTGCAGAAGGAGGCCATTCAGCCCATTGGGTCTGCTCTGCCATTTAATGAGTTCACGACTGTTCTGATGTGATAATCCTCAACTCCACTTTTCCCAACTTTCCCTTAAAAATCTGTCTATCTCTAATATATGGAGAAACACCCCTGGAGAATTTCTCAGTGAACCTTTTTAATTATAAATGTTTTTTTATTGGATTTTTGAACAAGTATATTTACCGTTATGTACACAGGATAAAATATATGTGTATATATATATAGAGAAGAGCACACATAAAAAAATAAAATAAAATAACTGGTATTACGCACTAGCTCAACAACAGCAACTCTGTACAATTGACAATATTATTTTTAACACTTAAATAGGCATCTGTTTGTGTGCGGGTGGGGGGAGGGGGTAGATGTACATTTGGGTGCCGGGGAAACAATTACAGGGGGCAATACGCGAATGGATCTGGTGTTGATGTTGTCACTTGCTTCTCCCGGATGGATTTCGCTGTCGTTTTTGTACCGCGTTCACCTCCGCTCCAGCCGGTCGTCCCGTCTTTCCCCCATATTTTCCTTGCACTCTGTTCCTGTAGATGCCAAGTTTGTTGACATTTCCCGTGCCCTCCTTCCGGCTATCATTCCCTTGCCTCCTCCATCTTTTTGTTCCCCTCTATTGTTCCCTGTCTCCTCCCTCTTTCCCCCCCCCCCCCTTCTGTCCCCTTCCCCCTCTCCTGTGGTTAACTCAACATAAATCTGAGATGATTGGATTGGATTGGATTTGTTTATTGTCACGTGTACTGAGGTACAGTGAAAAGTATTTTTCTGCGAGCAGCTCAACAGATCATTAAGTACATGAAAAGAAAAGGAAATAAAAGAAAATACATAATAGGGCAACGCAAGGTACACATTGTAACTAGATAAACACCGGCATTGGGTGAAGCATACAGGAGTGTAGTATTAATCAGGTCAGTCCATAAGAGGGTTGTTTAGGAGTCTGGTAACAGTGGGGAAGAAGCTGTTTTTGAATCAGTTTGTGCGTGTTCTCAGACTTTTGCATCTCCTGTGCGATGGAAGAAGTTGGAAGAGTGAGTAAGCCGTGTGGGAAGAGTCTTTGATTATGTTGCCCGCTTTCCCCAGGCAGCGGGAGGTGTAGATGGAGTCAATGGATGGGAGGCAGGTTTGTGTGATGGACTGGGAATGAGCCAATAACTATTTAGATCCATTAGGCCGAATAAATGAACAAGTCAGACTACGCACAGCTCTATAATGCCTGGTCCATATGTCCCCTATAATTATACAACCACAGGTTTCAAATTGTTTTGGGGTCTTGTGGTGCAGTGGGTAGAGCCCCTACCTCACAACCAGCCTCTTGTCTCACTTCAGGGCTTGGGGGGTATGGAAGGTGCGTTTTGTAACACAGCCAAGCAGGTTGATTATTAACTTGTAAATCCTTCCTTCCGATATGCCTCTGGCAGGTAGCAGGAACGGTGGAGTGTCCTGGTCAGCCATCCGTGACAGAGTGTCGCCCCTCAACTTAGGGAGGACTAGCCATGGAACCAAACAGAAGCGTATGATTTGCTTGCCTCATGCATTGCTAGTGGGAGAGAAATGAAGGCGGCACCCCAAATTAATTCAGGAGGACTGACAAATGTCCTGGGATGATTTCGAGGAAGAAGGCGTTTCAATAAACACTTCAGTTGTCAAATGGTTAGCATCAAATCCACGGGCCAGTCTTTGGGTTGGGCAGCACAGAACATGAAGGTTTTTAATGAGGAAGCATAGGCACTCATTCCTGCGCAGATTTGAGGAATAATTGAACTTTGCGATGACGGTAATGACATTTCTGGGAGTTAATTGGCTTGAGTGTAGTATTTTGTTGATGCTCCATTAACACACTCTTGAGTTGTCCAGAAATTCAACCATTAATAACGTGAACGGAAGTATATGGTACACTAATGATTCCTGGGCTGAAAATGTCTTCGCTTTCTCTGCCGTTCCCACAGGCGATTCCACCGCTGAATAATTGATCTACTGAATGATCTACTGAATAATTGAGAGCTGAATCAACGCCCTTTGCTGCTTCTTGCATGTCACAGTGTGTGAAAAAGCCAAGAATGTTTTCTTCATCCTCTTTCACTCTTCTTTAGCTTTATGATCGAGCTCGTTAAAGTGGCGAGACTGCTGACTCCTTCATAACGTTTGAATAAATCAGATTTGTTTTTTGCTGCCTGGGATTCTAGTGTTTTTTTATATTCTAGTGGTTTTAAAAAAAATGTTAATGTTGACACAGTCCCAGAGGACCATAGGCTGCTCTCCCATTTGAGAGAGAAGGAGAGGGAGAGAGAGCTGACTGGTGGCGGTTTAACCCGAGGATCACCACACCTCAGGCGAGGGGCAAGGTTGAGAAGGCAGGGTCTTCATGGACTGGTACAGGAATTGAACTCTTGTTGCTAACATCACTCCGCATCATGAACGAGCCGACTGAGGCCCCCCTTTAGATGGGATGGGGGTGGCTTGAGAAATGCTCTGGAGGCTTCCAGTAGTAACAAAGGGGTATAATAACAAAAGGCAAAGGCTGGTAATTATGCAGGCACTGATCAAAATAGGATGGGCCTTGTCTCTTCGGCTCCCGGGCCCACACTGCCCGGGTCCTTGCTCCATTTAGCATCTTTAATCCAGCTTAGTTTGCTGCGAAAGACACTCTCGTAACTTCTCAGGATGGAAGGGTGGGTTCGTAAGTTTGCCGATGACACGAAGGTTGGTGGAGTTGTAGATAGTGTTGAGGGTTGTTGCAGGTTACAACAGGACATTGACAGGATGCAGAGCTGGGCTGAGAAGTGGCAGATGGAGTTCAACCTTGAAAATGTGAAGTGATTCATTTTGGAAGGTCGAATTTGAATGCTGAATACAGGGTTAAAGGCAGGATTCTTGGAAGTGTGGAGGAACAGAGGGATCTTGGGGTACACGTACATAGATCCCTCAAAGTTGCCACCCAGGTTGATGGGGTTGTTAAGAAGGCGTATGGTGCGTTGGCTTTCATTAACAGGGGGATTGAGTTTAAGAGCCGCGAGGTTTTGCTTCAGCTTTATAAAACTCTAGTTATACCACACTTGGAATATTGTGTCCAGTTCTGGTCGCCTCATTATAGGAAGGATGTGGATGCTTTGGAGAGGGTACAGAGGAGATTTACCAGGATGCTGCCTGGACTGGAGGGCATGTCTTATGAAGAAAGGTTGAGGGAGCTAGGGCTTTTCTCACTGGAGCGAAGAAGGCAGAGAGGTGACTTGATAGAGGTGTACAAGGTGATGAGAGGCATGGATAGAGTGGATAGCCAGAGACTTTTCCCTAGGGTGGAAATGGCTGTCACGAGGGAACACAATTTTAAGGTGATTGGAGGAAGGTATAGGGCAGATGTCAGAGGTAGGTTCTTTGCACAGAGAGTGGTGGGTGTTTGGAATGCACATTTAAGTGACCCTTAGACAGGCACATGGACAGCAGTAAATTGAAGGGGTGTAGGTTAGGTTGATCTTAGATTAGGATAAATGGTCGGCACAACATCGTGGGCTGAAGGGCCTGTACGGTGCTGTACTGTTCTATGTTCTATGTTCTATGTTCTATGATGTCTTGAAGAACTTGAAGGAAGTTTAAAACATTTCCAGCCAATTGAGTTTGATTTGCTTTAACCAGTCCCCTCCCATGGGGCAGGGTCTGTGCCCTTCCACAGCAACCAGCGGTAGATGGGCCTCTTGCTATTTATAAGCCACTGGTGTGGTGGAGGTCCCGCGGATTTTCAAGGATTTCCCCCGTGTAAGTGGAAAGCTTGGCTGTGGTTTGAGCTCTGTCACGGATAGGGGGCAGACATCAATCTGCCCCCCCCCACCCACCACGGTCAGCCAGGCCCTGGTGTCAACTCCTGTTTTCAAAGGTTTGTCGTTTATCTTTAGGATAGTTTCAACTGGGGCCGTCTTGTTCAACTGGACTACGTTCAAACAGTTCATTGCGTGCGCCTCGTCAGAGCTCTTCTGTACTATGTTCAGAGGCATCGTGGATTGTGGATGTTGTTTTTTGGCATTGGCATTTTTTGGCATCCTCTTTTCTGCCTTGCACTGCAAAGTGCTTGAACATGACCGCTACGATTACAACGGAAACACACAAACTCTCGATAATGGCAGCTCTCTTGGGGATGTTCAGTGATAGCAGTCCACCCCTGTCTAAGGCTTGTTCTTTTCCCAATTCTTTGACTCCGGTCCAGTCCCGAAGACCGTGTCTGGTTCTCTGCTGAGCCTGTTGATCCTGGCGCGCATCTTGTGGCCTTACCACCCCAAACTTGATTGACGTACCCTTCAGCCACACATTGGAACTCAATGGCGCCTTTTTCGACGCACTCATTTCTTGATCGCTTTTTCCAACGTGATGGTAGTTTCAGCCAGGAGTTTCTTTTGGATGTTGAAGTTATGGATTCCACAAACCAATTGGTCACGCAACATGTCACTAATTGCATTCCCGAACCTGCAGTGCTTAGAGAGCTGACGAAGCCTGGCTATGAAAGCTGAGATGGACTCTACAGGGTCCCTAACCCAGAGTTACATTTATAACGTTGGAGGATAGTCAAGGGCCTCGGGTTAAAGTGTTTCTTGACCAACTTGACAATCTGATCAAAGGTCTTTGAGTTGGGTGCCTCTGGGAACGTGAGGTTCCCAATTAGATTCTAAGTTTGGGGCCCACAAAGTGTTTGACGTATCACCTTCTGCTTGTCTTCCCCCGTAACTCCTTCTCAGTGAAGAGATAGTGGAGCTGTCCGATGTACTGGCTCCAATCTTCAGACCCTTGGTCAAATGGGTCAAGTTTACTGATAAGAGGCATTTTCACTCACGTTTTGACAGTTCCTGACTCTTGTTGATCCTTCTGTCTTTGTCCAATTGCTCCTTTCTTCCCCCCTTGAATCACAAAGTACTGCGGGCTGCGATCGAACCTTTCACCTCATCGCCAATGTGGTGTCTCAAGAAACACTCTTGAGGCTTCCTGTATTAACAGTGGGGTTTATTAATGAAAGGCAAAGGCTGGTAATTATACAGGACACAATAGGATGGGGCTGGTCTCTTCGGCTCCTGGGTTCACACTGCCTGGCTCCCTGCTCCATTGATTATCTCATTCCCTTTCAAAAGCCTCAATTCAATTTGCCTCCACCACACTCACACATTCCACATCCTAACCATTCTCTGCATAAGAAACGTTTTTCCTCATTTGGTCCTGTTGGATTGAATGGTCTGTTTCTGTACTACCTGCTAATGCATGGATGCATGTCCACTTTGGTTTGCTTACTGCTAGTTCAGACAATTTTATTTTAAAAAAAAATGTTTTAGAGTATCCAATTCATTTTTTCCAATTAAGGGACAATTTAGCGTGGCCAATCCACCTACCCTGCACATCTTTGGGTTGTGGGGGCGAAACCCACGCAAACACGGGGGGGAATGTGCAAACTCCACACCGACACTGACCCAGAGCCAGGATCGAACCTGGGACTTTGGTGCCGTGGGGCAACAGTGCTAGCCACTGTGCCACCGTGCTGCCCCAGCCAATTTAATTTTAATGGGTCTGTTTTCCTGTTCCTAGCTTTGAGCTCATCCCAACTTTCCAACGGGAGTAATCCCTCACCTTTCCCAATCACATTAAATCCACTCCCGTTGGTTCTTCCAACAAAGCGGGCAGTTTCTCCCTATAGTCATGTGAGAGTACCAGGGTTTAGAGAACCCCAAAGTGTATCATGGAGTTCACCTGACCCACAACCTTTACTAGATTGTGGTATGGGGAGCACACGGCCCACTCTACAGGTGTGGCACAGCAGAAATGGAAAAGTATTTTTTAAAGCAAAACAATGTTTATTCTATGAACTCAAGTTAACCTTTTAAAAACATACAGTGAACATCTTAGCAACCATCATTCAGATACAACCCCCAAAGAATACAACACTAAGTAATCCTTTAAGCTTTCCTTTTAACATCCATAAGACTGTAAATTGAAAGGATAATTAAGAATTCCTCACACTGCGGCGGACTCTCGATGAGCTCATCGCCTCGAGAGAGGTGAATGGACCCCACATTGCGCCGCCAATAAAAAGTAGGAACTTGCATTCACATAGCGCCTTTCACAACCTCATTACCCCAAAATGCTTTACGGCCAGTTAAATCTTTTTTGAAGGCCTGTAGTGAAGGAATTGCGGCAGCCAATCAACAGGATCCAGCAAGCAGCATCAGGTGATGATGAGAAGGTGAATCCATTTGACCAATTTTGAATGAGGTGTAAATATTGGTCAAGGACACTGGGGAGAAATTCCTCCTGGTTGCCTTTGGAATAGCGCCACGTATCCTTCGTGTCTACCCGAGAGGATAGACAGGGGCACAGGAACAGGAGGAGACCATTCAGCCAATCGAACCTGCTCCGCCATTAAATACGATCATGGCTGATTGGAAGCATCAATGTCTTTTATACCCAATAGCCCCATAACTCTTTACGCTATTGCTTTTCTTTTGGACAGCACAGTGGTTAGCACAGTTGCTTCACATCTCCCGGGTCCCAGGTTCGATTCCCGGCTTGGGTCACTGTCTGTGTGGAGTCTGCACGTTCTCACCGTGTCTGCGTGGGTTTCCTCCGGGTGCTCCGGTTTCCTCCCACAGTCCAAAGATGTGCAGGTTAGGTGGATTGGCCATTCTAAATTGCCCTTAGTGTCCAAAAAAGGTTAGGTGGGGTTACTGGGTTACGGGGATAAGGTGGAGGCATGGGGTTTAAGTAGGGTGCTCTTTCCAAGGGCCGGTGCAGACTCGATGGGCTGAATGGCCTCCTTCTGAACTGTAAATTCTATGAAAAAATTAAGAACAAAACCAGAAGCACTTCAGGTTAAAGTCACTACTGAGAGCAGTTATTAGTTTTAAATCACCAAAGGATCGATTTACAGTTTTTAGATTACAGAGAGAGAGACTACTACCCCTTCTGGCTGTGACTGCAGCTATCCAGCTCTGAAAACAAAACTAAAATACACACTGCAGCAAACAGCCTAAAACGAAAGTAAAAAGTTGACAGAAAACCCAACTCCACCCACTCTCTGACATCACTGCAGTAGTAAACACCCATTCCTTAAAGGTACTCTCACTACAGATATTTATATACACCCCCATTTATAAACACCCATTTCTTAAAGGTACTCTCACATGACACAATCCACTCTGTCCCGACCCCTCATGACTTTGAACACCTCGACCAAATCTCCTCTCAGCCTTCTCCTCTCCAAGGAGTACTGCCCCGCCTTCACCAACCTATCCACCTAACTGAGGTTCCTCATCTCGGGATCCGTTAGGCCTCCTGTGCCAGCTGTGAGAGGTGCCACGCACAAAAGACTGAGGCCCAACAGCCAGTCGGCGCTGAGTAGGCGGAGTTCAGTTGGCGAATAATCGCATATCTGACCACCCTGGCGGGAAGTGGGAATCTGGATCGGGAGCGGTTCACACCCAACCCAGGGACGCACATGGGAAGTTTTGTGAGGGCCACGAAGAATCCAGCACGAGTTGAAGGATAGAAATAAATAACATTTATTTACAATAACATATATATATATTCACAACAGCAGCAGAAACTCCCTTGCTGCTCACTCCTCTCTAGCTGGTTCCAAACTGGCCAGCTTTATTTATGCAGGGTCTCTGCCAATGATTTCTCCGCCCCCCTCATTGCGGAAGCTCATTCTCCCAAAGATTTGTGGGATTGCCATTAGTTCCCAGCCAGTGGTAAGCAGGCAGGTTATAACAGGAAGGACATGAGCATGTGGGAAGTAGGTCGTAGACTGAAAGTGGAGGAAAGGAAAAAGCAAGGAGCATGGCCTCCTCCTGAATCTCTACTGTTTTGTGTGGAATGCAGAGTTTGAACCTTTTGAGTGATGCAATGCAAAGTTTACTCCTGGGAGCTGTGAAAATTGACAGTTAATGTCTTTTTTGAAATTAAATCTGTGAAAGCTTTTCGGTTGAGAAAATCAATAAAGAGCTTCAAAGACCGTGTTCATAAATCAGAATCGCCTGATTGATCCCGGCAAATGCAGATCCATTGGAATCTGTCAGGAGTAGTTCTCAGCCTGAAACTGAAGAGGTTGAAGATTTAAACTGATAGCTCTAATCAGAACAATATGAGGTTCACGGTAACCATTAACATCTTTGATGGCCCACTCCACAGCCTTTGTGACAGGTACAAGTGATTGGATTTTGTTTTAGAAAGGGATGGATTTACACAATCCAGTGTTTCTGAAAAAAGAGACATCCTGTTGAAGCTTTTTGCCTTGCACTCATCAGAACAGATACAAGAATGCCAAATTTCAAAAGGAGCAACAATTTATACTGTATGAGAAAGTGATGCCGAATTGACTTGCCGACCAATCAGCAACCTTTTCTCATGCACTATAATTGTTGGTATATTTTGAACAAAAATTACGGAGGTGAAAGAGAGCCGTGGAGACTCGTATAGGCCCCTGTGCGTGTTCATGGTGACATACCTGCTAGAGGCAGGATCCAACTCAAGCTGCAAGTAGGCCTGGCTCATATCGAGCTTCGTGAACGGATACCCCCACCCGTCCACAAGGTTCGTGTAGAGATCCTCAATGTGGGGCATGGAGTAGCGGTCCGATCGTACAGCTGTGTTCACAGTTAACTTATAGTTCCTGCACAAACACACCGATTTATCCGGCCTCATGACCAGTACCACCGGTGCTGCCCAATCCGCAAACCAGACGGGCTTAATGATCCCCAAGGATTCTAAGCGAACCAAACTCAGTCTCCACCTTTTCCAGCAAGGCGACGGGAACTGGGCATGCCGGGAAATAGCGAGGCGGCGCTTCCGGGTCGACCTGTGTGGGGGCCAGGGCCCCTTTTATCTTCCCCAATCCGGATTGGAGCACTTTGGGGTGTTTCCCTAACACCTCTCCCAAACCGCTGGAACTTCTCTGAAGAACGTGCTGCCACTGCAACTGTCGGTGACGCAGCCCAACAGGCTGGGCCCGTGGCCTTTTACCACGATGAGTGGGAGGCCACCGACTGGCGCCCATTAACCACAGTAGTGTCTGCGATATCCAACGGATCTCCCGTGTAGGTAACCAGCCTGGCCTGGATAGTTGTCAAATCCAGGGTCTGAACTCCCATTTTAATGCGGTCAAACATCCAGAGACCGTTGCGCCGGTGTCCAACTCCATATCGAGCAGGTGTCCATTCACTTGGATTGCAACCTGAATGGGGCCACTCGGGGGTTGCCACGCATTGTAACTGCTGCTGTCACCCTCCCCTCTGGCTCATCTAAATGTTATGCAATTTGGAAGGAGGAATTTAGGCATAGACTATTTTCTAAATGGGGAATGCTTCGGAAATCAGAAGCACAAAGGGACTTGGGAGTCCGTGTTCACGATTCTCTTCAGGTTAACGTGCAGGTTCAGTCGGCAGTTAGGAAGGCAAATGCAATGTTTGCCTGCATGTCGAGGGGGCTAGAATACAAGACCAGAGATGTACTTCTGAGGCTGTATAAAGCTCTGGTCAGACCCCATTTGGAGTATTTTGGGCCCCGTATCTAAGGAAGGATGTGCTGGCCTTGGAAAGGGTCCAGAGGAGGTTCACAAGAATGATCCCTGGAATGAAGAACTTGTCATATGAGGAACGATTGAGGACTCTGGGTCTGTACTCGTTGGAGCTTAGAAGGATGAGGGGGGATCTTATTGAAACTTACAGGATACTGCGAGGCCTGGATAGAGTGGACGTGGAGAGGATGTTTCCACTTGTAGGAAAAGCTAGAACCAGAGGACACCATCTCAGACTAAAGGGACGATCCTTTAAAGCAGAGATGAGGAGGAATTTCTTCAGCCAGAGGGTGGTGAATCTGTGGAACTCTTTGCTGCAGAAGGTAATGGAGGCTAAATCATTGACTGTCTTTAAGACAGAGATAGATAGGTTCTTGATTAATAAGGGGTTCAGAGGTTATGGGGGGAAGGCAGTAGAATGGGGATGAGAAAAATATCAGCCATGATTGAATGGCGGAGCAGACTCGATGGGCCGAGTGGCCTAATTCTGCTCCTACGTCTTATGGCCTTATAAGGTAAGGGCCCTGGGCTGGTGGTAATCTCTACCTGGGCGTCTGGACCTCTGGTTCACCCGCGGGTTGCGCTACACCAGGATCAGTGACCACAAGCCCCACAATGACCTGGCTCCCCCTCCATGGACTCCGAGGAAGATTCCCGACGGGAATACTTGTCCTTCAGCCACTGGGTCGGGCCTTTACGATGTTTGGTCCAGGGCAAGGCTGCGGGACGGAGGAGGGCCCAGGATGGGAGGGAGCGTCCTAAAACGTTCACCTCCGATACCTGCATCTCCTGCACTCCCCGCGTTTTGGGAGGGGGGGGGCTCATAATCTGCAAACTCCATGGGGATAAAGGTGACATGTGGCACAGTGGTTAGCACTGCAGCCTAGGGCACTAAGGTGCCAGGTTCGGTCCCGGCTCTGGGTCACTGTCCGTGTGGAGTTTGCACATTCTCCCCGTGTCTGCGTGGGTTTCACCCCCACAACCCAAAGATGTGCAGGTTGGGTGGATTGGCCACGCTAAATTGCCCCTTAATTGGAAAAAAAAATAATTGGGTACTCTAAATTTATAAAAAAACAATGTTAAAAAAAAACTTCACAGGGATAGTGGGTCATCCCTACCACAGAAAGCCCGTGTGGATTATAACCTTTAGCGCAGCCAATTTAACTTTAATACTGTCTGTTTTCCTGTTCCTAGTCTTGGAGTCATCACAGTTTGTTAACAGGAGGAATCTTTCAGTATGTTCGCTGTCCATTTAAATCATGACAGAGTTTGCCTTTCATGACTCCAATCAATTCTAAACGCACTAAGGGCCAATTTACCAACAAATGAATCCATTCGAGCAAGTTTACCATGATATATGACCTAAAGCTGCAGGAATCTAATTCAGGCCGTTAAGGACCGAATGTTCAATATATTAACTATCATCTCTGCGCCACCTTAATCTTGTCAGAAACCCGGCAACTGAGCACATAAAGTTCAGTCAGAATATCGAAAAACACAACCAAGAACTCCTAATGAGGAGCAGAAAATGTTTACAGTTTAATCTCAGTTTGTTATCTTAAACTGACTCCGTGCTTCATATTATAGATTACGAAAATGTTGGTCTGTACACGTTGAAGAAGCCAGAACTCTTTTCTCTCGGCAGCCAGAGAATGGTGAGGGGTGATCAGTTAAAGGTCTTTAAGACTATTAAAGGATTTGATAGGTTAGACATGGAGAAGATCCTTCCAGTCTCCATTAGCCAGTTTGGCTCAATCGCACCATATTAGGCTTTGGATCTGAATTTGTTTTATTCTTTTATTCGATGTGGGATCACTGGCAAGGCCAGAAATTATTGCCCATCCCTAATTGCCCTTGAACCGAGTGTCTCGCTCGGCCATTTTGGAGTACAGTTAAGAGTGACCCACATCACTGTGGGTCTGGAGTCACAAGTAGGCCAGACCGGGTAAGGACGGCAGATTTCCTTCCCTAAAGGACATTAGTGAACCAGATGGGTTTTTAAACAACAATCAATAGTTTCATGGTCACCCTTACTGAGACTAGCTTTCAATTCCATATTGATGTACAAGGAGCAACCCTACTTAAATATTTAATGGTTCAACTTGAAAATAAATAAGTTTCAATGAGGGCAACATGTGGTCCTCCTGCTGCTGCAGGCACCCATGGGCTAGGGAAGGGAATAAATTAGCCAGTGTTCTCACTGCTGGTCGAACTCATGGGAGCGTGAATGATGGGTGCTGAGAAAGGCTTGGCTCAAATGTCTTGCAACCAACCCTTTCCATGGTTGCGCATTGCGCATCTAGACCCGTGTATGATGAACGAGGTGCTGAAGAGCATGCTCAAAACTAGCCCAGGCTCCCAGTCAGCGTGGTCGCCTTCTTTCCCAAATGATTCTATGAGGATCATCAGAGCATAAGGCAGGAAACAGGAGATAGAAAATCAGAAGCCCCTACCCCATCTCTTTCCACAGCAGAAATCCCCCTTCACCTAAAGATACACAGCTCCTGGTAAGCTGTGGAATCCACAAAAGATTCACAATAAATAGGGGAAAGGGAGAGTGAACAGAAAATAATAATTATTAAAGCCAAATAACTATTTCAAATTTTCCCTTTCAATTGCAGCTGGGAACGCATCCTTGAGTTTAACATCTGCAGGGAATTGTTGAGAAGAATAGAGATCCCCAAAGATCTTATTACTGCCAAAACAAGCTATCATCAAAGCCTGACCTGTTGCTTTAACTGCTGAACATTGATGCTGCTGTTTCTCATATCCCTGCACTCCACCTTGACAATGCTAAAGCTAAGACTGTGGCAATTAGCTTTATTAAGCATTCCGTGTCAAATTAACAAGTCAGGGATAAAGAAAGAAAAGAAGTCACTGGGATAAAAGAAACAGACCTTGGCTGTACAAATCCCACTGCATGAATTAGCAGACGTACCGATCTGCAAGTTAACTGATTATAATTGCTGGCCTTTTCAAGTTTTGTTCTGTACAGCTGACGTTGAATGGGAATTGAAGTGAAATTGTGGAAATTATTGTTTGATTCCCACCTTTCATTTTCTACAGTTACTGTGTCACTGGAAGCATTATTTTTGAAGGCAATAAACATAGTTCTCCAAATCACATTGTCACTTTAAGGCTGAATTCCTCGCTCAAGCCAAAGAACTGATTGCTATCAACTGTTAAGTGCGATTTAAGATTTTGTTGTAATGGCCCTGCATTGTTTGGGGGGGGGGGGGGATAGATGTTTCATACGCAGTAATAAAAACCCCTTTCAGGGGGTTTAACAGAGATGTTCAGGATCTTATGGCATCTCTGTTCCACATTCCGCATCTAGTCGCTGGATGCTGTTCAACACAGTCGGGTCGATGATGCTTGGAATTAAGCTGAACATTGGAAATGTGTTATTGCCTTCCCCCCGTGCTAGGGGGCTGACTCTCTCTCGCTCTGTCGCTTTCTCACACTGATGAATAATAATAATAATAATAATAGCTTATTGTCACAAGTAAGCTTCAATGAAGTTACTGTGAAAAGCCCCTAGTCGCCACATTCCGGCGCCTGTTCGGGGAGGCCGGTACGGGAATTGAACCCATGCTGCTGGCCTTGTTCCGCATTACAGGCCAGCTGTTTAGCCCACTGTGCTAAACCAGCCCACCAGTAATATCAACACACGGCTCATAAACACCTATATATTACCATCCCACCGCATTAGGGTGACTGAAACACTGAATTTCTTGAAGTTATTTATTTTCTAGCTATAAATCACACTGAATCACTTTCCCATTACCAAAATCACCAGTAACTTCACAACTTTCACCAGTTTTTATGGTGCTCATTTTGGATCATCTGTAGCTAATGGTAGACATAAAAAAATAAATATTCTAAATTCTGTTTCTGGTAAACATACTGCTCATTTTAAGTGTCAGTTTTCTCGCTCAACCCTTTTTTGCTTTGTCCTCAGGCTGTTAATTTTCAAACAAAGGTGCAGCCAATATATTTCTGCCTTCTGGGAGAAAATGACTCAGGTCAGGTGAATCCAATTCAATTTATAGAGGAAGCATTGGCAGGATGAAAAATTTGGAGTTTGGATGGAATTGGTCAAATGGAAATGGACACAATAGTAAAATATTGGATTGTCTGTTAATGCAAATTTTCCAAATAATTGTCAAATTATTTTGTTGAGAAAAACAATCACAATTGAAAGAGGGCCCACTGTGTAGCTAACATGGAAGGTGTATGTAATAGTGAGTTAAACCAGGCAGCTGGTTTGTGATGCAGGGTGAGGTCAGCAGAGTGGCTTCAATTCCAATACCGGCTGAGGGTCTTCATGAAGCCCCGCCTTCTGAACCTCGCCTGAGGTGTGGTGACCCTCGGGTTAAATCACCACCAGTCAGCTCTCTCCCTCAAAGGGGAAACATCTGGGACTATGGCGACTTTACCATTATGTAACAGTTCGTTCAGGGTGTCCAAGTTGTGCAACATTTACTTTTATGCACATTTTAGAGTCATCATAGAGTCATCATAGAATTTGCAGTGCAGAAGGAGACCATTCGGGCCATCGAGTCTGCACCGGCTCTTGGAAAGAGCACCCTACCCAAGGTCCACACCTCCACCCTATCCTGGGTGCTACAGCAATGAAGAGGCTTCTTAATCCTTTCCACCACAGAACTGACCAAGAATTTCTCCTACTCTTACCTTCTGCTACTGATTTATGTTTGAAGCATTTACAGGTTGATACTCAAACTGTTTGGCCTCTTGGAACAGACCTTCCTAGTCCATCAAGTCCTGGGGTGAGATTCAAACTCAGAGCTTTTGGGTTTAAAGACAGGGACACTACCTACTGCGCCACACGAGCTCCACAACATGGAAGGAGTTACCACTAAATGTTGTCAAAAGATTCAATCAAAAGTTTTCTCGCTTAGTAGGGAACAGATTACTTGACTTCGGGGTATCGGGAAACATGCTCTTTTTAAGCATCCAATGCACAGAACATAGTTGTGGGATGAATTGAATGAGTGAAATGACGTTTTCCCATGAGCATTCTATCTCTGGAAACATAATAATCTTTATTTTTATAATCTTTATTATTGTCACAAGTAGGCTTACATTAACACTGCAATGAAGTTACTGTGAAAAGCCCCTAGTGGCCACATTCCGGCGCCTGATCGGGTACACAGAGGGAGAATTCAGAATGTCCAATTCACCTAACAAGCTCGTCTTTCGGAACTTGTGGGAGGAAACCGGGGCACCCGGAGAAAACCCACGCAAACACGTATTTCAAGTCGAACTCAAAGATTATAATCAAAAGGAATGTTGACACCATCATTGTGGGAAACACAGCACAGCTGGGGTCTCACTTGGGGGGGGGAGTTAAGGGTGGTTGGGCTGAAGAATGACACGATGGTGCAACTCTTTTGTTAAGACGGTTGAGGTGGAGTTGGTGTTGTAGGAGTTGCCCTCTCACATCCAACTGACCTGGTTTTGCTTGGTACTGACACTGGATGGATATCGGTGGCACGGTAACACAGTGGTTAGCGCTATTGCTTCACAGCGCCAGAGTACGGGTTTGATTCCCGCTTGGGTCACTGTCTGTGCGGAGTCTGCACATTCTCTCCCTCCTAAAAGCTGAAATGTCAGAAATCTGGCCATGCTTGCTGTTGCCCTTGGGTGAAAAACCTGTTAGTTTATCCTGTACTGAACAAAAAAAACATAATTGTAGGAAACATATAGGGAAGTACAATGGGTAAAAAACACACTCTTCTTTCTATTCATTCCAGAGTGGAATGCTGGATACCATACAGCAACAAAAATGTATTTATCTAGCACCTTAAATAAGTGAAACATAAGACCATAAGAGACCATAGGCCAATCGAGTCTGCTCCGCCATTTAGTCTGGCTGATATGTTTTATCATTCCCAATTTCCTGCCTTCGCCCCATAACCCCTGGTCTGCTTATGGAAAACATGGCAAAGCACTTCACAGGAGCATAGTCAGGTGAACATTAACACTGAGTCAAAGAAGGGGACATAGAATCATGGAATCCCTACAGTGCAGAAAGAAGCTAATCAGCCCATCATGTCTGCACCAACTCTCTGAAAGAGAACATAAGAACTAGGAGCAGGAGTCGGCCACCTGGCCCCTCGAGCCTGCTCCGCCATTCAATAAGATCATGGCTGATCTTTTTGTGGACTCAGCTCCACTTACCCGCCCGCTCACCAGAACCCTTAATTCCTTTACTGTTCAAAAATGTATCTATCTTTGCCTTAAAAACATCCACTCTACTTAGGCCCATTCCCCATCACAGTAACCCCACCAACCTTTAAACACTAAGGGGCAATTTATCATGGCCAATCCACCTAACCTGCACATCTTTGGACTGTAGGAGGAAACCGGAGCACCCGGAGGAAACCCACGCACACACGGGGAGAGCGTACAAACTCCACGCAGACAGTGACCCGAGGCTGGAATCGAACCCGGATCCCTAGTGCTGTGAGGCAGCCATGCTAACCACTGTGCCACCGTGGCACCCTGAGCAATTGCCCCAAAACCTGGTCAATTGGGCAAATTTATACTGATGCCTTAAATGCAGTGTTGGGGCAGGGGGAGGGGGATTAGAGAGGTGAAGATCTTAGGATCGAGACAGTTAAAGCATAACTGCCAATGATGGGTTGAGGAAGTCAGGAATATAAAAGAGATCAGAGTTACAGAGATAACGCGGAGGGTTAAAGAGACAAGTCCCTTCTTCCTGAGATGTCCCGAATGAGAGGAGGGCGGAAAGAAACACAAGAGGAGAGAATAAAGAAGAAAAGATCAAAGGATGACTTGGAAGTAACGGTCTGATAAATGAATGACGAGACAGATTATGATAAAATAAAATAATAATAACAATCCTTATTCGTGTCACAAGTAGGCTTACATTAACACTGCAATGAAGTTACTGTGAAAAGCCCCTGTTGCCACATTCCGCAGCCTGTTCAGGTACACAGAGGGAGAATTCAGAATGTCCAATTCACCTAACAAGCACGTCTTTGGGGACTTGTGGGAGGAAACCGGAGCACCCGGAGGAAACCCACGCAGACACGGGGAGAACGTGCAGACTCCGCACAGACTGTGACCCAAGCCGGGAATCGCACCTGGGACCCTGGCGCTGTGACACAACAGTGCTAACCACTGTGCTGCCATACCACTTCCATGCAGTTTTAAATTCTTTCTGTCAACTGAGAGATTTTTGTGGAAATGCTTCGATTGACCTCGCCCTTTCCGCAGTAACAATCCAACACTGTTATTCCCTTCAGTAATCAGAAGCTAAACTCAGTCCACCAGTCCATCAGAAGGTGAGCAAACACTATGACTGAAGTCCCTCCCTGAATACCCTTCAACTGCAAAAAGGTGTCAGAGAAACAGGGACAGAGCCCCCATTTTCACAAGGCTCAGAGTCCCATTCAAATTAAACTGACTTTTAAAATAAAGCAAAGCTGATTTCTCAACAAAAGAAGCGAATTTACAGAGCTGTTGATACAAACAATGAGAGTTCAGAGTGAAAGATGACTTCCGGATTGAAATATCAGCATTTTGCTGACATGGTTGAGATTTCTAGTTATGTTTTAAACTCAGAGATTGAATTTCGGTCGTGATGTTCCGTCTGGGATTCGATTCGATTGCGATTAATCTCAACATGGGTAGCTTAATAAATAAAGGAGTAGCCGAATAAGCTCCATTTATTGGCACAGACGCCCACTGAGTTACTTTAATTGTCAAATGAAAGAGTGGGAAGTTTTCACGCCCACCCACATCTGGGAGGCGAGAGGAGAAAGGGTGGGAGCCACGGAAGGGTGTATCACACCCGCCCTCTTATTCATTAGCTGGGTTTGTGGGCAAGTTCGTGATTATAAAAAGGAGAGAGGGGTGCCTCTTTGCAGAGGAGGTCACTAAGACAGAGAGAGTGAGCGAGAGCCCATCCCAGAGGCTCAGAGTGGAAGAGCGGTTTCAGCACCATGGAGAGCTCCGCGTTGTTCCTGCTGCTTGTGTGCACTGCCCTCCCTCTCCTGCACTGCCAGGGGCAATCTAGAGGAGCAACAGAGGACTATCCAACTTCAAAACACAGCGACTCCGCCGAAAGGGAATTGGTCAGTCACATTTATACCCATTCTCCCCAACCTTATGCATTGGCTTAACTTTTCTCCAGCCTTCTTTCCCCCACCCCTTCTGCCTCTCCTTTGCTGTGTCTCCCAGTCCGCAGAATGCTGCAGTTAACTCACAGTTCCAGCTGCTTTTCAAATTAACTTAGACAAGCTCCACACCCAGCTCACTTGAGCCGCGGTTTCCTCTCCCCCCTCTCTCTTCTCCCAAATTGAATTATTCTCCTCCACAGGGACGCGCGATGCTCCAGCCCCTTCTGTCTGTCTGCAGCCCTGACTTGGCTGGGCTCTGAGTTTTTACTCGATTGATAGTCTGAATGAGGGACGAGTGCCGGTAGCTCGGTCATTACACAGAATCACAAAGCCTTTGCAGGGCAGAGGGAGGGTACTTGCCCTCTGAAAGAGCATCCCACCTAGTCCCACTCACCCCCTGCCTTATACCTGTAACCTTGCACATTCTTTCTTTTCGGATAGAATTCCCTTTCCAATACTTCGATCGAACCTGCCTCCACCACCCATCTCAGGAAGCTTATTCCAGACACCCTCTGGTGAAAAAAAAAAATCCCCACATCACTTTTATCCCTTTTGTCCATTATCTTGAACCTGTGCCCTCTAGTTCTTGATGTATTCCTAAGAGGGAGTGTTTACCCTGTCCATATCTCTCAGGATCTATTTATTGAGATCTGAGTTTGGGATTTCTCTGCCAATAGTTGATGAAAGCGTTGACACCTTCATTGATTGGAATAAGGACTCTGAGTCAGGTCATTCATTGTAAGAATTGTGTTGAACTTTAAGCTCGTTGATGTTTTGTTGAAATAAGGATGGCAAACATTTAATTAAAGTGGTCGTGCAAACTTAGACGTCAGATATCTCCGAATAGCCTCGATATCTCAATATTTCAGACACATCTTTGTCTCAAATCAGGTTTGGAAATTCTAGAGAACTGCGGCATCTTCCTGAAGTACAGCGGATAACTCCAATAAGAATTCTTACTTGATTAAAATTATTTCAAACATCCCTATTATGGCTCGGACATAATCAGTTCTGATGAAAGGTCAGAAGCCTTAACTCTGTTTCTCTCTCTCTCCACAGAAGCTGCCAGACCAGCTGAGTATTTACAGCATTTTCTGTTTTTACATCAGATTTCCAAAATCTACAATGTTTTACTTTTGCAAAAGAAATGTTTGAACAGGTAGAGTGTAGACTTGAATGTGGAAGATTGCGTGATCTGTCTATATAATTTTTATAATGGTATTTTTATTTCTGTTGTAAAATTATATTTATTTATACTTTGAAAATGGAATTCATACAGAATTCTTGCAGCACAGAACAAGGCCATTCAGCCCTGGTGTCAGTACTAGTTCTCCGAAGGTGCAAATCACATAGTGCCACTCCCCCCTCCCATTGTCTCCACATAGCCCTGCATGTCCTACCTTTTGCAGATAATAATCAATTTCTTCTTAAGTGCCTCGATTGAATCTGCCTCCACCACACTCTCAAACAGCACATTCCAGATCCTAAACACCCGCTATATGAATCTGCCTCCACAGCACTCTCAGACAGTACATATCACATCCTAACCGCTCACTGTATGAATCTGCCTCCACCACACTCTCAGACAGTACATACCACATCCTAACCGCTCACTGTATGAATCTGCCTCCACCACACTCTCAGACAGTACATATCACATCCTAACCGCTCACTGTATGAATCTGCCTCCACCACACTCTCAGACAGTACATATCACATCCTAACCGCTCACTGTATGAATCTGCCTCCACCACACTCTCAGACAGTACATACCACATCCTAACCGCTCACTGTATGAATCTGCCTCCACCACACTCTCAGACAGTACATATCACATCCTAACCGCTCACTGTATGAATCTGCCTCCACCACACTCTCAGACAGTACATATCACATCCTAACCGCTCACTGTATGAATCTGCCTCCACCACACTCTCAGACAGTACACACCACATCCTAACCACTCACTGTATGAATCTGTCTCCACCACACTCTCAGACAGCAGATTCCAGATCCTAACCACTTGCTGTGTGAATCTGCCTCCATCACACTCTCAGAAAGTATGAGCCACATCCTAACCACTCGCTGTGTGAATCTGTCTCCACCACACTCTCAGACAGTACACACCACATCCTAACCACTCGCTGTATGAACCTGCCTCCATCACACTTTCATGGGACATAGAACATACAGTGCAGAAGGAGGCCATTTGGCCCATCAAGCCTGCACTGACTCACTTAAGCCCTCACTTCCACCCTATCCCCGTAACTCAATAACCCCTCCTAACCTTTTTGGTCACTAAGGGCAATTTACATTGCCAATCCACCTAACCTGCACGCCTTTGGACTGTGGGAGGAAACCTGAGCACCCAGAGGAAACCCACGCAGACACGGGGAGAACATGCAGACTCCTCACAGACAGTGACCCAGCGGGGAATCGAACCTGGGACCCTAGCGCTGTGAAGCCACAGTGCTATCCACTTGTGCTACCGTGCTGCCCAAAGACAGACAGCACATTCCAGATGCTAACCCTTCACTGCGTGCAAAGGTTTCTCCTCGCATCTCCATTGCCTCTTTTGCAATTATCTTCAAACATCAATCCTGTTTCTCTCCAAAGGGGGGGGGGGGGGAGATAGCGATGATACCCCTTAAAACTAAATAGCATGCCACTAGAGTAGTTTTACATAAGTTACTTTATTAAGGATTGAGATGAATTATAGGAAGAGTACTGATTAATCGTTATTAACCATTAAACATGTATTTTTAGGACATAGCAGGAATAAGTAATCAATAGTGAAACAATCCAGGGTGCTGGTTCTATTGTTCTGTTTCTCAAAACAATCAGCACAGGATGTTGAGATTGTACAGAGTTGTCAGGATGAGGATCCTGGCATCAATCATGGGTTGCTTGCAATTCTATTGGGTGAAGTTTAAACATTGCTTGCGATTCTATTGGGTGAAGTTTAAACATTGCTTGCAATTCTATTGGGTGAAGTTTGAACGTTGCTTGCGATTCTATTGGTTAAGTTTAAACTTAGCAACTTCAGGGATTGGATCACGTCCAACTGGGGAGGGCTATTGATTTTTGAAAGTTGCATACGTGCTGAGTTTGTGTCCTTGTTCTGTAGAAGGACCTTGGCAGCTATCCAGGTCTTCATCTTTCATGTACATGAATGCAAGTTTGTAGAATATTAAACCATCTTCAGTTTGTTGATGCATCTGCTGCTCTTTGTACTGAGTTGAGCCACAGGAGAAAAGCCCACATGGAAGCCGACTCAATACACAGGCCTTGAAACCGCTCCTACATGTTTTGGCACATGCGAGCACTCCCCATAAATGGTGTCAGATCTCTTTTCCTTTGGGGTGCAATATAATTTATTTTATTTGTTTACGGGATGTAGGCGTCACTGGATAGACCAGCATTTATTGCCAATCCTCAGTTGCCCTTCAGAAGGTGGTGGTGAGCTGCCTTTTTGAACTGCTGCAATCCCTGAGGCGTAGGTACACCCACTGTGCTGTTAAGGAGGAAATTCCAGGATTTTGACTCAGCAACATTGAAGGAACAGCGATATATTTCCAAGTCAGGGTGGTGAGTGACTTGAAGGGGAACCTCCAGTTTTTCCCTAGCTACTCTGTGCAAACATTTTTTTTTAAATAGGAGATTAAAAGAATATAATTGTTACTTTGCCATTACATATTTGGAAGAATATGCTTGATCAGTTAATAGCTATTTCATTACTATGAGAGAAGGTTGTCTGAGATTCTACATTACCAACCAAGACTTGAGTAAGCAATCTACTCTATCAACAATCTATTATTGTATATGGAATCTCGGTGTGTGCTTTGATGTTAACCTGCATAACAACAGTAACTGTACAGTTTGAGTCTTTGTAATAAAATTCAATCTATCTGAAATGTAATAAGGTATCAGGTAAAAGCAAGGCTTAATCTGGGTGCCTCTGTCCAGTAAGAGGGTTGAAAAAAATCCAGTGAGCATTGAAGTTTGAGCATGTAACCTAAGCTGGCTCCTCCAGGTATTACTGAGGGACCTCTGGTGGTGATGTCTCCCAGGCATTAAGCAGGTGCTCTACCTCTATTCCCGCGTTCTGGCAATGTAGATTGACATTAATTATTCCAAAACACTATCCAACAAAAGTAGAACATTCTCCTTGTCTCCTGTCAAACATTCATTCCTCAGTTGACCACCAAAAACAAGAGTAACCAATAATTCATTCCATTCTTGTCTTTGGGATCTTGCTGTGTGCAAAATAGCTTCCAGCTGAACTTGCACGATGGCAATATGTAACTTAGTACCTGAGGAATATGATTCAACCGATGCGAGTGCGTGGGGACCATTACAAAAGGTAATGAGACGCTGCAAGCTCTTTACTTCATAAGTGGCAATTATTTAACATTAAACAATATTTTCTTACAGTTTGAAGTCATGGATGATATACTAGGGAAAATCAAGAGCACCAGGTTTTCGTCCTATGAGAAGAAAGCTGGACACATCCCTCTGGTGAGTTTCAGACTGAACCATTATCTGTGGCAGGGATGTGAATACATGAATAGCTGAAATGAGACATGGCCATTCAACCCATCAAGCCCATCCCTGCTACAATTCATATCTCAATCACCGACTACATCAATAAGATTTCTCTTGACTCCATGCCAATCGGATTAATGTATGTCACTCCCCCAACTAAACTTTAATTTTCAAAGCCATAAAGTTATTATTTAACTTTTAAAAAAATAAATGAGTACCCAATTATCTTTTATCCAATCAAGGGGCAATTCAGCGTGGGCCAATTCTAGCCTGCACATCTTTGGGTTGTGGGGGTGAGACCCACGCAGACACGGGGAGAATGTGCAAACTCCACATGGACAGTGACCTGGGGCCGGGATTGAACCTGGATCCTCATTGTTGTGAGGCAGCAGTGCTAACCGCTGCGCCACCGTGCCACCCGTTATTATTTCACTTTAAAGTAGACATTACACAATCACTTAATGTTGAAACTTCAATGAATTAAATTATTTCTGGGGAAAATTGGCTGCACTGTTTTCCAATTTGTTTTGTTATGTTAAAATATTATGTGTACCCCCAACTTTTTAACTTACACCAGCTTCCAGACGGAGGCTATTAGGGAGCGAGGTTTCTCCATCCATCATTAAACATTTACTATCTAACATAGGGGGAGGGTTAGCATAGTGATGCCTTTCTCCAGATGTGTCTATGGACAATAAATCTCAGTAGATTATTGTTTTCTGGGAATTTTGCAGTCAAGCACAACATCAACGCAAACATACAAAACCCAAAGGTCAGGGGAACAATGGAACAGTCAATATAGTTAAGACACACCTTCAGCATTGTCCTCTATCCAACAACTCACTCAAATGGAACCTCCCTGCAGAGGTTAAATAAAAATCCAATTGAGGAAACTCAAAGTTTCCAAAATGTATTAAAGGCATATTTGCACATCTTCTAAATTGATTGCTGCTCAGTTAATCTTCTATTATTGTCTGCTAGTCTGAACTGCGGTCTCGAGGCCCTATTGAGTGACTGTAAAAAAACCAATACCAAGAGCAGAATTCTTCCCCTGACCAACATCACTAAAATAGATGATCTGCTCATTATCACATCGCTGTTTGCAAATTATCTGTCGCATTTCTTACACTGCAATAGTAATAGTACTTCAAGAAATTACTCTACTAGTTGCAAAGTGCTTTGAGGTTTAAAAGGCAGCCTAGGTGGGCAGCTACTTTAATGGGGTTCAAGTATTTGAGCGTTGGAAACCTGACTGATTGCCGGTTCTGTTTCTGTTCCTCAGTGTTATATCGGTGATCGGTGCGCAGTCAAGCAAGGGCCCAGGATGGGTAAGCTGTGCGACTGTGCCAGAGGCACCACGTGCAATTCCTTCCTCCTCAAGTGCATCTGACGCAGAGTGGAAAGCAAAAGGCCAACGTGTGGAGAAGGTCTTGGAGAGGGAAAATGTAATCAGCCCTGAGCAAAGGTCGGAAGGATCGGTGCTGATATTTCAGATGATATTTTGCTAATTTGTGATCCATTAATTCCAACAAAAAAAAGAATTGTAACTTTCACTGAAACTGATTATTGTAATCGTCATTCGCAATGTTCTCTCCCTGAAGGTGGTTGGTTGACACTATGTTAAATGTGAAATATGTTACTTGTCTCATTGAGGGGATACTCTTTGCCAATGTTGCCCAAATAAAGTATTATCTTCATTATGTAACTTGTTTCTTGCCCAATGGTTGGTTCCAGATTATGCATCACTATTAGAGCCAACAGTTAGTAATCAAGAATGGTTCAAGCGAAGCGTTAAATGATAATGAACCGATGTGGACATACTAGCGTTGGACTGGGGTGAGCACAGTAAGAAGTCTTACAACACCAGGTTAAAGTCCAACAGAATTGTTTCGAATCACTAGCTTTCGGAGCACAGCTCCTTCCTCTAGAACTCGGTAATGCCTTGGTCAGATCTCATCTTGAATATTGGGTTAAGTAAGGGAAGCGTTCAAGTCATGGAGACTGTGTAAGATATTCCTCAGTATAAATCCAAGGTTTATTTAAATACCGACAGTCTATCAAATGCATGCTGTTTATAAATTTAATTCCTTCAAGTGTCTGAGATGCCGCCACTTGCATCATGACCTGCTCAGCATGTTTTTCCTTGGAAAAGACAGAAGCCAAGTGTTTGTACAGCCATGCCCCCTTCCTCCATGTGTAAATCTACTTTAAAAAAAATAAATTTAGAGTACCCAATTATTCTTTCTCCAATTAAGGGGCAATTCAGCGTGGCCAATCCACCTAACCTGCACATTTGTTTGGGGGTGAAACCCACGCAGGCATGGGAGAATGTGCAAACTCCACACAGACAGTGACCCAGGGCCGGGATTCGAACCCGGGTCCTCAGCGCCGCAGTCCCAGTGCTAACCACTGTGCCACATCGTAAATCTACTTTTATTAATAATAATTATCTTTATTATCACAAGTAGGCTTACATTAACACTACAATGAAGTTACTGTGAAAAGCCCCTAGTCGCCACATTCTGGCACCTGTTCGGGTACACAGAGGGAGAATTCAGATGTCCAATTCACCCAACAGCACGTCTTTCAGGACTTGTGGGAGGAAACCGGAGAACATGAGGAAACCCACGCAGACACGGGGAGAACGTGCAAACTCCGCATAGTGACCCAAGCTGGGAATCGAACCTGGGACCCTGGTGCTGTGAAGCAACAATGCTAACCACTGTGCTACCATGCTGCCCAAATCAACCTCACTTTTTCTATATCTATAGAAGACTTTTGAATTCCTTTACAGACGTGGATAGTTGCAACCTGAAAAGAGAAGGACGTCATTAAACCCCTCAAGTCTGTTCTGTCAATTAGATTATGGCTGATCTGTATCTTAACTCCAACAATCATAGTTCCATGTCCCTTAATAGCCTAAACAAACAACTTCTACTCATCTTAGCGTTGAGCAATGGCCTGGGCGCACCATCACCATGAAATGTCCCTTCAAAATTCCTTATTGGAATCCCTACGTGACACCATCTTGAGTTCATTGCCACCATAAGGATTCCAGCGGAAGACCCAGCAATACCTTCTCAGAGTGATGGGCAATAAACCAAGCCTTGTCACATCCTAGCAACAAATCATTTAGAAATTCCAATTTGGAACAGTGCGAAGGAGTGTCTGGTGCTTACACTGGAGTTCCTGTTTGGGTCTTTTCTGGTACTGCAAATTCAACATTTCTTTCTCCCACCCTCAATTGTTGACCTGGTATCCTGTTTGAAACTTACATAGTACTCCCTCGCCTCCTTTTTTAACTTGGGACCAGTCAAAAACAAGTTGAAAAAAAAGTTATTTACAGGATGTGGGCATCGCAGGTGAGACCAGACTTTATTGCCCATCCCTAACTACTCTTCAGAAACTGGTGGTGAGCTGCCTTCTTGAACCACAGCAGTCCCTGTGGTGTAGGTACCCCCACTGTGCTGTTAGGAAGGGAGTTCCAGGATTTTGCCCCAGCGACAGTGAAGGAACGACGACATATTTCCAAATCAGGGTGGTGAGTGACTTGGAGGGGAACCTCCAGGCGGTGGGGTTCCCAGGTATCGTGGGTTTGAAAGGTGTTGTCTAAGGAACCTTGGTGAGTTACTGCAGTGCATCTTGTAGATGGTACACACGGCTGCCACTGTGCGTCAGTGGTGGAGGGTTTAAAAGTTTGTGGAAGGGGGTGCAATCAAGCGGGCTGTTTTGTCCTGGATGGTGTCGAGCTTCTTGAGTGTTGTTGGAGCTGTACTCATCCAGGCAAGTGGAGAGTATTCCATCACACTCCTGACTTGTGCCTTGCAGATGATGGACAGGCTTTGGGGAGTCAGGAGGTGAATTACTCACCGTAGGATTCCTAGCCTTTGACCTGCTCTGGTAGTCTCAGTCTTAATGTGGCTAGTCCAGTTCAGATCAGGATGTTGATTGTGGGGGATTGAGCGATGGTGATGCCATTGAATGTCAAGGGGCGATGGTAAGATCCTCTCTTGTAAGGGACAGCACCATGGTGCAGTAGTTAGCACTGCTGCCTCATGGCGCCGAGGACCAGGGTTCGATCCCGGTCCTGGGTCACTATCAGTGTGGAGTTTGCATATTCTCCGCCTGTCTGCGTAGGTCTCTCCCCCAGAACCCAAAGATGTGCAGGTCAGCTGGATTGGCCACGCTAAATTGCCCCTTAATTGGAAAAAAAGAATTGGGGACTCTAAATTTATTTCTTGAAAAAGATCCTCTCTTGTAGAAAATGGTCATTGCCTCGTGTGGTGTTAATGTAACTAGTCACTTGTCAGCCCAAGCCTAGATAATGTCCAGGTCTTGCTGTATTTGGACATAGACTGCTTCAGCATCTGAGGAGTCACAAATGTTTCTCAATATTGTGCAATCATCTGCGAACATCCTCATTTCTGACCTTATGATGGAAGGGAGGTCATTGATGAAGCAGCTGAAGATGGTTGGGCCGAGGACACCACCCTGAGGAACTCCTGCAGTGATGTCCTGCAGCTGAGATGATTGACCTCCAACCACCACAACCATCTTCCTTTGTGCCGGGCATGACCCCAACCAGCAGGGAATTTTCCCCCTGATTCCCATTGACTCCAGTTTAGCTCGGGCTCCTTGATGCCACAGCCGGTCAAATACTGCCCTGATGTCAAGGGCAGTCACTCTCACCTCACCTCTGGAGTTCAGCTTAGTTTGCTAGAGAATGAACACCAGTTACAGTCATTGCTATTTTGTCCTTTCACCTCATTCCACCGATGTCCAGATTCCCTGCCCTAGACACACTTACCTTCCACATCTTCAATGCGTTGAACCTCCGGCTCGAATCATTCTTGCACAGGAACTCATCGCCTTTTTCACTCTTCCGTTCTTCCTACAGTCTAAAGACTATTAGAGGCCCATCTGGCATCACCTAACTTCTACTTCTCAATGTGTCTCTGCTTCACTCCTACTCCTTGCTGGTGTCCTTTCCTGTGGGCCTCCAATCATTGTATCTCTTACAAAGCTCCTATGTGCCTTTATATAGTAGAGTTTGTTATTTTGCCAATGGAGTCAAGAGGTGGGAAAGTTCCAACTTTCAAAGAGTTACTCTTCATGTTACACCATTGGATACAGTGGCTTCCCATCTACCACTCCCTTTCCTTTAGGGTTGTCCATTCCTGGTACAATCACTCACTTATAGCCACCTCTGTGTGACAGTTCTGAGTGTGAGGTGCGACCAACTGTTGTAATACGCCTTTAAGAGGTTGCAGCATGAGGTCGCTCCGCCCTAAGCAAGCATGAAACGAAAACTGGGTCACATGACACACTTCCGCCCAGTGATGGTCATGCAGAAATCCCTTAAAGGCATATTACAACACAAACCTATCCCCATGAACCCTCCCATTGCCTCAATGAAGACTGTTTAACAACTGATTTGGGGGGCATTGTGTGAATCATAGAATTTACAGCGCAGAAGGAGACCTTCGGCCCATGGAGTCTGCACCAGCCCCTGGAAAGAGCACCCCACCCAAGCCCACACCTTCACCCTATCCCCGCCTAACCTTTTTTTTGGACACTAAGGGCAATTTAGCATGGACCTAACCTGCACATCTTTGGGCTGTGGGAGGAAACCAAGCACCCGGAGGAAACACACGCAGACACGGGGAGAACGGGCATACTCCGCACAGACAGTGACCCAAGCCGGGGGTCCCTCCATTTCACCACTCACTCTGGACTGGCCACTTTCACAGAAAACCATCTCCTATGCCAATCCTTAAATGCAACCCAGCATCGTTTTTCAATCTGGAAAAAGATTATTGTTTCATACTGCAAAATGTAACATTTTTATAGCATTTAACAATTTAGATTCACATATATTTTATGACACCGTTGTAAATATTGATTACATAAAGGTACAAGAGAGACCTGGGGCGTTTACAAACAAACCTTTGAAGATGGCACATTGGGTTGATGAGGTTGTTGAAAAAAAACTTCGGGCGCAATTCAACAGAAACATTTCTAAGTGTAATTTTGGGCGCGTTTGGCTGGGTGTATCTCAGGCTTGTGAGAGAAGTTATAGATTGTGGATTAATAGCCACAGAAGAAACATTTCTACGGTTATGGCTGTGTGACAGGAAACAGAGAGCAACGGTTAACAGTTGTTCGGACTCGAGGAAGTTTGATAGCGGAGTTACTCAGGGGTATGAGTTAGGGCCCTTGCTCTCCCTGACATATATTAACCACCCAAACTTTGGTGTACACGGCACAATTTCAAAATTTGGAGATGATACAAAACTTGGAAGTATTGTGAAATGTGAGGAGGATAAAATGGATTAAAGTGATATGGGGAACAGGTAGGGAGGTGGATTTGAGACCAGGAAGAGATCAGCCACGATCTGATTGAATGGTGGAGCAGGCTCGAGGGGCTGAATGGCCGGCTTCTGCTCCTAATCCCTATGTCCCTCTGTTCCTAGGATAGGGAAGAATGTCAAAAGCAGATCGGCAGGTAGGTGGGATGGGCAAACAATTGGGGAAATTTAACACAGCGAAGTGAAAAGTGATTTATTTTGGTCGGAGAACAAGGCGAGATAAGATAAAATAATTGATACAATTCTAAAAGGGGTACTGGGGCAGAGGGTGTATATGTGCATAAATCATTGAAGGTGCCAGGACATGTTGAGAATGCGGTTAATGAAGCATGCAACATAGATTGTATCAATAGGGACATAGAGTACAGGAGAAAGGAGGTTACATTAAACCTGTATCACTCACCAGATCAGCCTCAACTGGAGTATTGCATCCAGTTCTGGGGGCCAAACTTTCGAAACAAAGTAGACATTGACGAAAATGGAGCAAAGATTCATGAGAATGGCTCCAGGGATTAGGAACATTGGTACATGGATAGATTGGAGAAATTGGGACTGTTTTCCTTGGAGAAGAGAAAGTTGGGAAGAGATTTGCTGGAGTTGTTCAAAATCATGTGCAGAGCCGATAGGGAAAGGCTGGAAGATTTGAGACAGAGGGGGCAAGAAAGTTAAGGTAATTGACAAAAGAAGCCACAGAGGCAGGACGAGAAACTTTATCACTTAGTGAGTGGTTAGGATCAGGAATGCCGTCACGGGAGTGGCCCTTTAAGAAAGGTTTTTGTCTTATCACATGGCTTCTGTGATGTCATTTGTGTGGGTGGAGCTGGGCTGTGGCTCTGTGAGTTTTTAAACTTTTGCTTTGAGTTTTGGACTGGTTTGAACTGCACAGGCTGAAAGAAGTGTCTCTCTCTATCTTCATTTTAAAAGCTGTTTACAGACTGCTTGGTAACTTAAAAGAGATAATTACTTTCTGTAAGGAATTCAAATCTGCTGTTTGAAAAGGGGAACAGAGTATTAATAACCAGTCTTATACCAGTGAGAATGCCGTGTGCTGAGCCACACCTTTGAAAAGGGTTTTTTGGTTTTACTTGGATTTTGTTATTGAATTGGAACAGTTAAGGGGGAATTCATTAAGGGTTATACATAGATTACTGTAGCTGTGTGGGGTCCTTATGTAGTTAATAAAAGTTCTTGCTGTATGCTTTTATACAAATGTTAACTAAATCCTTCGAATAAAGCTTGTTTTCTTTGATTAAAAGCGCCTAAGAAGTCGGTTGAATAGCCCCTGAAAAGAAGGCTCCTGTGCTCATCCTAGTCAAGTTCAACAAACAGTTAGAGGTCAGGTGAACTCCGTAATATACTTTGGAGTTTTCGAAACCTCGGCCCATAACAATGCGCTGCCTGAGAGTGCGGTGGAGCAGGTCCAATCGAAGCATTGAAGAGGAAATTGGATTATTATCTGAACAGGGAGAATGTTCAGGGCTAGGGAGAGAGGGCAGGAGAATGACACGAGATGAACTGCTGCTACAGAGAGCTGTCACCTAAACAATGGGCCAAATGGTCTCCTTCTGTTCTGCAACCATTGTATGTATGGTTCCATAATTTAATTGCAGTGTCATTTAGCTTGAATAACATTGTTTTGTGTTCGACTTGTTGGAATTGTGCTGTAAACAGTAATAGTGTTCTTATTATTGGTGATGCCAAGCCTCCATCTGTTTTGCGATCTAATCTAGCCGCTTGTGCATGTCTATCAGTTGAATGCTTGGTTACAATGCTTTATTAAACTAGCCATGATGTGGAGATGCCGGCGTTGGACTGGGGTGAGCACAGTAAGAAGTCTTACAACACCAGGTTAAAGTCCAACAGGTTTGGTTTCGATGTCACTAGCTTTCGGAGCGCTGCTCCTTCCTCAGGTGAATGAAGAGGTATGTTCCAGAAACATATATATAGACAGATTCAAAGATGCCAGACAATGCTTGGAATACGAGCATTAGCAGATGATTAAATCTTTACAGATCCAGAGATGGGGTAACCCCAGGTTAAAGAGGTGTAAATTGTGTCAAGCCAGGACAGTTGGTAGGATTTTGCAGGCCAGATGGTGGGGGATGAATGTAATGTGACATGAATCCCAGGTCCTGGTTGAGGCCGCACTCATGTGTGCGGAACTTGGCTATCAGTTTCCGCTCGGCGATTCTGCGTTGTCACGCGTCCTGAAGGCCGCCTTGGAGAACGCTTATCCGGAGATCAGAGGCTGAATGTCCTTGACTGCTGAAGTGTTCCCCGACTGGAAGGGAACATTCCTGCCTGGTGATTGTCGCGCGATGTCCGTTCATTCGTTGTCGCAGCGTCTACATGGTCTCGCCAATGTACCACGCTTCGGGACATCCTTTCCTGCAGCGTATGAGGTAGACAACATTGGCCGAGTTGCATGAGTATGTACCGCGTACCTGGTGGGTGGTGTTCTCACATGTAATGGTGGTATCCATGTCGATGATCTGGCACGTCTTGCAGAGATTGCCATGGCAGGGTTGTGTGGTGTCGTGGTCGCTGTTCTGAAGGCTGGGTAGTTTGCTGCAAACAATGGTTTGTTTGAGGTTGCGCGGTTGTTTGAAGGCAAGTAGTGAGGGTGTGGGGATGACCTTGGCAAGATGTTCATCTTCATCGATGACGTGTTGAAAGCTGTGAAGAAGATGTCGTAGTTTCTCCGCTCCGGGGAAGTACTGGACGACGAAGGGTATTCTGTCGGTTGTGTCCAATGTTTGTCTTCTGAGGAGGTAGGTGCGGTTTTTTGCTGTGGCGCGTTGGAACTGTCGATCGATGAGTCGACATATCTCGTTCGTACGAGGGCGTCTTTCAACGTCTGTAGATGTCTGTTACGCTCCTCCTCGTCTGAGCAGATCCTGTGTATACGGAGAGCTTGTCCATAGAGGATGGTTTCTTTAATGTGTTTAGGGTGGAAGCTGGAGAAGTGGAGCATCGTGAGGTTATCCGTGGGCTTGCGATAAAGCAAAGTGCTGAGGTGACCGTCCTTGATGGAGATGAGTGTGTCCAAGAATGCAACTGATTTTGGAGAGTAGTCCATGGTGAGTCTGATGGTTGGATGGAACTTATTGATGTCATCGTGTAGTCGTTTCAGTGATTCTTCGCCGTGGGTCCAAAGGAAAAAAATGTCATCGATGTATCTGGTGTATAGCGTCGGTTGAATGTCCTGTGCGGTGAGTAGGTCTTGTTCAAACCTGTGCATGAAGATGTTGGTGTATTGGGGTGCGAATTTGGTCCCCATGGCTGTTCCGTGTGTCTGGATGAAGAACTTGTTGAAGGTGAAGACATTGTGATCCAGAATGAAGCGGATGAGTTGCAGAATTGGGTCTGGAGATTGGCAGTTGTCGGTGTTGAGTACTGAGGCTGTTGCAGCAATGCCGTCGTCATGGGGGATGCTGGTGTAGAGTGCCGAGACGTCCATTGTGACGCGGAATGTTCCTGGTTCAACTGGTCCATGGGTGCTAAGTTTCTGTAGGAAGTCCGTCGTGTCGCGACAGAAGCTGGGCGTACCTTGTACGATGGGTTTCAAGATGCCCTCGATGTAGCCAGAGAGGTTGTCACACAGGGTCCCATTGCCTGAAACGATAGGACGGCCTGGTGTGTTGGCCTTGTGTATTTTCGGGAGGCAGTAGAGATCTCCAATGCGGGGAGTACGTGGGATGAGAGCTCGTATGGGTGCTCTGAAGATTTGGATCCAAAGTCTTGATCAGTCTGTTAAGTTGGCGGATGTGTTCCTTGGTCGGATCTGCGGCTAACTGTCTGTAGTGTTCTTGGTTGTTCAGTTGTCGGTATACTTCTTTGCAGTAGTCCGTTCTGTTCAGTATTTGTCTGCTGGTTTGATGACGATGCTGCGGTTGGTCTTGAGAGCGCGGATGGCATTGCGTTGTGCTTGGGTGACGTTCGGGGCTGTCTTGTGAATGCGACTGATGAATCTGGCATTGACGCGACTCCTGATGGCTTGAGCATACATGTTGAGTCTAGGGTTATTAAACTAGGCGTTTGTACATGAGATTGGCATCATGTGGAGGGGTCAGAAGAAAAGCATTCCAGCAGGTCAGGCCAGGGTAGGTGGTGATGTAGTCGCTAGACTAGTAATCCAGAGACCTAGGGGTCCTGGGTTCAAATCCAGCCAGGGCAGATGGTGAAATTTGAATTCAATAAAAATCTGGAATGAAAGGTCTAATGATGACCATGAAACCATTGTTGATTGTCGTAAAAACCCATCGGGTTCACTAATGTCCTTCAGGGAAGGAAATCTGCCGTCCTTACCCGATCTGCCCTCCATGTGACTCCAGACCCCCCCCCCTCTGAAATGGTCTCGCAAATCACTCAGTTCAAGGGCAATTAAGGATGGGCAGCAAATGCTGACCCAGCCCACATCCCAAGAACAAATAAGGAATCAGTGAAGAGAGCAACAGAGTTAATGGACAGGGTTTTCCAGTGCCGCCAACCCCGCTGCTGGTTTCCTGATGTCGAAGGGTGTATTCAATGGGAACAATGGACCAATGACGGGCGGGGTGGTCCGGGGGTGGCGAGGCTGGCTACAGGTGGGCAGTCTTTGGCAGGCTGAGTCCGTGCATGGCCGGCACCATGTTGCACGCCACAGCCGCCACCGTGCGCAAACGCGGCCACGGACCCGGCACTTCTCCTGCTGTATCCGCAGGTAAAGCCGGGCTTTACGCTGCGTTGCTGCTAGCGCAGGTGGGGAGGGGGGGGGGGGGGGTAAGGAACAAAAGAGAAGTTCTGTGTCAGGGTGGCAGGCAGCAGAGATTAAATGTGTTCAAAGCTGATGGTGCACGGCAAAACGGAGGACTTGAAAATAAACAGACAATGGATTTAAAGAAGATGCAAATCAGAGAATTGTCTTTATTCTTTCCTGGGATGTGGGCGTCGCTGGGCTGGGCCAGCGTCTGTTGCCCACCCCTAATTACCCTTGAACTGAGTGGTTTGCTCAGCTATTTCGGAGGGTAGTTAAGAGTCAACCACATTGCTGTGGGCCTGGAGTCACATGTAGGCCAGACCGGGTAAGGACGGCAGATTTCCTTCCCTAAAGGACACTGATGAACCGGATGGGTTTTTAGAGAAATTGAAGATAGTTTCATGGTCCTCGCCTCTCACGAGATTCAACGACGTCGTCGTGTCAACAGGTCGGACGGGACGAGGCCATTAAATCGCACCCGACGTGCGCAAATTGCTGGAGCGGGTCTTGAACCTGTAATCTTACAATCAAGAGAAGAGTGCGACCCACTGAACCACTTAAAAGGGAGTGAATCACCCAACAGCAGGTCGATTACCGGATTTGGCTGTCGGATTGAGGGGACATTCAGCCAGGAATGTGACTACTCCATCATCCATGTTTCTCACTGGTACTGGCATCTATGTGGACATCGCTGCCTCCCGGAGCTCTCTAACGCTCTTCACTCAGAATTAGGAAGAAGAAAAGCCATTTCTTGTGAGCTGCTGGAATCCGCGATGCCAGTTGATCTATTCACAACTCGCACGACGATCCATTGCAAAATCCCAGCCACAGTGTAGGAATTCCAGGAATTGGGAATCTCTTTGGGCTGAAAGGTGCAGAACTCACCAATTGGTGAAGTGCAGCCGCGTTGCTCAACATATCGACCGCGAGCTATAGGCGGCTAATTTGGAAAATCCAGGTCCGGTCAAAAGTATTTTTGGTCGGTAAATTAAAAGATCGAACACAGTGAAATTGCGATGAATCAAACTCGGGTAACGCAAAATTCCAATTGTGTTGAAGTTGTCAACCATTCCCTTCGGCAAAATAATAAATCCCGTGGAACGATGCCTGTGGTTAGCCGGAATTCCGCGCGAGTGACTCTCGATTAGCCAAACTTGTCATTTGGTGAGGCTGACCACTTAGGGGAGTTAGGCCTCGCAAGCATTCTGGGGCACTGGGCAAGTCATCAGCCGGAATTCTTCCGGACTTCATTCGCTGGTGATTATGCTGCTGATTTTAAATTATTGTCTTTTCTCCTGACAAGGGTGTGCACGAGCGTCACCCGTTATCTTGCTTTGGCAATATGGCAAACACCAAATTGAGTTGGTAATGTGACACTTGGTTTGTGCAGTCTTGCCCGTTCTTGTAATGAGCTGTAATACTTGCATTGATGAGGTGGGGGTGCAATTTAGACACCCCTTATCTTGTTAATGGAGAAGATGAGTGGAGGCACGGTGGGGTGAATGGTGGATGGTTGCTGTGGTGGTGGGTATAGGGTTAGATAAATCCTCACTTGAGTTCAGGGAAGCCCTCAGTTTGAGCTTTTTGTATCAGGTTTGTATTTTGCATTTTTGTTATCTTGAGAATCCGTGCTTATCTCCTAAGAATTCCCGGACAGATCATGTATCCTAGAGAGGACTGGGGTTCCTTGGGATTCTTCCTTGTGGCTGCCGCCTTTGGAAAGGGGTGGTGGCGTGTGCCTGGTGTGCCGGTTAACCCTTGCTTGAATGGTTGGAATGAGAGTCCGTACACTGTGGAATTGCTGGAGCCCTTCTTTGGTTTGAGGTTAGGATTGATGGGAGAGTTAGCCACCTTCCTCCTGTGGTCTTATATGGTGGTTCCTCCTCGTTGTAGTTGGGTCTTCCATGGGGAGGAGTGTTTTAGTCTCTCCTGGGGCAGCACTGCTCTGTCCCCGAGTATCCTCCTTGCAATGGCGTACAGTGCTGGTCTGTGCCTGACGTTCCTGGGTTAATTACTCCCATGGGGGGGTTCGTCACTTTATTTGGATGGGCAGTGTGCCATTGTGGGCCCTGTTTCGGTCTAATGGGTTACGGGTGGGGTAGGCTGGTTCCCTTATTGCACCGGAGGGAGGGAATCGACGACCTTCCCTAGATGTCCAATTAATGGGTGTGTTTTTATGGTTCTCCTCTTTGGCAGTTGAGGCTAATATGATTTTTCTTGTGTTGGTGGGGCTGGTGTGCTGCCTGGGTGTGGTTAGTGAGGAGTGGGGACAGTTAATTGTCTTGGTACGTGCTGGGTCAGAATGTGCTGGACTGGGCCAGGTCTGGTGCTGAGGCTGGTTTTCCTGCTGCCCCCCCTCCCCCTGCCTTTAACTTGGGACATCCCCTCTCGAAGGCAATTATTAGGGTCATCCTGAGAGAGGACTCCTTATTGTACGAGGGTGTGGGTTGAGTCAGGTCCTACACTACAGTCGATATCCTGTTTGCCCGTACCGGTAAAATATCCTTTTAGAATCGGGGTTCCCAATTTGTATTATTTCTATTTTTGTTATGGCGGGGTTAAAGAATCCCTGATTGGCTTCTGCGGGGGTACAGACGGGTCTGGTATCCCAGAGGAGGGGGTTACAGTGTGTCATTGTTGCCTTTGGTGTTGCTGGGGTTGAGGGAGACGTATACAATTCTGGTCGCCACACTACCAGAAGGATGTGGATGCTTTGGAGATGGTACAGAAGCGGTTTGTTAGGATGCTGCCTGGTATGGAGGGCATTAGCTATGAGAGGTTAGTTAAACTCGGTCTGTTCTCACTGGAACGACGGAGGTTGAGAGGCGACCCTGATAGAGATCTACAAGATTATGAGTGGCATGGACAGAGTGGATAGTCAGGTGCTCTTTCCTAGGGTAGGAGAGTCAAGTACTAGGTAGGGGACATAGGATTAAAGTGCATACGAGGCAAGGTTTTTACACAGTGGGTGGTAAATATGCATTGCCTGGGGAGGTGGTGGGAGCAGGTATGGAAGCGGCATTTAAGGGGCATCTAGACAACTATATGAATAGGGTGGGATTGGAAGGATACGGACTTTGTAAGTGCATACGGTTTTATTTGAGGCAGGTGCCATGGTCGGCGCAGGCTTGGAGGGCTGAAGGGCTTGTTCCTGTGCAGTATTGTTCTTTATTCTTTGTACCCCGTGCATTCCCGAACATGGTGCAAAAATCCTGAATTCCCGTGGTTGTTGCAAGCAATCGTTGCATGGGAATGCATGCACCATCTTTCAATGGCCTTATCATTTTCTCACTTGTTAGAGTGTGTGTAGAAGCACCAAGTTGAGCCTAATGATCGTATTGAGCCAGCCATATTCCTGTTCTCCTGTTCCCCTCTGTATCCATGTACGTTGAGACATTTTTCCCGAGCTGTCCCATTGGTGTCAGCAGGTCAAAACACGCACCAGGTGGAATAATGTAGATCTGCTCCATGCCCAAACTGAGGTATTTGCTATTAATGCTTCACGAATTTGCGGGTTTGCGCACAGCAAGATCACAGGAGCAGCAATGGGATGGATCACCAGTTGTTCTGTTTGCGCTGGTGTTGTTTGATGGGTAAATATTAGCCAGGATGCCAGATCTTCTTCAGTGTGAACCATGAGACCTTTCACAGCTAGCTCAATAGGCAGACCAGCACACCCAAAAGACAGCACCTCTGACAGTGCAGCATTCCCTGGAGTGTCAACTGAGGTTTTAAGAGCGGCACGGTTGCACAGTGGTCAGCACTATGGCATCACAGCACCAGGGTCCCGGGTTCGATTCCCGGCTTGGGTCACTGTCTGTGCGGAGTCTGCACGTTCTCCCCGTGTTTGCGTGGGTTTTCTCTGGGTGCTCCGGTTTCTTCCCGCAAATTCCGAAAGACGTGCTGTTAGGTAATTTGGACATTCTGAATTCTCCCTCTGTGTACCCGAACAGGCGCTGGAATGTGGCGACTAGGGGCTTTTCACAGTAACTTCATTGCAGTGTTAATGTAAGCCTACTCGTGACACTAATAAAGATTAATATTAAATTGAATCCCCTCTGACTGCAGGATGAAAGAACTACCAACAGAGTCAATTTAACGCAACACAAGCTCTTGGCCAAAGAGGTATGTGGTAAACAGCATCTTAAGCAAGACGAGGCAAAGAGGTTTGGGGAGATAATCTCACTGCACTGAAGGTTCAATCAAGGGCGGCACGGTGGCGCAGTGGTTAGCGCTGCTGCCTCATGGTGCCGAGGACCCGGGTTCGAATCCCGGCCTTGGGTCACTGTCCGTGTAGAGTTTGCACATTCTCCCGGTGTCTGCATGGGTCTCACCCCCACACGGAGATGTGCAGGGTAGGTGGATTGGCCACGCTAAATTGAAGAAAAAAAAGAATTGAGCACTGTTAATTAAGGGAAAGAAATGAAGGGCCAATCACGATTATGCACTTTAGTGTCTAGAGTGGGATTTGAATCAATGCCCATCCTGACCCAGGAGCAAGAGTGTTACTGTAATAATCCACAGGTGGCAGGGGTTCCATCACCACACCAGCATTTATTCGCAATAACTTATATACAAGAGCAGCTCCAAACAGTGCTACTAGCATTCCAGTCAACTTAAGACTGCCTCACAAAGGCTACACAGGTGCTTATATGGGCCCCCTCAATGAGCTATCATTGAGGGAGCTCATACTCCAATTGGCCAACCAATATTGCCAATTGGAGGTCATTACACCCCCCCCCCCCCCCCCCCACCACCACCACCAAGGTCCGAGGAATTCCTGCCAGCTGGCATTCCTCTGAGCTTCTTCCTGCTCTTCCTGTCCGGGTCTGTCACCTCTGTGTCGTCCGCCGGGCCGTTCTCCGACGTGGGTGGGGTGTACCTTATAGGTGCCCGTCTTTTCCTTGATGACCTCCTTGGAAGTTGTACTCCCTCCTCCTCGGGGAGAGGTGTCGCGGCGGCCTCGTCAAACGTGTCCACCTCCGACTCTGACGCCTGGATGACGGGGTCTGGAGGAATTGCTCGGGGCTGGGGTGTGGGTATCTTTCCCGTCTGAGCTATCCCAGCTTGAGGCGGTCCTGCTTCGACTGCCTCCAGGTGTGGTTCCGCTGCCCTTATTTGGTCTCGGTGTTTCTTCAGCACCTTACCTCCTATCGAAACTTTATAGGATATGGGCCCTGTTTGGGACTCTACCGTGCCTTTGACCCACGTTGGTCCATTCCCATAATTCTTAACCCAAATCTGTGCCCCCACCTGGAAATGTCTCTGCTGCCGACTATTATCATGCCCCCTGCGTTGGACCTCCTGTTGTTTCTCCACTTTCCCCGTTAAATTTGGGAAAAAGAGACTCAGCCTCATTCGCAGCCGCCTTCCCATTAAGAGTTCAGCTGGCGGTATGCCCGTTGTGGAATGCGGTGTGGTCCTGTAATCAAACAGCCAGCGGGAGAGCTTTGTGTCCATTGACGCTGCCGGCTGCTTCTTGAGTCCCGCTTTAATGTCTGGACCGCTCTCTCTGCCAGGCCGTTGGACGCTGGATGGTAAGGGGCCGTTTTGATGTGGTGGACTCCGTTTCCCTTTAGGAATTTTCCAAATTCCCCACTTGTGAATGCCGTTCCGTTGTCCGACACCACTACCTCCGGAAGTCCATGTGTTGCAAACGAGGCCCTGAGCTTTTCAATTGTCGATGCTGTGCTACGCTCGCGTGGGTTCGCACCCCATCCTCGTCGCCACTGTAATAATCCACAGGGGGCAGGGGTTCTGTCACCACACCGGTATTTATTTGCAATAACTTATATACAACAGCAGCTCCAAACAGTGCTACTAGCATTCCAGTCAACTTAAGACTGCCTCACAAAGCCTACACAGGTGCTTATATGGGCCCCCTCAATGAGCTATCATTGAGGGAGCTCATACTCCAATTGGCCAACCAATAATGCCAATTGGAGGTCATTACAGTTACCCTCTGCTCCACGACTCTCCATACTGAATGTCGCTGTTTGTGGATTTGTTTTTTTAACTCAAGATATTTGATGAACTATGTGCCTGATCTTTAAAGCCGTTTTGAAAATCAATACACCATTTCATTATAAAACAGCTTGAAATGTTCCCCAGCTGATTTACAACTGCCTGCTCCCATTTCAATTCCAGCACAGTCAATGGACAAAATAATTAGTTACGGAATTGCAAGTGGAGTGACCATTCTTTACGCGTTTGCGACATATCCATTAGAGGTCCAGTGAGCAGAAATATCCTAATGCAACATTGTGTCAGCGTGGCTCAATCGATAGCATTGCTGCCTCTCGGTCAATAAGCTGTGTGTTCCACAGCGCCGATGAATCTAGAGACTGAGTCCTTACTGCGGAGAAAATAGAAACTGCTCTGACAATAGGTTGTCGATCTGAAATGGGTCACTGGGACACTTGTTGAGGCATCAAGGGTTTTAAAAAATATATATGTTTCTATTAAGAATTTTTCAATGACAATAACAATATTTTCCACCTTACAAACAACCCCCCCCCCCACCCACCCCCGTAGCAAAGAAAAGAAAAAGAACTCGCGTGGCAAGACATGAACATGGCAAGTCAATAAGATACAAAACTTTGTACATTGGATTCTTCCCGTACATGTCAGTTTCCGGATCCTTCATGTGTTTTCCTGCTCAAATGCCCCCCAGAGGAACCCCCCTCCCCCCCCCACGAACGGTGTCCGTCCCCCCCCCCCGTGTTGCTGCTGCTGCTGTCCGACCTTCATCTAACGCTCCGCGAGATGGTCTAGGAACGGTTGCCACCGCCTGTAGAACCCCTGCGCAGACCCTCTCAAGGCAAACTTTATCCTCTCCAACTTGATAAACCCAGCCATATCATTTATCCAGGCCTCCACGCTGGGGGCTTCTCCTCCTTCCACATTAGCAAGATCCTTCGCCGGGCTACTAGGGACGCAAAGGCCAGAATGCCGGCCTCTTTCGCCTCCTGCACTCCTGGCTCGTCCACTACTCCAAATAGTGCTAGCCCCCAGCTTGGCTTGACCCAGACTTTCACCACCTTAGATACTGTTCCCGCAACTCCCCTCCAGAACCCCTCCAGTGCCGGGCATGACCAGAACATATGGACATGGTTCGCCGGGCTTCCTGAGCACCTCCCACATCTGTCCTCCACCCCAAAGAACCTACTCAGCCTCGCCCCCGTCATATGCGCTCTATGAACCACCTTAAACTGTATCAGGCTAAGCCTGGCACACGAGGAAGAGGAATTAACCCTACTTAGGGCATCAGCCCATAGCCCCTCCTCAATCTCCTCCCCCAACTTCTCCACCCATTTACCCTTCAGCTCCTCTACCAAAGCCTCCCCCTCTTCTTTCATCTCCTGGTATATCGCCGACACCTTGCCCTCCCCGACCCATACACCCGAGATCACCCTATCTTGAATCCCCTGTGCCGGGAGTAGCGGAAATTCCCTCACCTGCCGTCTCACAAACGCCCTCACTTGCATGTACCTGAAAACGTTTCCCGGGGGTAGCCCAAACTTCTCCTCCAACGCCCCTAAGCTCGCAAACGTCCCATCAATGAACAGGTCCCCCGTTCTTCTAATCCCTGCCCGATGCCAGCTCTGAAATCCCCCATCCATCCTTCCTGGGACAAACCGATGGTTGTCTCTGATCGGGGACCACACCGAGGCTCCCGTCGCACCCCTGTGCCGTCTCCACTGCCCCCAGATCTTTAGCGTTGCTGCCACCACCGGGCTCGTGGTGTACCTTGTCGGCGAGAGCAGCAGCGGTGCCGTCACCAGCGCCCCCAGGCTCGTCCTTTGCAGGACGCCATCTCCAACCTCTTCCACGCCGCCCCCTCTCCCTCCATCACCCACTTACGGATCATTGCTACGTTGGCTGCCCAATAATAACCTCCCAAATTTGGCATGCCAACCCTCCTCTATCTCTGCTACGCTCCAAGAACCCCCTCCTTATCCGCGGGGTCTTGCTCGCCCACACAAATCCCGTAATGCTCCTGCTTACCCTCTTAAAAAAGGCCTTAGTGATCACAATTGGGAGGCATTGGAATACAAAAAGAAATCTCGGGCGGACCACCATTTTAACCGACTGTACCCTACCCGCCAGCGAGAGTGGCAACATGTCCCACCTTTTAAAATCCTCCTCCATCTGTTCCACCAACCACGTCAAATTAAGTTTGTGCAGTGCTCCCCAGCTCCTAGCTACCTGAATCCCCAAGTATCGAAAGTTCCTTTCCGCCCTCCTCAACAGTAGGTCGTCTATCCCTCTTCCCTGGTCCCCCGGATGGATCACAAAGAGCTCACTCTTTCCCACATTGAGCTTATAGCCCGAAAAGTCTCCAAACTCCCGTAGGATCTGCATTACCTCAACCATCCCCTCCGCTGGATCCGTCACATACAGCAACAGGTCGTCTGCGTACAGCGACACTCGATGTTCCTCTCCCCCTCGAACCACCCCCTTCCATTTCCCCGACTCCCTTAACGCCATGGCCAAAGGTTCAATTGCTAATGCGAACAGCAGAGGGGACAGGGGGCACCCCTGCCTCGTCCCTCGATACAGCCGGAAATACTCCGACCTCCGCCGGTTCGTGACCACACTCGCCACCGGGGCTTTATACAGGAGCTTAACCCAGCTAATAAACCCTCCCCCGAACCCAAACCTCCTCAACACTTCCCAGAGATACTCCCACTCTACTCGGTCAAAGGCCTTCTCCGCGTCCATGGCTGTCACTATCTCCGCTTCTCCTTCCACCGATGGCATCATTATCACATTTAGGAGCCTTCGCACATTGGTGTTTAGCTGCCTACCCTTTACAAATCCCGTCTGGTCCTTGTGAATCACCCCCAGGACACAGTCCTCAATCCTCATGGCCAACATTTTTGCCAGCAACTTAGCATCTACATTAAGGAGCGAGATCGGTCTATACGATCCACATTGCAGTGGGTTCTTATCCCGCTTCAAGATCAAAGAGATCGTCGCCTCCGACATTGTCGGGGGCAGGGTCCCCTCCTCCCTTGATTCACTGAAGGTCCTTACCAGCAACGGGCTAACAGGTCTACATACTTCCTGTAGAACTCGACCGGGAACCCACCCGGCCCCGGGAACTTCCCTGCCTGCATGCTCCCCAGTCCTTTAACCAGCTCCTCCTCCCCAATTGGCGCCCCCAAACCAGCCACCTCCTGCACCTCCACCCTTGGGAACCTCAACTGATCCTAGAATCGCCGCATCCCCTCTTTTCCCCCTGGGGGCTGGGACCTATACAGTTCCTCGTAAAAGGCCTTAAAAGCCTCATTCACTTTCCCTGCACTCCGCACCGTAGTTCCCCTTCCATCCTTAACTCCACCTATTTCCCTCGCTGCCATCCTCTTACGGAGCTGATGTGCTAGCATCCGGCCCGCCTTCTCCCCATATTCATATATCGCCCCCTGTGCTTTCCTCCACTGTGCCTCTGCCTTCCCTGTGGTCAACAGGTCGAACTCCGTCTGGAGACTTCGCCTCTCCCTGAGTAGTCCCTCATCAGGAGCCTCTGCATAGCTCCTATCCACCCTTAAAATCTCCCCCACTAACCTCTCCCTTTCCCTGCCCTCTCTCTTCACCCTGTGAGCCCTGATGGAGATTAACTCTCCCCTGACCACCGCCTTCAGCGCCTCCCATACTACTCCCACCTGCACCTCCCCGTTGTCGTTGGCCTCCAAATACCTTTCAATACACCCCGTACCCTCCCGCACACTTCCTCGTCTGCCAGCAGTCCCACATCCAACCTCCACAACGGGCGTTGGTCCCTCTCCTCCCCCAGCTCCAGCCCCACCCAGTGCGGGGCATGGTCTGAAATGGCTATGGCCGAATACTCCGTTCCCTCCACTTTCGGGATCAATGCCCTGCCCAGAACAAAAAAATCTATCCGGGAGTAGGCCTTATGTACGTGGGAGAAAAAAGAAAATTCTCTGGCCAAAGGCCTGGCATATCTCCACGGGTCTACTCCCCCCCCATCTGGTCCATAAACCCCGTAAGCACCTTGGCCGCAGCCGGCCTCTTCCCCGTCCTAGATCTGGAACGATTTAATGCTGGGTCCAGCACCGTGTTAAAATCCCCACCCATTATCAAACTCCCTACCTCCAGGTCTGGAATACGTCCCAACATCCGTTTCATGAATCCAGCATCATCCCAGTTTGGGGCATATACATTCACCAGTACCACCTCCGTCCCCTGCAACCTACCGCTCACCATCACGTATCGGCCTCCCTTGTCCGCTACTATGTTCTTGGCCTCAAACGACACCCCCTTTCCCACCAGTATTGCCACCCCTCTATTCTTCGCATCCAGCCCCGAATGGAACACCTGTCCCACCCATCCCTTCCTTAACCTGACCTGATCTGCCACCTTCAGATGTGTCTCCTGAAGCATGACCGTCTGCCTTCAGTCCCTTTAGGTGCGCGAACACTCGGCCCTGTTCTCCGGCCCATTTAGGCCTCTCACATTCCACGTGATCAGCTGGATTGGGGGGTCTTAGGCCGGTCCCGTGCTCGCACCTCTCGCACCCTCCAGTCCCCCAGGTGGGGAACCCCCGCCCCGACCACCTCTTCCCTTTTCAGTTCCCCTTCGGACAGTGCAGCAGCAACCCTAGAATCCCCCGCCGCACCCCCCCCCCCCCCGCCCCCCCCGCCAGATCCACATCTAGCTCTTTTGCTCCCCCCATATTACTTCCGTGAGTCAGCTGACTTCTCCTGACCCCGGCTTCCCCCCCCTTCACGTTGATCTCCCCCGTGTGGGAGTCTCTCCTCCTCCTTACCTTCCTCCATCCCCCCCTCCTTTTTGGCGTGGGAAAAAGCCCGCGCTTTCCTGAACCAGCCCCGCCCCCTATGGCGCAGCTCCTGTTGCGGCCTTTATCCCGGTTCCCTCATCCCCGAGACTCACCTCCCTCCAGCATCGACGCCCACATTCCCCATCATCATCATCTCGTCTACAGAAAAGAAAAAAGGAAATTTTAGGAATTTTAACCAGAACTCTACCCACATCCCCATCCATCATCCCACCCACAAAATATTCTTTACCCATATTTACAACCCCATATACAACCAAAATCTCCCCCCACAACCACAGCCCCTCAGTTCGAGTCCAGTTTTTCCGTCTGAATAAAGGTCCAAGCCTCTCCTGGCGTTTCGAAATAATGGTGTCGGCCCTGATAAGTGACCCACAGTCGCGCAGGCTGCAGCATTCCGAACCCGACTCTTTTTTTATGCAGCACCGCCTTGGCCCGGTTGAAGCCAGCTCTCCTCCTTGCCACCTCCGCGCTCCAATCCTGGTAGACTCGGATCACCGCGTTCTCCCATCTGCTGCTCCGCACCTTCTTGGCCCATCTCAGCACACACTCTCTGTCCGCGAAACGATGGAACCTCACCACTATCGCCCTCGGCGGCTCGCCGGCCTTGGGTCTCTTCGCCAGGACCCGGTGAGCCCCTTCCAGCTCCAGGGGGCTCGGAGAGGCCTCCGCACCCATCAGCGAATGGAGCATCGTACTCACATACGCCCCGGCATCAGCTCCCTCCACTCCTTCGGGAAGACCCAGAATCCGGAGGTTCTTCCTCCTCGACCTGTTCTCCAGGACCTCAATTCTCTCGGCCCACCTCCTGTGCATCGCCTCGTGCGCCTCCATTTTTACCGCCAGGCCCAGGATCTCGTCCTCGTTGGTGTTCACTTTATCGTTCACCTCATGAAGCTCCACCGCCTGGGTCTTCTGGGTCTCCTTCAGCCCCTCGATTGCCAACAGCATTGGTGCCAGCACCTCCTTTTTCAGCTCCTCCACACATCGCTTGAGGAACTCCTGCTGGTCTGGCCCCCACGCTGCTCGCTCTCCGCCCTCCGCCATCTTTCCTTTTTCCCCTCGTTTTGGTCTCTGCTCCAGGGCCTCTTTCCTCGTCGTTCCACCGCTGATCTCTGCCATATATTGTGAGGGGGGACCTCACTGCACCTGCCCACATGGGATTAATTCGAAAAAAGCTCAGTTGGGGCTCCTCTAGAGAGCCCGAAAGTCCGTTGTCACGGGAGCTGCCGAAACGTGCGGCTTAGCTCCGCATCGCCGCAACCGGAACTGAGTCGGCATCAAGGGTTTTGCCTGCTGGCCGGAGATCTGGCAAAATACTGATGCCGTTGCCTTTTTTCAGGAAGGCCCACCAACTCATGGGCCAATCAGGCAGGGGTGAGGCCACCAACGGGTCTTCCTGTGGAATCAAGACCCGACCGAGAATTGCCGGCCAATCAAAGGTTAGGGATTGTTTAAAATTGGTAAAGGTTGAGATTCAAGACACCCATTTTTGAAATAAAACCACAAGGTTCCACAGGTTTTGAACAAACAAAAAAAAACTTTACAATACAAGTTCAGAAAGATAAAACAATTTACAATATGTACCTTATACTCTAACATTCAGGGTAAGTATGGGGTACATGTGGGCAGCACGGTGGCGCAGTGGGTTAGCACTGCAGCCTCACGGTGCCGAGGTCCCAGGTTCGGTCCCGGCTCAGGGTCACTGTCCGTGTGGAGTTTGCACATTCTCCCCGTGTCTGCGTGGGTTTCGCCCCCGCAACCCAAAGATGTGCAGGTTAGGTGGATTGGCCGCGCTAAATTGCCCCTTAATTGGAAAAAATTAATTCAAAAAAAGTATGAGGTACATGTGAATTAAAAGTCGTACTGTGGTCAAACACACCACACTACGAAGTAAATTACAGATCCAACCAAAATAGATTCCATGGCTTTCTGATCAGACCACCCAGACATTATCATCACTGAGAGTCAACCAATCTCACTGAAACTCCATCTTTCTCAGGAGAATTTCCAATCTTCCCCTTTGTAGATCTCTCCATAAGGAACTCCCACTCAGTTGGCTTCAACAATGGTCTGCCTCGCAGGATTTCGATCTCAGCTTCCGAGACTCCTTCTCAGATCTGGTGACCTATCAAAACGCTCGCAGAATGTCCCATTCTTGTTGTGGGGCAGGAACCAATGTAAACAGCTTTGGAACATCCTGTACCGTAAGCGTCACAACCTCCGCAGGCTGCATAAATTAGCACCCCCGGAATGCAAACGTCAATGGATTTCGAAACACTACCACAATGGTGAAAAACTGGAAAATATTGGGCTGGACTCTCCGTTCTGGAGACTAGATCCCCACGCCGGCGTGAAAACGGTGGTGTTTTATGCTAGGAGAACTGGCGCAAAGCGGCCACCAATTCCCTGCTCTGGGGGGGGGGCGGGTAGCAGGGAGGCAGTGTAGAACACCCGGCTCTAGCTGCCGATACAGCCTGGAGAATTTGCCGGGTCCGTGCCTGCGTATGTGCACGGCGGTGGCCTGTAGCGGCTGCGCCGTGCTTCATGGCCCGCGGATCCGTCCCGTGAAATAGCCCCCCCCCCCCCCCCCCGCCCCCGCCTCTTCGTCCGGCACACGTGCTCCGGATCGCCCCACCGCAGTGCCCCCAGCCCCGAATAAAGCCCCCCCCCCGCCCGCGGATCGGCCCTCACCCGACTGTGACGGCGCTGGACTGAGTCCGGGTGAGAGCACACGTGTCCCACGCCGTCGGGAACTCGGCCGGTCGGGGACGGAGCATCGCGGGCGGGCCTCAGCCAACGTTCGGAGGCCGTGGGCACGGTGCGCTCTTCACGGGGGTGGAGCGTCGCGAAAGCGGCGCCGCCCCCGATTTCGCCGTCATCGGGGATTCTCCGCCCCGTCGCCGAACGCGACTTGGCCGTCGGGATCGGAGAATCCCAGCCCGCTGTCTGCGATTTCCTGCTTTATTCTGAGATTCTGAATCCACAGAGTGTGACCTACCTGCCCTCCAGTGGCCTCCCAAGGTACAGCTATCAGTTATTTTTACAAAGAATATACAAGTGGAATTTTCCATTTATGAGACTAGGTGTATGGTGGAAGGTTTTGGTTGTGCTCAACTTGCTGGTTGGGAACGGCAGGAACTCGCACCCAATTCTGTGCTGGGTAGCTCATTAATTATGCACAAGCGAGCATTGGCCCATAGAAAACGTCAGGAGGCACGAGATGTTAAGTTAAACAAAGTTCAATTAATCATCAAAAAGCAATGGCCGCAATGCAGCGCACAGCCCGGAGACCCAGCCGGGACTACCGACCACATCGGTCCCAGTCCGGGACGGTTTTTATAAGGCAAATTTAGGAGCCCCAGTTGGAAAGGCCCCTGCCCACTAGTAGGGGAGCTCATGTTCCACGAGGCTCATGGGAGATCAATTCAGGTGTCCCCGTGGGCCTCGTACAGGCCGAATGACCTAGTGCCTTAGGAGCTGATTTGTCAGTCTGCTGTCATCAGCTGGTGGGGTCAAAGATCCAGGCGACATATTTAAATGCCAGCCCAACAAATACATCTCACTCGCTCCATAATATAATAATAATCGCTTATTGTCACAAGAAGGCTTCAATGAAGTTACTGTGAAAAGCCCCTAGTCGCCACATTCCGGCGCCCGTTCGGGGAGGCCGGTACGGGAATTGAACCCGCACTGCTGGCCTTGTTCTGCATTACAAGCCAGCTGTTTAGCCCACTGGGCTAAACCAGCCCCCAGTCTTCAGGAGCCGGTCACAGATATCTGGCCGTTAGAACAACAATACTTGCCTGAAGAAGAAGGCAGCACCTCCTTCACCCACCAGGCCCTTGAGGCCTTGATCAGAGAAGGGCAGGCACATAGGTGTGTCCTGTATCCCAGAGAGGCCTCCAGGAAGCACACCAGCCTCATGTCCCTGACCTGGGAGGCCATCGCAGAGCATGTAGTGGGTAGATGATCACTCCCACCCTGCCAGGAAGCCTTCCTTCAACTCCCTCCGTCATCAAGCTCTCATCATGACGTCATCTACTCAAACTGCTACTCCTCACGAATCTCACACTCCCAGGGACATTTTCTTTTTAAAAAAATATTTTTATGACCGTTATTCAATTTCAAAACAAAATAGAAAATTTACATACATCAACCATGTAAATAAAACATCCACCACTAATACCCCCCTTACAAATCCTAACTCTCCCCCCTCTCCCCACCCCCCCCCCCCTTAACAACTGATGGTGACCAATTCTTTGAAATAAACTATACAAGGCGGCCACCTTTGACAAAACCCCGAGATTGCTCCTCTCATGGTGTACGTAACTTTCTGGAGGTTTAAAACTCCATCAGGCCCCCAGCCACAGCGAGGCACTGGGCGGAGATGGAGACCTCCACCCCAGCAGAACCCGAGGCGAAGGTCAGGACGTCGGCCCTCGCACACCCGTCTGCAGCTCCGGCCAGTCCGACATCCCAAATATGGCCATTAAAGGGCAGAGTTTCAGCTCAATCTTTCGAATCGGCGACATGGTGCGAAGGAAGGAGACGCAATGTCTCACAAGCTTGGGGTAAGACCAGAACATGTGCACATGGTTAGCTGGACCTTCTGAACAGCGCTTGCCCCTGTCCTCCACCCCATAACGAAGCCACTCGTTCTAGACTTGGTCAGGAGCGCCCCAAACACTACCTCCAGCTGGATGAAACCAAGCCTCCCGCACGAGGCCGTGGATTTAACCCTGCGAAGGTCCTCACTCCATACCTCATCATCCAATACGGGCCCCAACTCTCTCAGGGACATCACCACCATCCCCATCTATCATGTTGTTCACACTCCATCCTCTGGACCTCCTCGGGAGGGCTCACCACACACACACAGCGGGCAACATCTCACCCAACCCCTGCTCCATCACCTCTGGTCGCCTGCCTCTCTGTTGTGAGCGGGGCCTCACTAGGTTTGAGGAGGCTGCGGTGGAAATGCCCGCGGCGTGGGCAGGATCGCTCCATGGGGGAAAGGAGAGATCAGCCTCTCCCGATGGATCACAGCTCAATGCTGACTCCTGGCAATTACAGCGAGCCACCCACAAAGTTTTAAATAGCTCACGCTCATCCACTGAATCCCTATTCTCTATTTTCTAGCCACCAGCAGATCGAGGGCCACAAGAGGAAGCTCTGGAAGAGGTCACCACTCAACCCATCCTCTGCCAGCGCAGAGACACGCACCTCGGGGGGGACTCAGCTCCAGTGGAGACTCAGGCCCACTCTCTGTAAGAACAGGGACAGCCCAGGTCCCCAGCACTCGGAGGGCAGCTGGAGACCAACCACCCACTCAGTCCCAGGCAGATGATCAGCCTTTGGAAGCAGCCGCCAGCTCAATGCTGGAGATAGAATCATAGAATTTACAGTGCAGAAGGAGGCCATTCGGCCCATCGAGTCTGCCCCGGTCCTTAGAAAGAGTACCCTACTTAAGTTCACACCTTCACCCTCTCCCCGTAACCCAGTAACCCCGCCTAACCATTTTTGGGCATTAAGGGCAATTTAGAATGGCCAACCTAATCTAACTTGCACATACTTGGACTTGATGAAAAGAGAGGCAGCGAAACATCAGGCAGAGATTCATCAGTCACTCAGCGACTCAGAGTGAACGATGGAGGAGTCCGTCCGCATTCTGTCCAATGTCATTATTCTGACATATGAGCACATCGGGGCCACCATGGGAAGGTTGGCGACCACCATGGAGAACCTGGGTTAGCAGGTCTTGCTGGTTTTGCCCTCGGTCACACACCCTGGTGGGAACCATCAGGATGTCAGTGACTTGGAGGCGAGGCACCTTGACCTTCGCTCTGACTCACTGTATCCCAGCTCAGCCTAATGCTCTCGCCTTGACCACCGGGATGCTGCCCGGATTGGTGGATAGGTCTTATGAGGAAAGGTTGAGGGAGCTAGGGCTTTTCTCTTTGGAGCGGAGGAGGATGAGAGGCAACTTAATAGAGGTTTATAAGATAATGAGGGGGATAGATAGAGTGGACTATTTCCTCGGGTGGATGTAGCTGTTACAAGGGGGCATAACTATAAGGTTCGGGGTGGGAGATATAGGAGGGATGTCCGAGGTAGGTTCTTTACTCAGCGAGTGGTTAGGGTGTGGAATGGACTGCCTGCTGTGATAGTGGAGTTGGACACTTTAGGAACTTTCAAGCGGTTATTGGATAGGCACATGGAGCACACCAGAATGACAGGGAGTGGGATAGTTTGATCTTGGTTTCAGACAATGCTTGGCACAACATCGAGGGCCGAAGGGCCTGTTCTGTGCTGTACTGTTCTATGTTCTTCCAGGGCCACCAGAGGACAAAGTCATCACGATGTAACAGTTCCGCAGGTTGCCTCCACTCAGCTGCGGATGTTGGGCTGCCCCCAGGCGGCACGGTAGCACAGCGGTTAGCACTGTTGCCTCACAGCGCCAGGGTCCCAGGTTCGATTCCCAGCTTGGGTCACCGTCTGTGCGGAGTCTGCACGTTCTCCCCGTGTCTGCGTGGTATTCCTCCGGGTGCTCCGGTTTCCTCCCACAAGTCCTGAAAGACGTGACTGTTAGGTGAATTGGACATTCTGAATTCTCCCTCTGTGTACCCGAACAGGCGCCGGAATGTGGCGACTAGGGGCTTTCCACAGTAACTTCATTGCAGTGTTAATGTAAGCCTACTTGTGACAATAATGATAATTATTATTAGACTTAGCATTAGGAAAGATAAGAAACTTAATGTTACTTTTGGGACACGGGTGTGTTATCACTGATTAGAAGTTGCACTTTTGTGAATACGTTTGATGGTTCTGTGAATGTTTTGGTCAACCGAAAGCGTTGTGAATTTGTACACTGGAATCCTCTTATATTCAGGTTTAACCATCCTCTCACTCGGTAATAGTGTCCCTCTGGGAGAGTAATATTCCTGTGATGTCAATCACATTGAACCAGTCTCCGCACCCCTGTGCGATATCAGGGAGATGTATTTAAACCTTTATTTGAAGTGTGTGATACAGGCGTTTATAACCTTTATTCCTCAAGGAACGCCGTTAAGCGAGGGCAAGTCTTCAGCATCGATATTTTAGTGGCATTTGTGTCTCCTCAGTTATGGTGGCAGAACAAGGCATGCACAGGAGGAGCAGATCCTCCACAAGAGGAAGCTCAGGAAGAAATCACTTCACTCACCGCCCCCTCCACCAGAAATATACCCCAATCCTCCTGAGGTGAAGGAGGGTAGAGCTTCCTCCTGTTGTTCTCCAGGCCCCCTTAGCCTTGATGATGCTGAATCCCACAGTTGTTGTGGTGGACACTCCTACTCTCCCCTTCCCGTGCCCATCACTTGTGTCATGCCCATGCCCCATGTAGACATCTATCCACCTCGTGTAGGTGACTGCATCTGCCCCCCACCCCACCCCCCCCACCCCCAACCTCTCCAACAACAAGGAGAGCTTGATATACCACCCCCCCATTTAAATACCCAGATGCCACTTTCACCCTCGCCCCGGAGTCAACCACTAGGCCTACTCGACCTCGACCGGGCGCTGTTTAGCACCGGTTTCCACAAACATGCACCAGGCTTGACGGCACCTCGGGGTGGCTCGCACGCCATTAGAGACCCCAGGTGGTTGGGGACAAGACGGGGTGGTACCCTGCACACCCCTTGGCCCTGCCACCCGGCACTGCCAGGAGACTGGTAGTGCCGAGGTGCCCGGGTGCCAGGTTGGCATTGCCAGCGGTCAGGCCAAGTGTGCCCTCGATGAGGAGAACCTCCCCGAGGCCCAGAACACAATCCCTAACAGCAGCTTCTCACCAACCAATGAACTTACTGTTTTCCTGTGTCAAACTAAGCCCTCTGCTGCAGTACAGAGTGTCACCTGCCGGTCCGGCTGCCTCCCTCCCGGATCCAATTTCTATCAATAGCCCCACAGCAAACTCATGATAAGGTAAACTCAAAGGGTTAGTTTATTTGCATGCACTCAAAGCGTGTGAGGAGGAGGGGAGGTTCACCATTTAGCCCCTTGTACACGCTTGTAGCAAAACAGGGTTAGAAAAAAGAAAGATTTACAGGGCAAAGACCACAGAAAAAATAATTATTGCTTCACGTGTATCCAAAGTCCAAGATCAAAGTGCAATGAGGAATTCGTTCACGGGGCTCGGCGGGTTGTGTTAGAGGTGAAAATATTCACACGAACGCCTGAGTATAAGTAAAAAAAGCAGTTTATTATATCAGAATTCTGGGAGGAAAGGCCTGAGGCTCCGCAGCCTTTGACAGCACCTTTTCTCACTTGAGCTAAGGCTCACACGGGTTAACATACAGATTCAAGGGGCGGAATTAGTTGAAATGAAAATCGCTTATTGTCACAAGTAGGCTTCAATGAAGTTACTGTGAAAAGCCCCTAGTCGCCACATTCCGGCGCCTGTTCAGGGAGGCTGTTACGGGAATTGAACTGTGCTGCTGGCCTGCCTTGGTCTGCTTTCAACGCCAGCGATTTAGCCCTGTGCTAAACAGCCCCTGTGTATTCTCATTTACATACAATCAATCAACTATATTTGCGTCACACTTTATTACATGCAGTCAATCAATTTTCCTGGCATCCCAGTTATCACATATATGGTTAAAGTGGGTGTTGGCTTACCCGCCCCTAACTTCATACAGAAGTCATTCAAAACTAACATAATGACGTCCTGTCTGCAACTGGGGTCCTTGATCTTATCAAGGACACATAGCATTTCTTGTCCTGTGAAGCTGTTATCAGCGGCTGTTGAAATACTCCCTAGGTGCTCATGAGGTTGTTTACACAGTTTGTAACTTATTTTTAAAGGAAAGTGGCTAGTTCAGCCATTTTGTGTCTTTAGTATTGCTAAAATAGTTAACAGCCATTTTGTGTCCTTTCTGATATTAACAAGCATTGTGTATGCACTATCTATTTCTACAAATTGCCTCTTTTAAAAGGCATCTAAGCCAATGCGTACCTTTTGTCTCATCAGAACTATTCAAAAGTAATATAGGAGCAAAAATGTAGTTACAGGGCCACCTATAATTTATACCATAGTCCAGTGTCACAAAATGCCCTCCAACAGGTTGAAAACTGTATAATTTATTTTTCCATGGAATTGACATCACACAAGATGATGAACAGGCGGAAATGAATCAATCCTGTGGGCGAATGTACAGATGTTATAGTAGAAACAGTGTAGATGGGGCACGTATTCAGTCTGGGAAGAACCCCTTTTCTGCATTGCTGCTTGTAAAACGGCAGACTGAGACTTTGCAGTACAGCAAGGCAATATTCTGGTTCCACAAGCTAGAGAATTCCATTTCACATGACACCCACTTCCGCACAGTGTATTTGAAAAAGGTTGTGTATCCGCTGCCTGGTTTCCTGAGATGGTTAAATGTTCTAACCATTAAAACCTGAAAGTAAGGTCATGGGGTCCTTTGTTCTAGCAGATGGACAGGCCTTGGTTGGCCAGGCCTGGCTTATGACATGCCTTTGTATAGCTCTCTTTGAATTTAGTTTCTATAGCCCACAAGGTGTTGTTAGTATCTCTTCAGAGATAACGAGGTGCAAGTTTCTGCAATACAGCCAAAGTAGTTCCTTAGGTTCAGGGGGGTCACAGGTATTTGTCCAGTTTTTAAAAAAATGTAGAAATTAGCCATATCTATATATAATTTATAAGCATATAATGTCCTCTGATATCTGTAATAGAGCAGACGATATGGAGACTGATTCAAGTGAGTGGGTTAATGCCTGGATGGGTTTTTGCATGATCCTCTCCTTGTCACTGGGTGCATCTCTGTGGGGCGCCTAGGCTCCGGAGAGCTCATTAGCATCTTGATGAGATCGCTTGCTGTAAAAGCTGATTATGTGATGTAGTCGTGATACTGAGTCAGAAGGTCTGATTCCCCAGGGAGCTGATCTAGACTGATACAGCACCGAGGAAGTTCTGCACTGTTGGAGGTGCTGTGTTTTGGATGTGCATTTGAACCGAGGCCCCCCCCCCCCCCCCCACAACCAACCCCCCACCCCGGCCACACTGCGCTGAATCATCAAACTCAGTTTACCCTCTAAAACGCTGAGGTGAGACTTGAAACCATAACTCTGAGTCAGGAGTGCTTCCCGCTGAGTCAAGCTGACACTGGATGTAATGACATACCCTTCTTTCACTGGCAATTGTGCATTGCTGTGACAAATCTCAGTAAAAGAGCAAGTGATTCATGCATCATCAAGATTTTCAAAAAAGAGCAAATCTTCCCAAATGGTTTGGGTCTGCTTTATCCCTTTGAAGGAAGTCCTTTCATCTTTTGCCCTTTGATTTAGCTGTTTTTTAATCAGACATTTACGTCAATCTTTTCAAACAGATTCTTAATTTCGTTCTGTGAGGGCAAGTCTCATAACAAGGGGAACATCTTTTCAACCTGACCAGAATGCCCAACAGAAATATGGTTGCTACTTCGGGAGAGAACACAGAAACTTTTACCCTCTCAAAGCCTGTCTTGTCTCTGTTCCTCTGAACTTGCCTCTCTTGTTCCCCCTGAATATCAATCACCTCTGCCACCACCGACGCACAGTGGGTGCAGTGTGTACAATCCACAAGATGTGCTGAATGAACTATCACCACCCCGGGCCAGACACTTTATTGCCAACACAGTATTCAACTGATTTTACCATCACAGAAATTTGGCTTACAATTACTAGTTCAACAATTCTTAACAACAAAATGAGACACTTCAATTCTTAACTGATATCTCCTGTATCTCCAATCAAGCAATACCCATCACAGGTGAGAAACCACTTTAAATGCAGTTAGCAAACCCAGGATTACTTGCCGGCTTCTGTATAAAGAGCTGCTGTTCACACCTTCCAGAAACAAACTCAAAACACGCACTGTATCTTTTCGGGAAGGCCCACCGAACCACAAGCCAATCAGGCAATGGCAAGGTTACCTAGGGGCAGCACGGTAGCATTGTGGATAGCACAATTGCTTCACAGCTCCAGAGTCCCAGGTTCGATTCCGGCTTGGGTCACTGTCTGTGCGGAGTCTGCACATCCTCCCCGTGTGTGCGTGGGTTTCCTCCGGGTGCTCCGGTTTCCTCCCACAGTCCAAAGATGTGCAGGTTAGGTGGATTGGCCATGCTAAATTGCCCCTTAGTGTCCAAAATTGCCCTTAGTGTTGGGTGGGGTTACTGGGTTATGGGGATAGGGTGAAGGTGTTGACCTTGGGTAGGGTGCTCTTTCCAAGAGCCGGTGCAGACCCGATGGGCCAAATGGCCTCCTTCTGCACTGTAAATTCTATGATAAAAAAGCTGCCAGCCAATTAGGGGCTGGCAACTCTTGTGCTCAGCAGCGCCACTGGGTGGTTGTGGCTGCTGGTGGAAGGGCAGGTACCAGAGTATGGCAGAGCAACCCAGGCCATGGGTAAGTAATTGGTACGTTTTCATAGGGTGGGGGTTGCGGGGAGAAGGGTGCAGGAGTGTCGACAGCAAAGGGCAGTGGAATGGCCATCAGAGGGCGCCCCCCCACTCTGCACCCCGCCCCCCCCCCCCCCCCCCCAACCCCCACCCCCCCCACCTTCCTGGTGTCCGGATTCCACTCAGTGCCTTTGGCTGAGGGATCCTCTCCCCTTCTCTGGAGGTGCCAAGCTGACCTCGTGGTTTATCCATGGCGACAAGACCTCTGGCGGCTGGGTTAATACCAGAGGCACCATGGCGAGATCCTCAAGTAGTCATTAACTGATGGCTTAAGGGCCTGTGGGACGGGAAGGGTAACTGTGGACTGTCCTGCCCAGAATCTGATTCAGGCAGAGGAGGGAAGGCAGTGGGGTACCAGCATGCCACCCCCCCCCGCCTGGCAACCTGCCCTTCCCCCTGCCAGAATCACCACCAGCGAGAACAGAAGATTCCACCCAGAGCCTGAGGTGATCAGAAATGGCGAATGTTGGGTAGGACGAAGTGTTAAACAAATTCAGACATCTTCCCTTTAGCTCTTTCCTCTCCTTCCCCCTATTCCTGTTTCTGTACTTGTCAATTCACTAACCCAAGGCCGGAATTCATTCTGCCTCTCATGTACAAGGATGGGCTCCAGTGACGTCAGGTAAGTGAGCCCTGGTTATAACTATCACTCTGTGCATTGATGTGCAGTCTGTGAAATGAGGCTCCGTATGGTTCACACACGGGCCTCTTCCACGTGAGTGTTTTCACTGACGCCTGCAAAAAGGTACAAGGCAGGATTCTCCATTTCCTGACGCCGAGTTTGTAATCGGCTATCGGGCGGAGAATCCAGGGGTATTACTCCCCCTCCAAAACGCATCACGGGGAGCACGCTGCATGCCGTTCTGACGGCCTCAGGACGTCACCTGGAGGCCCTCCCCTGATGCTCTGCCCCCGATGGGCCGAGTTCCCGACCGAGCGGTTGACGCGTGGTCTCAGCGCTCTGGAATCCAGCGTGGCGGCCGCGGACGGTGTCCAGCACCACCACGGTTGGGCAGGCGTCATGGGGGGGGGGCTTCGGCAGGGGCTGGGGTGACTGGTGGGGGTGGCCCGGGGGGTGTCCAAGGGGGCGCTATCTGGCCGGGCAGGTCAGCGCACGGCTGGCGCCACTGCAGGTCGTCGCTGTGCTCTTGCGCGGCCACGGACCCGCGAATTCTCCGCCCGTTTATTTCATGGAGACCGTGCGGTTTACGGGGCGCGGCTGCTGGCCGATCACCGGTCAGGGGATCGGTGCTGGAGAGCCGCCGGTTTTTCCCACGTAAAACGCCCCTGATCCTCCAAACATAGCCTCAAAATCGGAGAATCCAGCCCACAGTATCTGGTTGAGATCACAAGGTGGCACTATTGTTACACTCCAGAGCTATGGTCAGCTGTTAGGGAGCACCAGGTTCATTCCTGAATATGGGATAAAGGGACCACTTATCTTCGGGTGCGAGCGTAGCCTCTGAGTCCCAACAAGTATCTAAAAGCTACATTTTGCAACACTCCCTCAGTGCTCTTTCCCTCCCACGAGTTCAGCCCCTAGCTTGAGGGGGCTGAACCACCCGCCTCACCTTTGCTGCTACTTTCGACCGGGGAGCCGTTTTCGTTCTGTTTTCTCACCCGAGTTTCTCAATGACATTTTTTTTAAACGACATAGCGTTGACCCGAGAAATGACTTCCTTGAGTAACAGAGGTAAGGTGGAGCAGTGACTCAAGCAGTCAGGAATGGCCACAATTGTCATTGTTTTAACAATCCAGCTGGTTGGTAAGAATGTGGGGGAGTTTCGGGGGAAGCAGAATTGTCGAAACACCCACTGCTGTCCATTTTTAGATTTTTCAATGCAAAAGATTCTAAAGTTAAAGTCAATTTTTAATTTAGGTTGTGTTTAAATGTCTTGACATTATAGAGATAAGGTTATTGCTGTCATCTTAATCCCTTTATTACTGCAATATTTGTGTTTATTTCACTGCGCCTGGTGGTAAGATAAGTTGACCCAGGGAGATGTTAATTCCCTTCTTGTGAATCACTCCAAGAGTGAAGACTTTTATGGTTTGAAGAATTTACTGATTTTTAAGAAAAATAATATTCAACCGAGTCTGTGGGTTAGGCTGCGGTCTTCCACTTTAAATTTGAATCAGATTGTTGGGACGATAACCTGCTCTTTCTCTCTCTCTCTCTGCTGTAATCATAAGAGTCTTGTGTGAAATTAAATCTAATAATCACCCACCAGTTCGCTTTGGGTCCAGACATAGCACGGGCCACCAGCTATCTAATTTAGACAGGCTTCGGAATAGCGTAGGAGCGTGTCAACTAATGTGAGACTAGGCAGGAAAGAATGATATTCTGATGTTGGGACTCCAGCGGTAATGGTGCGGTACATTAGAGGCAACTTTATACTGCATCTGAAGGTATTGTGGCGCAATGGGAGCCCCCCCAGGGGCTGGTTTAGCACACTGGGCTAAATAGCTGGCTTTTAAAGCAGATCAAGATAGGCCAGCAGCACGGTTCAATTCCCGTACCAGCCCCCCACCGCCGAACAGGCGCCGGAATGTGGCGACTAGGGGCTTTTCACAGTAACTTCATTGAAGCCTACTTGTGACAATAAGCGATTTTCATTTCATTGTAGCCTCTGTGCCAGAAGCTCCAGGACCTGACAACCAAGGTTGAACACCAACCTGCAAATCCCTCCAAACACGCCAATGGCCGGCGGTAAGAGTGGGAGAGACTCCCGATCAGCCACGCTTGATGTGGAGTGGCGCCCCTCAAGCTGTAAGTCCCTGGCGATAAACTAGTGACCTGCTTCGGGAATTACTAGCTATGGAAATGGATGAGAGATACATGGCTTAAGTGGGTCGGTGCAGACTCGATGGGCTGAATGGCCTCCTTCTGCACTGTATGTTCTATGTTTGATACAGAAAGAGAATTGGATTGGATTGCTCTGCACCAAATGGTGCTATTGCTGGCTTGGGATTGCTTCGTTGAACAATGTAGAGTAACCGTTACTCTCCGCCTAACTATATTATACTTAACCTGGAAGCACTTGACACTCACAATGAGACAGAAAATGCTCCTTTCGTCATCAAGCCTTTTGGAAACTGAATCATGTCTTTGGAAGATGTTGCCAAGGGGTTGTATGTAAATTGGATGTCGATAACCAGGATTTCAAAGTGTTAAACTCCTTCGTCTCACAGTCTTCCCTTCTTCTGACCATCTACATATCTTGAAACCTCCCCTTGATGACACCTAAACCATTTCATGTTTGCATGGGCTCCATTTGACCTTGCTGTTCTGCACTAGGTGTCGAACCCAGGAAATGTGTAGCTTGCCATCGCTCGTTTATAGCTGCATGGCTCCATGGTATCCGCTCGCCTGGACTATCAGAGCCTCGGTCAATGAGCCACGGTATCAGGTGTGGATCAGTGCATAGCGCTATCAGCTCGGAATCAGAACGTCATGGCTTCAGTTCCATTCTGGCGCTTTGAGCATATTGAGGTGACATTTTAGTACAGTTCTGAGAGATGGAGCTCTGTTAAAAAGGCCGTACTTTTGCCGAAACGTTTAATCTGTCTGCCCCCTGACTTTGGGCAGTTTTCCCAGTGGTCTGGCTAATAATGAACCCTCAACCGACATTACTAAAGCAGATTGTGTACAGTTTTTCGTCTCCCTGTTTGAAAAATAGATATAATCGCGTTAGAAGCGGCTCAGAGAATGTTCACCCCTCGAAGGGGCATCTTGACAAATACAGAATAGGCTGGGAATAAAGGAATACGGACCCCGGAAGTGTGGAAGCTTTTAATTTAGACGGGCAGCATGGTCGGCGCAGGCTTGGAGGGCCGAAGGGCCTGTTCCTGTGCTGTAATTTTCTTTGTTCATTGAGATGAGTGGCTTCTCTTATGAAGAAAGTTTGGACAGGCTGGACCGATGCCCATTGGAGTTTAGAAGAGTGAGGGGCGACTTTATTGAAGCATTTCCAGAGGGCATTCAATAGGGTCGATACCAGGAGAATGTTTCCACTTATGGACGGGACCAAGATCAGGGATACAGTGAAGAATAAGGGGCGTCATTCTCCGCCGGGGGAGTCTCCGTTTTGCCGGCGCCCGGGGGTTTCCCGACGGCGTGGGGCTGCCCCACAATGGGAAACCCCATTGACCGGCCGGTGTTACGGAGACTCCCGCCGGCCGGTCGGGGCAGAAATGTGGCGGGGCGGGTAGGAGAATTTTGCCCAAGAAGTCTTACATTTAAGACGACAATGCGGAGAATGTCTTCAGATGGTAAGGTAGGGTTGAGTCCACAAACAGATCAACCGTGATCTTATAGAATGGTGGAACAGGCCAGAAGGGCTGAATGGCCTACTCCTGGTCTTAAACCCTCTATTTTCGTGAATTTTCTGGCTATTTCCACTTTCTAAACTGAGACGGTGAGGTTGTCCCACTATGAATAGAGATGTTCACTGATGCTGTACGCGCTTGACCTATGAAAATCTGTTAAGAGGCAGAAGCTCAAAGACATTTCTGATCATTTCTGAGTCAGTGATTTCCTCTTTCCCCCTTCATAAGTTGACAAAATTATTTACAACTAAACCATTCCTCAAGCAAATTAAGCACGGAATCTGATTAAAGTCTTTTTCTTTAGGGGAAACTTGTTCTTTTCCCTCCCGTAAATCTCTCATGGCATAAACCTAAATCAGACAGAACTTGTGTTGTTTAAAATAGACAACTTGACAACCAACTGAAAAGGGTTGTTAACTGTCAGCAACTTGGCAAAGCTCCTTGGGCAACACCTTCCAAACCCGCAATCTCTGCCATCTCGAAGGACAAGGGCAGCAGACACATGGGACCTCCACCACCTGCAAGTTCCCCTCCAAGTCATTCGCCATCATGAACTTAAATATATCGCCATTCCTTCACTGTCGTTGGGTCAAATTCCTCCCGAACAGCACTGGGATGTACCGATACTACATGGACTTTTAAAGAAAAATTCATGTACAGATGTGGGCGTCGCTGGTTAGGCCAGCATTTATTGCCCATCCCTAGTTGCCCTTCAGAAGATGGTGGTGAGCTGCCTTCTTGAACCGCTGCAGTCCTTGAGGTGTAGATACACCCACTGTGCTGTTCGGGAGGGATGTTGCCCTAGCGACAGTGAAGGAACGGCGATATATTTCCAAGTCAGGATGGTCAGTTACTTGGGGAGGAACCTCCAGGTGGTGGGGTTCCCAGGTATCTGCTGCTCTTGTCCTTCTAGATGGTAGTGGGCGTGGGTTTGGAAGGTGCTGCCTAAGGAACCTCGGTGAGTTACTGCAGTGCATCTTGTAGATGGTACACACGGCTGCCACTGTGTGTCGGTGGTGGAGGGTTTGAATGTTTGTGAAAAATGAAATGAATTGAAAATCGCTTATTGTCTCAAGTAGGCTTCAAATGAAGTTACTGTGAAAAGCCCCTAGTCGCCACATTCCGGCGCCTGTTCAGGGAGGTTGGTACGGGAATTGAACCCGCGCTGCTGGCCTGCATTGGTCTGCTTTAAAAGCCAGCGATTTAGCTCTGTGCCAAACCAGTCCCGTGAAGGGGCAGCAATCAAGCGGGGCTGCTTTGTCCTGGGTGGTGTTGAGCTTCTTTTTTTAAATAATTTTTATCAAAGGTTTTCGTAAAATATCAATAACAAAATGAAAAAGAACCCAACAGGGTTAAGTACAAAACACAATCTAGAAAAGCAACCACCCAGACCACCCCCCCCCCCCCCCGCCCTGTACATAAATAATAAATTAACATTAACACCCCGACTTAACACAACAGGTGTATACACCCCCTCAGACCCTTCAGTGTAAATAACAAAAACAATAATAAAGTAACCCCCCCCCCCCCCCCCCCGAGCTGCTGCTGCCATTGACCAATGTCTATCGTTCTGCCAGGAAGTCTAAGAACGGTTGCCATCGCCTAAAGAACCCTTGTACCGACCCTCACAAGGCGAATTTCACCCTTTCCAATTTAATGAACCCCGCCATATCGCTGATCCAGGATTCCACGCTTGGGGGCCTCGCATCTTTCCACTGAAGAAGAATCCTTCGCCAGGCTACCAGGGACGCAAAGGCCAGAATACCGGCCTCTTTCGCCTCCTGCACTCCCGGCTCCTCTGCCATCACAAATATTGTGAGCCCCTAGCCTGGTTTGACCCTGGATCCTACCACCCTCGACTCCGTCCTCGCTACGCCCTTCCAAAATTCCTCCAGCGCTGGGCATGCCCAGAACATATGGGTGTGATTTGCTGGGCTCCCTGAGCACCTAACTCACCTGTCCTCACCCCCAAAAAACCGGCTCATCCTTGTCCCGGTCATGTGAGCCCTGTGCAGCACCTTAAACTGTATGAGGCTGAGCCTCGTGCATGATGAGGAAGAGTTCACCCTCCCCAGGGCATCTGCCCACGTCCCTTCCTCAATTTCCTCTCCCATCTCCTCCTCCCACTTACCTTTTACCTCCACCACCGAGGCCTCCTCCTCCTCCTGCATCACCTGGTAAGTTTCCGAGATCTTCCCCACTCCCACCCACCCCCCCCCCCCCCCCCTCGAGAGCACCCTGTCCTGTACTGTGTGTGGCAGTAGCCATGGGAATTCCACCACCTGCCGTCTGGCAAACGCCCTTACCTGTAAGTACCTGAAGGTGTTCCCCGGGGGGGAGCCCTTACTTCTCCTCCAGCTCACCCAGGCTCGCAAACTTCCCGTCCACAAACAGGTCCGCCAACTTTCGTATCCCTGCCCTGTGCCACCCCGCAAACCCTCCACCTGTTCTTCCTGGGGCGAACTGGTGGTTCCCCTGTAGTGGGGTCCAGGCCGAGGCCCCGACTTCCCCCCTGTGCCGCCTCCACTGCCCCAAAAGTTTGAGGGCCACCACCACCACCGGGCTCATGGTATACCTCCTTGGAGGGAGCGGCAGCGGCCCCGTTACCAGCGCCCCCAGACTCGTACCCACACACGACACCGTCTCCAACCTCTTCCATGCAGCCCCCTCCCCCTCCATCACCTACTTGTGCACCATCGTCGCATTGGCGGCCCAGTAGTACCCACAGCGGTTGGGCAGCGGCAGTCCCCCCCATCTCTACTCCGCTCCAGGAGCACCCTTCTCACCCTCGGAGTCCCTCGCTCCCACACGAACCCCATTATACTCCTGTTAACCCGCCTGAAAAAAGCTTTCGGGATAAACACGGGGAGGCACTGGTACAGGAACAGAATCCTTGGGAGCACCGTCATTTTGATTGACTGCACCCTACCCGCCAAGGACAGCGGCAACGCGTCCCACCTCTTGAACTCCTCCTCCATTTGCTCCACCAGCCTTGTAAAATTAAGCCTATGCAGGGCACCCCAGCTCCTGGCCACCTGGACCCCCAAATACCTGAAGCTCCTCTCCGCCCTTTTTAGTGGGAGCTCGCCAATCCCCCTCTCCTGGTTCCCTGGATGAAGTACAAACAGCTCACTCTTCCCCATGTTGAGCTTGTACCCCGAAAAGTCCCCGAATTCCCTAAGAATCCTCATTACCTCCGGCATTCCCCCTACCGGGTCTGCCACATACAGCAGCTGGTCGTCCGCATAAAGTGATACCATATGCTCCTCCCCACCCCGCACAACCCCCTCCAGTTCCTTGACTCCCTCAGTGCCATAGCCAGGGGTTCAATCGCCAGTGCGAAGAGCAGGGGGGACAAGGGACACCCCTGTCTCGTCCCTCGGTGCAGCCGAAAGTACTCGGACCTCCTCCTGTTTGTGGCCACACTCGCCATCGGGACCTCATACAACAGCCTAACCCACCTGTCAAACCCCTCCCCAAACCCGAACCTCTTCAGCACCTCCCACAGGTACCCCCACTCTACCCTATCAAAGGCTTTCTCAGCGTCCATCGCCACCACTATCTCCGCCTCCCCCTCCCTCGCTGGCATCATGATAACGTTCAAAAGCCTCAGTGTTGAGCTTCTTGAGTGTTGCTGGAGCTGCACTCATCCAGGCAAGTGGAGAGTATTCCATCACACTCCTGACTTGTCGATGGTGGACAGGCTTTGGGGGGGCAGGAGATGAGTTACTCACCATAGGATTCCTAGCCTTTAACCTGCCCTGGTAGCCACAGTATTAATGTGGCTGGGTCCAGTTCAGTTTCTGATCAATGGTAACCCCCAGGATGTTGATAGTGGGGGATTCAGCGATGGTAATGCCATTGAATGTCAAGGGGCCAGCCACGATTGATGTGGAGTGGCGGGTTCCAGAGGATGGATCACAACCACCTATTCAAGGGCAATTAGGCATGGACAATCAGGGGCTGGTTTAGCACGCTGGGCTAAATCGCTGGCTTTTAAAGTCAGACCAAGGCAGGCCAGCAGCATGGTTCAATTCCTGTAACAGCCTCCCCGAACAGGTGCCGGAATGTGGCGACTAGGGGCTTTTCACAGTAACTTCATTGAAGCCTACTTGTGACAATAATCATTTTATTTCATTCATTTCAATAAATGCTGGCCGAGCTCAGGGTTGCCCCCTTCCCGAGAAAGAAGTTGCAAAATAGGGAGTAACATCAGGGGCTTGATTCTCCGGACTCCCAGCCACGGTGGCGGGAGATGGAAGCAGGTATCTCAGTTCCCGCCGCTGTCAATGGTAATTCCCATTGAAGCCACCCCAGACTGCTGGAATATCGGCCGGAGGAGGGACGCTGCCAGCAGGACCAGAGAGGCCCGCCACCAGCGAATAGCCGGAAAATTCAGATTTATGTTCTTTTAATTCTTTCGCAGAGTGTGGGCCTCACTGGCCAGCATTTATTGCGCCCCCTAATGGCCCTTCAGAAAGAGCTAGTGAGCTGCCCAAGGGAGACAGTTGGATTCAGGGGCTGGTTTAGCTCACTGGGCTAAATCGCTGACTTTGAAAGCAGACCAAGGCAGGCCAGCAGCACGGTTCAATTCCCGTACCAGCCTCCCCGAACAGGCGCTGGAATGTGGCGACGAGGGGCTTTTCACAGTAACTTCATTTGAAGCCTACTGGTGACAATAAGCGATTTTCATTTTTCATTTTCATTCTGTCGCGTTTGTGGTGGTTGCTGCCTGGACACCTGTAGGGTAGAAATGTAACGTCTCCGATGTAACTTCCCTAATGGGCAGGTAAAATTGCCTCTTGAAACAGTCGCTAGGGAATCTGAAACACGGAAAATCTCCCTCATCTTTCTCTTTGCTGTACGAGTATTAGAAATAGGAGCATGAGGAGACCATTCGGCCCGTCGAGACAGCTCCGCCAGGATCAGGGCTGATCGCATACGTCAACTCCATTTTCCCACCCGCTCCCCGAATCCCGTAATTTCCTGAGGGACCAACAGTCTGTCTGTCCGCGGCCTCAAATGTGTTCGACAATGGGGCGCCCACAACCCTCTGCGATGGAGAATTCCAAAGATTCACAATCCTTTGGGTGAAGAAATGTCTCCTCATCTCAGTCCTTAATGATCAGCCCCCTTATCCTGGGACTGATGACCCCCCCCCCCAGTGTTTATGATTCCCCCAATAGGGGGAAACAATCTCTCAGTACCAAGCTCCTTCAGAACCTTGTATATTTCAGTGAGGTCATCACTCATTCTTCTAAGAGCCGGAAACTATGGGCCCAGGTTACTCAGCCTCTCTTGGGACAACCTCACACCCCAGAGACCAATCGGCAGCCCTGTACACCTGTGACATACCAGGCACTATCCTGACCGGTCACCCTGTTTCTCACTGAAAATCCAGTTTCCTCTCTGGGCACTTCACCCCTCCTGGCATCCAGTCTCCAGATCTAGATTCACTCCACCAACTCCTAGTTCACCCCACCTTTTTCCAGGAAAGAATTCCCTGTTGGATTCCTTACCTCCATGAGCCAATAAGTTACCTCCGAACTACGATCTTTAAATAAATCAAAACTGGAGTCATCCAACCATCACTCCTTCATCAGCCTTCCTCCCACACTTTTATCCACTCACAGTTACATAGAACATAGAAAAATACAGCACAGAACAGGCCCTTCGGCCCACGATGCTGTGCCGAACCTTTGTCCTAGATTAATCATAGATTATTATAGAATTTACAGTGCAGAAGGAGGCCATTCGGCCCATTGAGTCTGCACCAGCTCTTGGAAAGAGCACCCTACCCAAGGTCAACACCTCCACCCAACACTAAGGGCAATTTTGGACACTCAGGGCAATTTATCATGGCCAATCCACCGAACCTGCACATCTTTGGACTGTGGGAGGAAACCCACTGCTCCACTGTGTCTTTGCTCAGAGATTCTTTCAGATTGTTTCACCATTACAACAGCACTGTAGCAAGGGCAGCACGGTAGCATAGTGGTTAGCACAATTGTTTCACAGCTCCAGGGTCCCAGGTTCGATTCCCGGCTTGGGTCACTGCCTGTGCGGAGTCTGCACGTTCTCCCCGTGTCTGCGTGGGTTTCCTCCGGGTGCTCCGGTTTCCTCCCACAGTCCAAAGATGTGCAGGTTAGGTGGATTGGCCATGCTAAATTGCCCTTAGTGTCCAAAATTGCCCTTAGTGTTGGGTGGGGTTACTGGGGATAGGGTGGAGGTGTGGGCTTGGGTTAGGTGGTCTTTCCAAGAGCCGGTGCAGACTCGATGGGCCGAATGGCCTCCTTCTGCACTGTAAATTCTATGAAAAAGAATTCTATGAAACAATGAGCGCAATTAAATCAATCCCCACCAACGTGTCTGACAGCTGGACGCACTGGCAGCACCATTTTAGCTTTGGGGGGGTGGGGTGGGTGAGGAGAAGGAAGAAGATTGACCAACAACAGTCTGCATTTACACAGCATCCTTTCTGTAGAGAAACCATCCCAAGGTGCTTTAGGGGAATGCAAGTCTGACATAAATTAACCCCCGGCCACATAAGGAGATATTAGGACAGGTGACCAACAGCCTGGTTAAGGAGGTGGGCTTTCAGGACATTAAAAGGAGGGGAGACAGGTACAGAGCTGGAAGGGTGGAGGGGAGAAATTCCGAGAGCTTAGGGTTGAGGCAGCTGAAGGCTTGGCTACTAAATGATGATGGTCAAGAGGCCAGAACTGAACAAGCCTACCTCGTACAACATACGTCCCCCCCTCTCCCTACCTCGTACAACATATGTTCCCCCCCCGCCCCTCCCCCCCACCCCGCCTCCCCACCCCCCCTTCCCGCCCCACCCCACCCCCCCTCCCCCACCCCACCCCCCTCCCCACCCCCCCTCCCCGCCCCACCCCCCCTCCCCGCCCCCCCCTCCCCACCCCCTCTCCCCCGCCCCACCCCCCCTCCCCTGCCCTACCCCCGCCCCCCCCCCCCCTCCCACCCGGTGCAGTACTGAGGGAGTGCAGCACTGTTGGTGGTGACGTCTTTCAGATGAGATGTCCAACGGAGCCCCCATCTACCTTCTCAGGTAGTCCATAAGAGGCCCCGTGGTTACTATTTTGAAGAAGAGTGTAATAAGTCCACGGAGGCAGAGGTCCCTTCACCAGAACTCCTTTTATTAACAAAACCGACAGCAATGCGACCAGGTGCATTCAGCTCACTGTCTACACTGGGGGTTCAGAGGATCTGACACTCCCTGTTATATACAGAGAAGAGGTTCCCTGATTGGGCCACTAATCAGGGAACTCGTATTCCAATTGGCCAATCTCAAAGGCCTGGTCTAAGTCATTACAAAGAGCGTTGCGTTATCTCTTGTGCCCTGGCCAATGTTTATCCCTCAGACTCAGTATAACAGATTATCTGGTCATTATCAGATTGCCATTCGTGGGATCTTGCTGTGTGCAGATTGGCTACCACATTTCCTGCAATACTACAGTGACTATCAAAAACGACCTTGCGATGCCCGACCGTCATGAAAGGCGCCACAGAAATGCAAAGTTTTCTTTCTCTTACAATCTACGTCCGTGCTATGCTGTCAGAATGAGAGTCAAAGTGCGAGCAAGTTGCGTGAGGACTTTGCTCGCCGCCGATTGCTGAGGCAATGGATGTCTCTCTCTTGCCTCACCGGTACTGGGGTTTGTGTGATGCGAATGAGCATCAAGCTGCCAAGAGCAGAGCTGTCAGAATTTCTAATCACATCCAGACCCAAGGGATGAGCAGCCCTTTCATTCTCATGCAGAATTTGGCTGGAATGTTTTTACATTCAAAAGCCGCCAGCAGTACATCCACGCTGATTCAAATCCCTCTCATTGCCTCGCTAATAGGTTTTGTTTGTTCACATTGTACACCGCCAGCACAAACATGCATTTTCTTAAAAGGACAGCTTATGCGGAATGACGGGATAGATCGGGGCCTGTCTTGAGAAGAGACATCTCGGGGATCTTCCAGATATTTACCAGGCTGGAGAAAATAACTGTGGACAATATTGTTCTATATAGAGGTAAAGGTTAGATTTGGAGCCAATATTTCTGAGCTTTACTTACAGAGAAATATCTTACAAGCACACACCTCCAAACCCAACCTTCACAGTTTCAGTCTATGGCTATTTCTTGGAGTTCAAGTGAATCCCCAGTGAATGCCCATCACCTGCACACAATTAAACACAATTAACAAATACATTCAGATATCATCGACTCCCAGTCATTTGAAATTGTTTATTTCAAATCATTGAATGATCAAATATTTCTTTGGGGAAGAAAAATCAACTTTGTATCATCAGGAATACGTTAAAGCAGAGGGTAGAAGGTCAGGGTGCGGAGGGGGCAAGGTCAGGGTGTGGAGGGGACAAGGTCAGGGTGTGGAGGGCACAAGGTCAGGGTGTGGAGGGCACAAGGTCAGGGTGTGGAGGGCACAAGGTCAGGGTGTGGAGGGCACAAGGTCAGGGTGTGGAGGGCACAAGGTCAGAGTGTGGAGGGCACAAGGTCAGGGTGTGGAGGGCACAAGGTCAGAGTGTGGAGGGCACAAGGTCAGGGTGTGGAGGGCACAAGGCAACCAGCAGAAAGAGGGAGGAGCTTACTCTGCCTGCGTTTCAAATCCTTGCCCACAACACATTCTGATTGGGAACCGAGCATTGGCGGGAGAGAAGGCATAAATTAAAACTGGAATCCTTGACATGGATAACTCAAATAGCCAACCACATTCTGAAATCATTCAGCTATAACCTTTACGCCTTGAGCTGAAAGATTTACTTCACCATTATTACGCTCACCACGGTTTATGATCAATTTTACACTAATTCCAACAGGTCGAAGCAACCTTTAAGCCGGAGCGGATCGTTCTGTGGGGATTGAGGCAAAGCATTTCTGTTTATTATTGAGTGCTGCAAAACATAATCGATATCCTGAGCCAAGAGGATTCTGGTGTTGCCCTTTCACTGAATTAAACTCTATTTGCTGAGCTTCAGAGCTCGGAACGTCCTGGAACAATCTTCTTACTCTTTGGAGCTTTCCAACAGCACTCCAGTCCCACCCTGACTGGCAAAGCTCTAGATGCAGAAGCTGCCCACTTTCCCTGATCACCCGTGACTCACGGTCAACGTTGCTAGAAATTGACTTCCGGGTGCGGCGATGACCAGCTAAGTCGCACGTTTCGGCACCTCCCATTTTAACGGACTTTTGGGCTCTTATCGGGAGCCCCAACAGCAATTTTCGAAGGCTAAACCCACTGTGAGGCGACATAGAAGGGAGTCCCCCCGGATGTGAATGGACAGAAGAGATAATAGTGGCCAGATTGCGGAGGATCCTCTGGAGCAGCGGCAAAGAAGGGAAGTGAGAAGCAAGATGGCGGCAAAGGGAGGCCAGTTGGTATGGGGCCTGGAACAGCAGGAGTTCCTCCGGCGATGTGTGGAGGAGCTCAAGAAGGAGGTGCTGGCGCCGATGCTGCAGGCGATTGAGGGGTTAAAGGAGGCGCAGAAGACCCAAGAGATGGAGCTCCGTGGAGTGAAGGCAAAAGCTGCCGAAAATGAGGACGAGATGCAGGGCTTGGTGGTGAAGACGGAGACGCACGAGGCACTGCATAAGAGGTGTATGGAGAGACTGGAAGCCCTGGAAAATAGCTCGAGGAGGAAGAACTTAAGAATCTTGGGTCTTCCCGAAGGGGCAGAGGGAGCGGACGTTGGGGCGTATGTGAGCACGATGCTCCATACCTTAATGGGAGCTGAGGCCCCGACGGGCCCCCTGGAAGTGGAGGGAGCATACCGAGTCCTCGTGAGAAGACCAAAGGCAGGAGAAATACCTCGAGCAATAGTGGTGAGGTTCCACCGATACAAGGACAGGGAGATGGTCCTGAGATGGGTGAAAAAGACACGGAGCAGCAGGTGGGAGAACGCGGTGATCCGCGTGTATCAGGATTGGAGTGCGGAGGTGGCGAGAAGGAGGGCGAGTTTCAATCGGGCCAAGGCGGTGCTCCACAAGAGGAAAGTGAAGTTCGGAATGTTGCAGCCGGCAAGACTGTGGGTTACACACCAGGGTAAACACCACTACTTTGAGACAGCAGAAGAGGCGTGGGCATTTATTGAAGAGGAGAAGTTGGACTAGATTGGAGAAAGAGTGTTTGAAATGAAATAGTGAGGTGGTGGCAAGGGACTGTGAATCAGATGGGGGAAACATTTTTTTTTTCCCCTCGAAGGGGGGGGACACGAAGAAATGTGGGCGCCGGTGGGGAAGGGGAGGGGGAAGGAGAGAGGGAGCTGCGCCATCAGGGGCGGGGCTGAGAGGGAAGCGCGGGCTTTGTTCCCGCGCTATGGAAATTGTGGCGGGAAAAGAGGGCGCAGGAAGGAGGGGGCCTCACATAATGGGAGGCTAAGGATAAACGGGGGAAGCCGAGGTCAGCCAGAGTTTGCTGACTTCTGGAAGCAATATGGGGGGAGCAACTAAGCTAGAGAGGGATCTAGCGGGGGAGGGGGGTGTTAACTGGGTTGCTGCTGCTAAGGGGAAGGGGGAGCTGTTACAGGATGGGATGGCCGGGACGGGAGGGCGCCGTCGGGGGGATAAGCGGGTGCGTGGGAACCGGGTGAGGAGCTGGTCTAAAAAAGGGGATGGCTAGCCAACGAGGGGGTGGGTAAAGAGCTCCCCAACCCGGTTGATCACATGGAACGTGAGAGGGTTGAATGGGCCGATTAAGAGGGCAAGGGTACTTGCGCACCTAAAGAAGCTAAAGGCAGACGTGGTCATGCTTCAGGAGACGCACCTGAAACTGGCGGATCACGTCAGATTATGAAAAGGATGGGTGGGACAGGTATTCCACTCGGGCTTGGATGCGAAAAATAGAGGGGTGGCAATACTGGTGGGGAAACGGGTATTGTTTGAGGCGAAGACCATAGTGGCGGACAGTGGGGTAGATACGTGATGGTGAGTGGCAGATTGCAAGGTGAGGCGGTGGTGCTGGTGAATGTATATGCCCCGAACTGGGATGACGTGAACTTTATGAAGTGTATGTTGGGGCGCATCCCGGACCTGGAGATGGGAAAGTTGGTAATGGCGGGGGGGGGGGACTTCAACACGGTGCTGGATCCAGGGCTGGACCGGTCCAGATCTAGGACCGGGAGGAGGCCGGCAGCGGCCAAGGTGCTTAAGGGCTTTATGGAGCAGATGGGAGGAGTGGATCCCTGGAGATTTACTAGACCAAGGGGTAAAGAGTTTTCCTTCTTCTCCCATGTCCACAAAGTGTACTCCCGGATAGACTTCTTTGTCCTGGGAAGGGCGCTGATCCCGAAGGTGGCAGGAACGGAGTATTCGGCTATAGCCATTTCAGATCATGCCCCACATTGGGTAGATCTGGAAGTAGGAGAGGAAAAGGAACAGCACCCACTCTGGAGATTAGATATGGGACTGTTGGCGGACGAGGGGGTATATGTAAGGGTGAGGGGATGTATTGAAAGGTACCTTGAGATTAATGATGACGGAGAGGTCCAGGTGGGAGTGGTCTGGGAGGCGCTGAAGGCGGTGGTTAGAGGGGAACTGATCTCCATAAGGGCCCATAAGGGGAAACAAGAGGGTAAAGAAAGGGAGAGATTGTTGAGGGAGATTTTGAGGGTGGATAGGCAATATGCGGAGGCTCCAGATGAAGGGCTATACAGGGAAAGACGAAGATTGCATACGGACTTTGACTTGTTGACCACGGGTAAGGCGGAGGCACAATGGAGGAAGGCACAGGGAGTGCAGTATGAATATGGAGAGAAGGCGAGCCGGTTACTGGCCCAACAACTTAGGAAGAGGGGGGCAGCGAGAGAGATCGGAGGGGTTAGGGACGAGGAGAGAAAGATGGAACGGGGAGCGGAGAGGGTGAACGGGGTGTTTAAGGTATTTTACGAGAGGCTATATAAGGCTCAACCCCCGGAAGGGAAAGAGGGAATGATGCGTTTCCTAGACCAGCTGGAGTTCCCGAAGGTTGATAAACAGGAGATGACAGGACTGGGAGCGCAGATTGAGGTGGAGGAGGTGGTAAAAGGAATTGGGAACATGCAGGCAGGGAAGGCCCCGGGACCGGATGGGTTCCCGGTGGAGTTCTATAGGAAATACGTGGACCTGCTGGCCCCACTTCTGACGAGAACCTTTAATGAGGCTAGGGAAAGGGGGACACTACCCCCGACGATGTCGGAGGCGACAATATCGCTGATCCTGAAAAGAGACAAAGACCTGCTGCAGTGCGGGTCATACAGGCCTATTTCCCTCTTGAACGTAGATGCCAAGCTTTTGGCCAAGGTGATGGCGACGAGGATAGAGGACTGTGTCCCTGGGGTGGTGCATGATGATCAAACGGGGTTTGTTAAACGGAGACAATTGAATGCTAATATACGGAGGCTGCTGGGGGTGATGATGATGCCCCCACCGGAGGGGGAGGCGGAGATAGTGGTGGCGATGGATGCAGAGAAAGCATTTGATAGAGTGGAGTGGGACTACCTGTGGGAAGTACTGAGGAGATTTGGATTTGGAGAGGGGTTCATTAGATGGGTTCAGCTCCTATACAGGGCCCCGGTGGCAAGTGTGATTACAGATAGGCAACGATCTGACCACTTCCGACTATATAGGGGTACAAGACAGGGATGTCCCCTGTCCCCGTTACTGTTTGCGTTGGCAATTGAGCCACTGGCCATAGCGCTGAGGGGCTCCAGGAAGTGGAGGGGGGTACTTAGAGGAGGAGAAGAGCATCGGGTGTCATTATACGCGGATGATTTGTTGTTGTATGTCGCGGACCCAGCGGAGGGGATGCCTGAGATAATGCAGATACTCAGGGAGTTTGGAGAATTTTCAGGATATAAATTGAATATGGGGAAGAGTGAACTGTTTGTGATGCACCCCGGGGAACAGGGCAGGGGAATAGATGATTTACCGTTGAGGAGGGTAACAAGGGATTTCCGGTATTTAGGGATCCAGGTGGCCAGGAACTGGGGAGCCTTGCATAAGCTTAACTTGGCACGACTGGTAGAGCAGATGGAAGAGGACTTTAGGAGGTGGGACATGGCGCCCCTGTCATTGGCGGGCAGGGTGCAGGCGGTTAAAATGGTGGTCCTTCCGAGGTTTCTTTTTGTGTTCCAGTGCCTCCCTGTACTGATTGCAAAGGCCTTTTTTAAGAAGGTGGACAAGAGTATTATGAGCTTTGTGCGGGCTGGAAAGACCCCAAGTGTAAAGAGGGGGTTCCTGCAGCGCAGTAGGGACAGAGGGGGACTGGCACTGCCGAGTCTAAGTGATTATTATTGGGCCGCCAGCGTGTCAATGATATGCAAGTGGATGGGGGAAGGGGAGGGAGCGGCGTGGAAAAGACTGGAGATGGCGTCCTGTAGGGGAACCTGCCTAAAAGCACTGGCGACGGCGCCTTTACCGTTCTCCCCGAAAAAATACACCACAAACCCAGTGGTGGTGGCAACACTGAAAATTTGGGGGCAGTGGAGAAGACATAAGGGAGTGACGGGTGCCTCAGTGTGGTCCCCGATAAGGAACAACCATAGGTTCGTCCCGGGAAAGATAGATGGGGGATTTAAATCTTGGCAGCGAGCAGGAATTGCGAAATTGAAGGACTTGTTCTTAGACGGGACGTTCGCGAGTCTGGGAGCACTGACAGAAAAATATGGGTTGCCACCTGGGAATGCATTTCGCTATATGCAAGTGAGGGCATTTGTGAGGCAACAGGTGAGGGAATTTCCGCAGCTCCCGGCGCAAGAGATCCAGGACAGAGTGATTTTGGGGGCATGGGTGGGTGATGGTAGGGTGTCAGATATATATAGGGAAATGAGAGGCGAGGGGGAGACGATGGTAGAGGAGCTGAAGGGAAAATGGGAGGAGGAGCTGGGGGAAGAGATTGAAGAGGGGCTGTGGGCAGATGCCCTAAGTAGGGTAAACTCTTTGTCCTCGTGTGCCAGGCTCAGCCTGATACAATTCAAGGTTCTACACAGGGCGCATATGACTGGAACAAGGCTGAGTAGATTTTGTGGAGTGGAGGATAGGTGCGGGAGATGCGCGGGAAGCCCGGCGAACCACACCCACATGTTTTGGTCATGTCCGGTATTGCATGGGTTCTGGGTGGGTGTGGCAAAAGTGATCTCGAAGGTGGTGGGGGTCCGGGTCGAACCAGGCTGGGGGTTGGCTATACATACATACATAGAACATAGAAAATGCAGCACAGAACAGGCCCTTCGGCCCACGATGTTGTGCCGAACCTTTGTCCTAGATTAATCATAGATTATCATTGAATTTACAGTGCAGAAGGAGGCCATTCGGCCCCCTGAGTCTGCACCGGCTCTTGGAAAGAGCACCCCACCCAAACTCAACACCTCCACCCAACATCAAGGGCAATTTTGGACACTAAGGGCAATTTATCATGGCCAATCCACCTACCCTGCACATCTTTGGACTGTGGGAGGAAACCGGAGCACCCGGAGGAAACCCACGCAGACACGGGGAGGACGTGCAGACTCCGCACAGACAGTGACCCAAGCCGGAATCGAACCTGGGACCCTGGAGCTGTGAAGCAATTGTGCTATCCACAATGCTACCGTGCTGCCCAAATTATTTTTGGGGTTGCAGATGAGCCGGGAGTGCAGGAGGCGAGAGAGGCCGATGTTTTGGCCTTTGCGTCCCTAGTAGCCCGGCGAAGGATTCTACTTATGTGGAAAGAAGCTAAATCCCTGGGCGTGGAGGCCTGGATAAACGACATGGCAGGGTTCATAAAATTGGAGCGGATAAAGTACGCAATAAGAGGTTCGGCTCAAGGGTTCACCAGGCGGTGGCAACCGTTCCTCGACTATCTCGCAGAGCGATAAGGGAAAATAGGAAAGGTAGCAGCAGCACCCCAGGGGGGTGGGGGGGGGGGGAGGACTCATTTGGATCCTCAGGGGTTTTATGTGTGTGTTTATATATTAGTTATTTATATTAGATTTTACGAAGTTACTATTTTAGTTACTATTTCTGTTGTTTCTTATTTTGTTGTTGGCAGTTGCCGTTAGTTAGCATATTATTTATTTTAAAAACGATCAATGTATATATTATTGCAAAGTTGTAAAATGGGAAAATTTTGTTTTTTGTTTGATCGAAAAACTTTAATAAAATACATATATATATTTTTTTTAAACGTTGCTAGAAATTGTTTCAGAAAAGAAAATGTAAATGCTGTAAATCAGGAATCAATGCAGCCTGGTCCAGTGGGAAGACCATAAGACCATAAGACATAGGAGCAGAATTAGGCCACTCGGCCCATCGAGTCTGCTCCGCCATTCAATCATGGCTGATATCTTTCTCATCCCCATTCTCCTGCCTTCTCCCCATAATCCCTGATCCCCTTATTAATCAAGAACCTATATATCTCGGTCTTAAGTGTCAAACCGACACCAATGAGGGGCTTGTGAAGTGCCGTCACTGTTGCAATGCTTCGACCTGTATTTTAAACAGTGCATTCGAACTCACAATAACTCGCTCAGTCAAACAATTTCTCCTGTTCGCCCTGCTCAGAGGTATCCCAACAAGACAGCGTTTTAGTGTTTAATAATCACAACATTTCCCAACGAGGTGGTGAAAGAGTTTGTCTCAAAGTCAGAACCTTGCTAAATTAGTTTATAAAGTTAGTCTAATTTGTTCCTAAAGGTCACCGTTATTGTTTGGGGAATTACAAAGCACCCACATCTCATCTCGAGGGGCATTTTAAATTAAAAATGGGACTGATATACCAATGCAATAAGGTGACTGATGTGCCAAGTTCTTCCACATGAGCCTGGGGACATGGTATCATTAATAGATTGGACACTGACGATGGGGGGAGGGGGGGGAAGTGGAGATCAATATAATTAACACCTAGTTACAGAAGGCTGCTGCCAAAACTCAAATTGGATGTGAAGGAACTCATACAGACACAATTAAGCACAAATTACCTCCACCGGGCACCCTGTAGCTCCTTAGGTTCACATTATTAATTATCATCAAATTAGAGAAAGTTTTGTGGCCATGGGTCGACTCTCGATTAGCTGACACCGGCTAAACTAATTTCACATGGGCTACCTACAGTCCATCAATAAAGGATGTTCGGACAATTTGAGCCTTCGCAGATTACTCCGGCTGAGCACCTGGTTTAATTAGTTCTGCCACAGCCAATTGAGGATATAGGCAGACATGGTTAAATAAAATGGAAGAAGTTGCAAGTTGGAATATCAACAGCCCCCTTCTCTCCAGAAGGCACTGAGACAAGTTGAGGTATCAGTTCCAAAGCCTTTGGCTCCCCCACAGAATCTCATCTACCCCAGTAATCTTCGTGATTGAGCCTAGGATTGAGATTGATAATACTGTTACGATCCCAGACCAGACCCCAACAGTGGCCAGGGTACTGGATCAAAACCCCAATATCTTATTTTATTTTGTAAGACTGTGTGGAAAGAATGATTCGCCCCAGGAGTGACTGCACGAAGAAATATGGATTTTGTACTTTCAAACAAAACTTTATTATTAACACAATATTAAACTCTTTAGCATCGTATCTGAAAATAGCTTAAATTATCCCTTCAACAATATAACTCAATACAGTAAATTAATTACTATCTCTATTGCCAATTAAATAACAAGAAAGAAAAACATACATGCTCACTCCATCCCACATCCCAATGGCACAGAGTAATACTTACTTTCCAGAACAGATTTGGCTCCTGTTAAAACCCCTGCAGACTTGAGCTGGATGTCTTCAAAAACTTTTTCAATTGGTTTGTTTCACCTTTTCTTCTTGTCCTCAGACAAGTCCTCTCTGCTTTAAATACTATTGCTCTTTTAAAACAAATATCCCACTGTGAGAGCATTTACATGTGGGCTCTGTGTTAGCCAGATCAGAGCTCAACTCAAAAAGCTTTCTCAAAATGTCTGAATACCTTAGCTTCACCCAGCAATCACACAATTTTCACAAGCTGAAAACGAATTGAGTCCCCAGGGACTCCCCTAGTCAAACAACATTGCATTAGTGCAGGATTTGTACTCTGGTCAATTTCACCTCTGGATCCTAAAAGCTTTCTGGTCTTGCAAAACAAGATTATTTTTTAAAACATGACTACAGCAGTCCAACACACTCTAACCCAAACTTCTAACCCTTAAATTGCCAAATGTTTGTCATCAAATATATTTAAAATCCTGCATTCATCACAATACTATCAGGCTATCTGACTGTAGGGGTGGCCCGTTTGTAACTTTTTGTTCTACTGATTAATAGAAAGCAGAGATTAAGTCAATGGGTATGTTTCGATCTGGAGAAATGGTTGTAATGGTGTTTCGCAGGGGTCAGTATTGGGACTTTTCCTGATCTATATTAATGATCTAAACCTTGGGCTGGATTCTCTGTGGCCTGCCGGCGGTACTGGAGTTCCCGATGCGACAGAGAATCCAGTGTCGGGGGGAAAATGGGATTGGCGCCCGTTTCCAATGCGACAGCCCTTCCCCCGCTGGTGTTGTGATCGGGGTTAGTGTCCCACTCCAGCGGGAGATTGCAAATGGGTCATTAAGATCCGTTTGCACATATTAACGGGTCGGGCACCATATTCTCCGGGTCCTCGTGATTCCTCAGTCCTCTGGGCCGGGAATCACGTGGGCGAAAATTAGTGCTGATCCTGACAAGCGTGTACTTGTCCCGGTGGAACTCGCGGTGGGTCAACGGGGCAACTCTTTAAGGGAATTGCCCCCCAAGTCCATCGGAGGGCCAACCTCCCCACCACAAAGACCTGCCCACCCCACACTCACCAGATCCCTTCCCCCCACCAGAGTCCCCCGAAATAAAGAGATCCCCTCCCAGTGATCCCCTAAATAAAGAGGCTCCCCCACAGATCACCCCCCAGCCCAAAAAAGAGACCCCTGTCTGGAAGTTAGCGAGCAGTCCAGATTGAGGCAGTGAAAAAATATCACTGCTTTAACACTCACCTGCCGACTCAGTTAATTGTGCCAGTACAAATCAGAATGCAAAGCGCATGTGTGATATATGTAGGGAAGCACTGGTAAATGAAAGTTTAAAACCCTCAGCGGCTGGTTTAGCACAGTGGGCTAAACAGCTGGCTTGTAATGCAGAACAATGCCAGCAGCGTGCGTTCAATTCCCATAACAGCCTCCCCGAACAGGCGCCAGAATGTGGCAACTAGGGGCATTTCACAGTAACTTCATTGAAGACTACTTGTGACAATAAGCGATTATTATCATTATCAAAACTTCAAAGACAGGGCAGCACGGTGGCGCAGTGGATTAGCCCTGCTGCCTCACGGCGCCGAGGTCCCAGGTTCGATCCCGGCTCTGGGTCACTGTCCATGTGGAGTTTGCACATTCTCCCCGTGTCTGCGTGGGTTTCACCCCCACAACCCAAAGATGTGCAGGACGCGAGCATTCCAAAACACATTCAGGGAACACTTTGCAGTAGAACCTCATCCCTTCACATCTTCTTTAGGGGGTGCAGAGGCGATTCACCAAGATGTTGCCTGGGATGGAACATTTAAGTTATGAAGAGAGGTTGGATAGGCTTGGGTTGTTTTCGCTGGAGCAGAGAAGACTGAGGGTTGCTAGTGTCACACGGGAGGGTTTAAACTAGTATGGCAGGGGGGTGGGCACGGGAGCAATAGGTCAGAAGCTGAGAGCATTGAGGGAGAACTAGGGAATAGGGACAGTGGGGCTCTGAGGCAGAGCAGACAGGGAGAAGTTGCTGAACACAGTGGGTCTGGTGGCCTGAAGTGCATATGTTTTAATGCAAGAAGTATTACGGGTAAGGCAGATGAATTTAGAGCTTGGATTAGTACTTGGAACTATGATGTTGTTGCCATTACAGAGACCTGGTTGAGGGAAGGGCAGGATTGGCAGCTAAACGTTCCAGGATTTAGATGTTTCAGGCGGGATAGAGGGGGATGTAAAAGGGGAGGTGGAGTTGCGCTACTGGTTAGGGAGAATATCACAGCTGTACTGCGGGAGGACACCTCAGAGGGCAGTGAGGCTATATGGGTAGAGGTCAGGAATAAGAAGGGTGCAGTCACAATGTTGGGGGTTTACTACAGGCCTCCCAACAGCCAGCGGGAGATAGAGGAGCAGATAGGTAGACAGATTTTGGAAAAGAGTAAAAACAACAGGGTTGTGGTGATGGGAGACTTCAACTTCCCCAATATTGACTGGGACTCACTTAGTGCCAGGGGCTTAGACGGGGCGGAGTTTGTAAGGAGCACCCAGGAGGGCCTCTTAAAACAATATGTAGACAGTCCAACTAGGGAAGGGGCGGTACTGGACCTGGTATTGGGGAATGAGCCCGGCTAGGTGGTAGATGTTTCAGTAGGGGAGCATTTCGGTAACAGTGACCACAATTCAGTAAGTTTTAAAGTACTGGTGGACAAGGATAAGAGTGGTCCTCGGATGAATGTGCTAAATTGGGGGAAGGCTAATTATAACAATATTAGGCGGGAACTGAAGAACATAGATTGGGGGCGGATGTTTGAGGGCAAATCAACATCTGACATGTGGGAGGCTTTCAAGTGGCAGTTGAAAGGAATTCAGGACCGGCATGTTCCTGTGAGGAAGAAGGATAAATACGGCAATTTTCGGGAACCTTGGATAACGAGAGACATTGTAGGCCTCGTCAAAAAGAAAAAGGAGGCATTTGTCAGGGCTAAAAGTCTGGGAACGGACGAAGCCTGTGTGGAATATAAGGAAAGTAGGAAGGAACTTAAACAAGGAGTCAGGAGGGCTAGAAGGGGTCATGAAAAGTGGTTGGCAAATAGGGTTAAGGAAAATCCCAAGGCTTTTTACACGTACATAAAAAGCAAGAGGGTAGCCAGGGAAAGGGCTGGCCCACTGAAGGATAGGCAAGGGAATCTATGTGTGGAGCCAGAGGAAATGGGCGAGGTACTAAATGAATACTTTGCATCAGTATTCACCAAAGAGAAGAAATTGGTAGATGTTGAGTCTGGAGAAGGGTGTGTAGATAGCTTGGGTCACATTGAGATTCAAAAAGACGAGGTATTGGGTGTCTCAAAAAATATTCAGGTAGATATGTCCCCAGGGCCTGATGGGATCTACCCCAGAATACTGCAGGAGGCTGGAGAGGAAATTGCTGAGGCCTTGACAGAAATCTTTGGATCCTCACTGTCTTCAGGTGATGTCCCAGAGGACTGGAGAATAGCCAATGTTGTTCCTCTGTTTAAGAAGGGTAGCAAGGATAATCCAGGGAACTACAGGCCGGTGAGCCTTACTTCAGTGGTAGGGAAATTACTGGAGAGAATTCTTCGAGACAGGATCTACTCCCATTTGGAAGCAAATGGACGTATTAGTGAGAGGCAGCATGGTTTTGTGAAGGGGAGGTCATGTCTCACTAACTTGATAGTTTTTCGAGGAAGTCACTAAGATGATTGATGCAGGTAGGGCAGTGGATGTTGTCTATATGGACTTTAGTAAGGCCTTTGACAAGGTCCCTCATGGTAGACTAGTACAAAAGGTGAAGTCACACGGGATCGGGGTGAGCTGGCACGGTGGATACAGAACTGGCTAGGTCATAGAAGGCAGAGAGTAGCAATGGAAGGATGCTTTTCTAATTGGAGGGCTATGACCAGTGGTGTTCCACAGGGATCAGTGCTGGGACCTTTGCTGTTTGTAGTATATATAAATGATTTGGAGGAAAATGTAACTGGTCTGATTAGTAAGTTAGCCGACGACACAAAGGTTGGTGGAATTGCGGATAGCAATGATAGTCAGAGGATACAGCAGGATTTAGATTGTTTGGAGACTTGGGCAGAGAGATGGCAGATGGAGTTTAATCCGGACAAGTGTGAGGTAATGAATGCATTTTGGAAGGTCTAATGCAGGTAGGGAATATACAGTGAATGGTAGAACCCTCAAGAGTATTGAAAGTCAAAGAGATCTAGGAGTACATGTCCACAGGTCACTGAAAGGGGCAACACAGGTGGAGAAGGTAGTCAAGAAGGCATACGGCATGCTTGCCTTCATTGGCCGGGGCATTGAGTATAAGAATTGGCAAGTCATGTTGCAGCTGGATAGAACCTTAGTTAGGCCACACTTGGAGTATAGTGTTCAATTCTGGTCACCACACTACCAGAAGGATGTGGAGACTTTAGAGAGGGTGCAGAAGAGATTTACCGGAATGTTGCCTGGTATGGAGTATGGAGGGCATTAGCTATGAGGAGCGGTTGAATAAACTCGGAACGAAGGAGGTTGAGGGGCGACCTGATAGAGGTCTACAAAATTATGAGGGGCATAGACAGAGTGGATAGTCAGAGGCTTTCCCCCAGGGTAGAGGGGTCAATTACTAGGGGGCATAGGTTTAAGGTGCAAGGGGCAAGGTTTAGAGTAGATGTACGAGGCAAGTTTCTTTACACAGAGGGTAGTGGGTGCCTGGAACTCGCTGCCGGAGGAGGTGGTGGAAGCAGGGACGATAGTGACATTTAAGGGGCATCTTGACAAATACATGAATAGGACGGGAATAGAGGGATACGGACCCAGGAAGTGTAGAAGATTGTAGTTTAGTCAGGTAGCATGGTCGGCACGGGCTTGGAGGGCCGAAGGGCGTGTTCCTGTGCTGTACTTTTCTTTGTTCTTTGTTCTTTGAGGGGTGACCTGATCGAGGTGGACAGGATTATGAGGGGCACGGACATTTACTGGGGGACACAAGTTCAAGGTGAGGGGCAGGAGGTTGAGTGAAGATTTGAGTAAAAACCTTTTTACCCAGAGGGTGGTGAGGGTCTGGAACGCGCTGCCTGGGAGGGTGGTAGAGGCGGGTTGCCTCACGTCCTTGGCACATCATAACATTTAAGGCAATGGACCAAGTGCTGGCAAATGGGGTTAGGTGGGCAGGTCAGGTGTTTGTCATGCGTTGGTGCCGACTGGATGGGCCGAAGGGCCTGTTCTGCATTGTATATTTCTGTGATTCTGTGATTCTCTCAGTCTGACATAAAAGGCCCTACTTCGAATAAAGAGCAGGGGTGTTTTCTTCCTGGTGTCCTGGACAATGTTTCTCCCTCAAGGGGAGCCATCAAAACAGATTATCTGACCATTAGCATATTGCTTTCTGGTGGATCCTGCTGTGTGCAAATTGGCTGCCTTATTTCCTCTGATACAACAGTGACTACTCCTCGACACTCCATTCGAGAAATTATCTTCTCATCAGGGCTGAATTGCACCTGATTTGCGCTCACGCTGGGAGATTCACTATCCTTAGTCACGCAAGTTTTTGCAGGGTGTGGATTCCAAGGGATTCCCTAGGCTTTTCCCCAGGGTAGAGGGGTCAATTACTAGGGGGCATAGGTTTATGGTGCGAGGGGCAAGGTTTAGAGGAGATGTACGAGGCAAGTTCTTTACACAGAGGGTAGTGGGTGCCTGGAACTCGCTACCGGAGGAGGTGGTGGAAGCAGGGACGATAGTGACATTTAAGGGGCATCTTGACAAATACATGAATAGGATGGGAATAGAGGGATACGGACCCAGGAAGTGTAGAAGATTTTAGTTTAGTCGGGCAGCATGGTTGGCACAGGCTTGGAGGACCGAAGGGCCTGTTCCTGTGCAGTACTTTTCTTTGTTCTTTGTGTACTAACATTTCTTTGTTCTTTGTTCTTTGTTCTTTGACGGTACGCAATTGGCTGCAGAGAGTCTGGGGCACCCTGAAATAGTCACAGGTACTGGGTAATATGTTCTATCTTTCTGATTGGAGAACCTAATATCGTTACAAAATGTGGATGAATTGTCATGTGTGACATACGAACATCCAAAATAGGAGCACTAAGTAGACCATTCGGCCCCCAAGCCTGACTGTCATCCAATAAAATCATGGCCGATCTGTTTGTTTCAAGTTCTACATTCCCATCTACCTCTGATAATCTTTCATTCCCTTGCCTAACAAGAATCTATCTACCTCTGCCTTAAAAATATCCATTGCCTTCTGAGGCAGCGAGTTGCAAAGTCGCACAACCCTCAGAGAAATAAATTCTCCTCATCTCTGTCCTAAAAGAGTGATCCCTAATTTTAAAACAGTGCTCCCTAGTTCCGGACTCAGTCGCAAGAGGAAACATCCTTTCCACATCCACCTTTTCAATACCACTTCAATCAAGTCACCCCCTCACTCTTCTAACCTCCAGTGGGAACATGCCCAGCCTGTCTAACCTTTACCCATAAGACAACCCGGTCATTCCAGGTATTAATCCAGTAAATTTCCTCTGAACTGCCTCCGATGCACTTACATCCTTCCTTCAATAAGGAGACCAAAACTGCGCACGGTATTCAAGGTGCAGTCTCACCAATGCCCTGAAGCATAATTATCCTTACTTCTTGTAATGAAGGATGGCATTCCATTAGCCTTCTTGATTATGTGCGGCAGTGCATACTAACTTTGTGTAACCCATGAGAACACCTCAATCCCTCTGCATCTCGGAATTCTGCAGCTTTCTTCCATTTAGATAATGCTCTGCCTTTTTATTCTTCCTACCAAAGTGAACAAGTTCACATTTCCCCACATTATACTCCATCTGCCAGATCTTTGCCAACTCACTCAACCTGCATTTATCTGTCTGCAAACTCGTTATGTCTTCTTCACAACATACTTCCCCGCCTCTCTTTGTTTTAGCTGCTGCACGGTAGCACAGTGGTTAGCACTGTTGTTGCACAGCTCCAGGGTCCCAGGTTCGATTCCCGGCTTGGGTCACCGTCTGTGGAGAGTCTGCACGTTCTCCCCGTGTCTGCGTGGGTTTCCTCCGGTTTCCTCCCCCAAGTCCCAAAAGACGTGCTGTTAGGTGAATTGGACATTCTGAATTCTCCCTCTGTGTACTATGAACAGGTGCCGGAGTGTGGCGACGAGGGGCTTTTCACAGTAACTTCATTGCTGTGTTAATGTAAGCCTACTTGTGACACTAATAAAAAAAAATGTTTTAAATTGCCAACGCTCTCCTCATCTAAGTCATTGGTAAAATTGTAAAAAGTTGGGGCACCAGAACAGACCCACGGGGGCTCCACCTGTGTCACATTTATAACAAACTGACAATATATTTGTTTGAATTTCCCTTACTGCTGACACTTATGAAGGTGCTGAATAGGTACTAATATTTCACATCAGAATTTTAACCAGTTATCTAATATATACAGCCGGTCAAACTGCGTTTGACCTGTTCGAGAATCAATTTTAGATTTTCATATTTCGATAACTCTTTGAATGCAGGTGAAACCATTCAAGTCTTTTTCCAAGTAATTGTACTTGATTTGCGCAACTTGGAGACAAATATGACCTTTCCTGCTTCTTCAATGCACAATAACAGTATTATTTTCATGTTTCTGGCATTTGAGAATGTCTTAACGAACTCAATGCTAAGTTAAGTCATCTGTCCATCAGGGGAAGGTAGAAATTGGAGAGAAGGGGAGATTAAAATACAATAACATATATTGACTTACTGTAATGGCAGAGTTTAAGCGATTTCATTCAATGTGCTCCACTCTCTTCACGATGAGAATGCACAAATTAAATCTTCGCCAGGCAGGATATGAGTTCTCAATCAGTGTCAATAGAAACAGGGTTGTGACGTAGCCTGTATTAAATAATTACATTATACATCAAAAGAAGATGAAAAGGTGTTTGCTCTCCCAATTGGTGTTTGATTATCGGAACAGAAAAATAATTATCCGGAGACCCCTGAGCCATTAATTTCAGTGAGTTGGCATTCCGCTGTCCAGCGTATTGACAGAGAACTGAGTAATGATGTCCATGAGCAGCTCCGGCAGTAAATCCACACTCTTGTATCCAGCTGCCCCCGCTGGGGGAAAACACGCTGGGGTCGGCAGGAGGAAAACCCCGGCGAGTGGAATGTTCCCACTCGTTTAAGATGTCGTTCGGCCCATCGCGGCCGTGCTAGCTCTTCAGTAGGGCTGCCCAATTGGTCCCACTCCCCTGCCCTTTCTAAATCTCCAGGTTACAGAGTTCATCACTCGCATGGGTGACCACATTGGCACCAATATGCCCACTATGAATGGTATACTCTATCAGGAGCCATGGGACGGGTCCGGGTTGGCACCCGGCTGCCCCTGGGTCATCTGGGTCTGCCAGCCCTGCGGCTGCCCGAGGCGCTCTCAGTGATTGGGCCGCACTCTGCACTGCCTCGGCACTGCCCACCTGCGGCTGGGACAAGCTCCGCAGAGCCTCGGCCATTCCCGTTGAGAGCGGGACATGTCCCGCAGAACCTCATCAAGGTCAGCCTTGTACTGGGTCACATCCTCCAGCGAGGCGAACATTCTGCCGAGACCCTCAGCCATGGCCGTCACCGACTGCGCGACGCCTTGAACACCATCACTAATGGTGGTGACGTCGTGCACCAGGCCCTCCACTGCGGTCACTGCCCTAGCGGTGTAGGCATCAGTGCCACACATTGGCATCTCCATGATATCTCCCACACCCGTAGCCCTTGGGACATCTCCAAGCGACTATGGACCTGCTGGAGTGACGCTGACGTCTCCCTCTGAATGTCCCGGCCGCTCCCTATCGTCTCCATCAGCTCCGGGTAGCCCTGTATCAGAGGCTCGGCATCAGGCTGGGACCCAGCTGGGCCTTTGGATCCAGCCGCCCTCCGACTGCTGTCCCGCCTGGGTATTCCTGCCTCCACCTGATGTACATCAGCAGTTGTGTGATGCTCACCAGATTGTGCCCCAGGCGCCTGACAAATGTTTCCCACCGAGGTGCATGAATATGCACTGGTGGAGGGTGGGGATGACGACTGTTATGCCTCGGTCGTGTCTTCCTTGGAGCTTTCCTCTGATGTGTTCTCCTGGGAGGCTGGAGAGGGAGCCACCTGGGATGGGCCGGTGCCGTCGGCTGGAGGACCTGCAGGGGAATGGACATGCGGTCAGTGGGAGGGATGGGTCAGTCAGTAAGGCAATAACAACTCACGTTTGACAGTTCCTCTGGGTGGGGCCTGGTGATTCCTCAGCTTTATGGCGCCTGCCAGCCTCTGTGCTGGTGACCGCTCGGTCCTCGGCCACACCCGTCACCTCCAGGGCCCGCTCCTCGAAGGTTGTGAGGATTCTTAAGTACGGCACTCCACGCCCAGTCTGGGCCCTCTCCCTCCGGTTGTGGTAGAGCTTTTCCTGAGGAGATACAGAGAGGATATAGTTAGCCACACGTGTGGTTCACAGTGGGGGAGGGGGGGCTGAAGGGAGGGTCGGGGGCCGCATGGAGAGTTGGAAGGGGTGGATGCTCGTGTGGGAGTGGAAAGGTCTCAGGGGTGGGTGGGGGGACGTTCGTGTCAACTCACCAATGCTGCCCGGTGTAGATCGTTGACCGTCCGCCTGGTCACGCTCTCGGCGCTCACAGCCGCCGCCACCTCCCTCCAGGCGGCACTGGCTACCCTGTGGCTCACCGTCCGGGACCCTCGGGGGGGACAAGACATCCCTCCTGGCCTCGACCGCATCTCGGAGCCTCCTCAGGTCCGAAGAATCGAATCTTGGGGCTGGTCATTTTGGCACCATTGTTGCGAGTTGTCTGGGGTTGGCTGAGCAAGTGCAGCTTAAGTGCTGCTCAACCTTGTTAGCGGGGGGCTGGCGAGTGCATTCCCGGCGAATCGGCTTGCGAGCCTTCATTTGCGGCGAGAAGCCCGTGGGGCCTCGTTAAGTGGACTGAAGCTCGGGGCAGTTCCCGCTCACCGCCATACTTAGAAATCTTTCCGGAGAATCGCGTCCATAGGCTTACTCTAATCTGCAGATTCCCGAGGTACCTGTGGCTTTGGGATTCATCCCCTTCGTCTCGGAGACCTCAGGCGAGGGCAGCTGAACACTGGTCCCCACACTCGGGCAGCAGAAGGAAGGACTCTCGTGGGGGTATCCCAGGGGTTTGGAGGCCCCCAGCTGCATGCCCTATGGTAGGGTGGAGCTGGCACTGCAGGTGCCACATGGGCACTCTGGCAGGTCTACCTGGCACCTATGAGTGCCGGCCTGGCACTGCCAAGGTGCCAAGCTGGGTGCACGATCGGGTCGAGGTGCACGGCGTGGGTGTTGGGGGGGGGGGGGGAGGGTTGCTGGGGACCACCATACTTGTAATGGGACGAATGGTCTCTTGCGGTATTGTAAGTTCCTATGATTCAATGATTAGGGGAGAGAGGAGGTTAAAAACTTTGCAGCCCAGAATAATGAGTTGAAGTAATAATACTAATAATCTTTATTGTCACAAGTAGGCTTACATTAACACTGCAATGAAGTTACTGTGAAAATCTCCTAGTCGCCACATTCCGGCGCCTGTTCGGGTACACAGAGGGAGAATTCAGAATGTCCAATTCACCTAACAAGCACGTTTTTCGGGACTTGTGGGAGGAAACCGGAGCTCCCGGAGGAAACCCACGCAGACACGGGGAGAACGTGCAGACTCCGCACAGGCAGTGACCCAAGCCGGGAATCGAACCCGGGACCCTGGCGCTGTGAAGCAACAGTGCTAACCACTGTGGCTACCGTGCCGCCCGAGTCAGCATGACCCTGGTGGATTGTAGACATGTTTTCAAAATCGATGTGAAATCCAGGTTCGAGTCCTACATTCCTAATTCTACTCTGTCTCGAGCATTACCGTTGATATAGTTGAGATTGTCATCTAGCTCTATTGTTTCAGAGGTGCAATTATAAACATTGATTTCAACACAGTGAGATCCAGAGAAAACAATCTTGCAGAGCTCATTGTTCAAAAGTGTCTTGAAATGTAAGATGGGGCATTCTGAAATCCTCCGACTGAAATTCAGCATCTTCTATGTTTATAATTAATTACACAACAGTCTATTAGGACTGACACGTGGTCCAATCGTTTCCTCACCACTCTCAGTTCAAAGCTGCGTTTTCAGATGCTTCAATAATAGGAATTCAAACCCAGGTTAAGGGTGGAATTCTCCCATCCAGGACTAAGGGCGGGTCTTGTCGATTGCCGATGGTGAAATCGCATTCGGCGATTGGCCGGAGATTCCGTTTTGATGCCGGAATCGGGGGGCGCTGCTGTGTTTTTGGATGCTCCATCCCTCAAAACCGGCATCTTCGCTGAGTACGCCACGCCGCACGCCGTTGGGGGGGCCTCAGGACGTCACTTGAGGCCCTCCCCCGAGGCTCTGCCCCCAATGGGCCGACTTCCCGACGGCGTGAGGCGCGTGTGCTCACAGTTTTCGGGGGCCTCGCGTGGCGGATATGGGTCTGTGTCCAACGCTGCCACAGTCGGAGCCGGGGGAGCCGTTCCGCTGGCCGGGCAGCCTTGGGCGGGGGCTGGGGGGACTGGTGGGGGGTGGTCCGGGGGTGGTGAGGGGGTTGCAGGGGGGCACTATCTGGCAGCCCGCGCCGTGTTGCACGGCGAGACCCCCGCATGCCGCGGCCATGGACCCGGCCAGTTTCCGTCCGTATCTGCAGGTAAAGCCGGGGCTTTACGTGGCGCGGCTGCTCGCCCCCCTGCCGGCCAGGGCGTCGGTGCAGGGGTGGCGCCGACCTTTCAGTCGTAAGACTAGACACATGCACCGGACATAACCTCAAAGTCGCAGAATCCAGCCCTAAGTATGCCCGGGTGCCATGTTGAATGGGCATCACTGACCCACTGCCAAAAGAAGAAGGTGGATCTCAGGGTTCACTCCAAGGCTGGAAGATGGATCTTCTCAACGATACTGAAACTGGAAGGTCCACCAGATTGATGCTCCCCTCCCACCCACGGTTGTGGTGTTCCAGAGTCCAGATCTGCTGGCGGCCTCCACCCCAAAATCCAGAGACAACCCCCTGGCCAAACATACCTGGTGACAACACACCTGGGACACCAGGACATGTCTGCTTCCTGCATTATATTAGGGGGTATGGAGGACTGGAGAAGGTGTAACACAGATTTACTGGTGTGATACCAGGAGTGAGAGGTTATACTGATTTGGAAAGACTGAACAGGCTGGGTCAACTTTCCTCTGGTCAGAGAGGACTCCGGGATGACCTGATAGATACCTTGAGGAGGGATTTGATCGGGTATATGTGGAGAGTGTGGTTTCATTTGTGGGGAGATCAAAATTAGGGATGTAAATATGAGATATAGCCACTAATAAATCCAATAGGGAATACGGAGAAAGCATCTTTACCTAGAGAGTAGTGAGAATGCAGAACTCACCCCAACATGAAGTGCTTGAGGCGAATGGTGTAAATGTATTTAAGGTGAAACTGAATAAATATATGAGGGAGAAAGAAACAAAATAATATGCTGATAGGGTTAGATGATAAAAAGTGTTTCTATGACGAAGGTATCGCCATCAAAGCCAACATTTATTGCCCATCCCTAATTGCCCTTAAACTGATCATTTCAGAGTCAACCACATTGCCGTGGGTCTGGAGTCACATAAGATCAGAAGACATAGGAACAGAATTAGGCCACTCGGCCCATCGAGTCTGCTCCGCCATTCAATCATGGCTGATATTTTTCTCATCCCCATTCTCCTGCCTTTTCCCCATAACCCCTGATCCCCTTATTAATCAGGAACCTACCTATCTCTGTCTTAAAGACGCTCAGTGATTTGGCCTCCACAGCCTTCTGCGGCAAAGAGTTCCACAGATTCACCACCCTCTGGCTGAAGAAATTCCTCCTCATCTCAGTTTTAAAGGATCGTCCCGTTAGTCTGAAATGCTGCCCTCTGGTTCTAGTTTTTCCTGCAAGTGGAAACATCCTCTCCACGTCCACTCTATCCAGGCCTCGCAGTATCCTGTAAGTTTCAATAAGATTCCCCCCTCATCCTTCTAAACTCCAACGCGTGCAGAGCTAGAATCCACAACCGTTTCTCATACAACAAGCTCTTCATTCCAGGGATCATTCTTGCAGGCCAGACCGGGTAAGGACGGCAGATTTCCTTCCCTAAAAGGACATTAGTGAACCAGATGGATCTTTACAACAATGGACGAGAGCACCATTACTAAAGCTTGGTTTATAGTTCAGATTTATTAATCGGATTTAAATTCCACCAAGCACCGTGGTGGGATTGGTACCCACATCCCCAGAGCATTTGTCTGGGCATCGGGATCTGCCAATCCCGCTGAAGTTGACCCCCGCCTTGGGCTCCCATGCAGCGGGATGGGTGAACCGCGCAAATTTCCATTGACTCCGGTGGAACCGGACTGAAGGGTCTCACACGATGGGCGGAATTCTCTGGCCAATGCAGAGTGCCAACTGAGGCGAGGTGACCAATGTGCAGCTCGCCCGGGGAGGGGGGGTGGGGGCACAGCTGGAATTTCTCGCCATGTTGAGCAGCACTCTGTGTGCCGAAGAAAAATCTGGCAGGGCGGGACCAGAAAATACCGCAAATGCCAGGAATCCGGGGATCAGGGTGCTCTTCTTAAAGTGAGCTCCAATATCTGATACGAAACAATTAACTCCCCCCCCCCCTCAGTATGGACAAAGGGGCCACCGACCTCCCCCCCCGACCCCCCCAAATGTGTAAGGGCAAGTTCCACACACCCCTCCCCAAGGAGGCAGATGGGGAAGGAAGCCCCTCCCCACCAATGGATCTCCCCGGAGGAGCCCTTCTTATTCCTTCAGCCTAGCACTGGCCCTGGCACAGGGAACAGTGTTGGGGGCAGCGCCTGGGTACTGGCGTGGGGGGAGGGGGGGCATGTCTCTCTGTCCCGCAGGAGCAATGCTTACCTCTGCACCCCTGCCTTTGTTTCGCGTTTTGCAAAAGCCGGAGGAGCGCAATTCACCAGCCAGAGCAAATCTCACCGGCGAGATTCTCGTTTTCTGACTCTCGCGATGTTCGGTGCCCACGTCGCTGTGTGTGCTCGCGGAGAACGCAGGCGCAAAAGCCGCGGCCAGCTGTATCAAACTGCTGTAAACCTACCGGACACAGGAGGGCAGCTGTGGCTGTAGACCACTGTACCAGCTGTCGGCAATGCCATATTGGATTGAGGGCTGTGCCCATTCGAGATCCGTGAATCAAGGGGTCGAACTGAAACGAGAAGCACCAGAATCGCAATATAAATGATTTATTAACTACGCTAAATGCCCTTCAAATGAATGCAGCTGTGTGAATTAAATGCAAATCCTTTCAAGAACATTACCAGGCCATCAGCACTTGGCTCAACCGATCCCATCTTGGCTGGAGGGGAAAGGGTTAAATTACAGGAAGGGATGACAAAAACTTGGGTTGTATGTCCTGGAATCTCAGAGGTTAAGAGGTGATTTGATTGATGGTTTTAAGGGGAGTAGATGGGGCAGGAGTCTAAGTGGGTGCAATGCTGAATCAGGTGTGTGATAGAGCTGCACGTCTGGTCGATGCAGTTATTTTGCATCCTAATTTTGGCTGCCGTGTAGCATTGCTCCCTACTGTGTTCTGGATCCCTAGCTGACTCATGTAATGAATCTGCCATCGAGTCAGCTCATTTTAAACAGGAACAGCTGGTGGTGAATGGGGGTGTGGTGGGGGAGGGGGGCTATAATTAGCCTCAGGACCCCTGGGCTGAGCAAAGAATGATTGGCAGGAGCTACACCTCCAGCTTGCTTTCTGCAGCTGCTGTGCCTGCGTGGTTGCCAAGTGGCTGCGATGCCCCTCACGGTGCAATATCCTGCTGACATTGCAAGTCCTGTTCTTGATAAGGCATAAAATAAATCCCCCCCCAAAAAAGTGTGATCGAGATTGTTTCTCTCACCTCTGCCTTTGATTTAAACAGATGCCCTCACTGGTAGACTGCTCCTGCAAAGCAGCGTTGTTACAGTTACGATGCAGCGGAGGAGGCAAAATACGCCTGGGCTGCATTGCGTGGACATCGTAAACTGTCCTAAGAAGTGGAGAGGGAAATCGCTTGTGAAATATTCTCTATTCGTGGAGATGGAGTGTGAATATTGAGCAAGAGATATTAAATTGCTGTCTCCTTTAGAGAGATGACGTGGAGATGCCGGCGTTGGACTGGGGTGAGCACAGTAAGAAGTCTTACAACACCAGGTTAAAGTCCAACAGGTTTGGTTTTGATGTCACTAGCTTTCGGAGCGCTGCTCCTTCCTCAGGTGAATCAACCTGAGGGAGGAGCAGTGCTCCGAAAGCTAGTGACATCGAAACAAACCTGTTGGACTTTAACCTGGTGTTGTAAGACTTCTTACTGTCCTTTAGAGAGAGTGGTGGCTGAATGGATGGTAGCAGAAAATTGCAAGGAGATATTGACAGACTATGGGCAGAATTGGGCAGATGGAGTTTAATGTGAACAAGTGTGAGGTTATTCATTTTGGACCGAGAAAGGATATAGCAGAGTAATTTTCTGAATGGAAAGGGGTTCGTGTTGTGATATCATGGCTGTGTTGTAATTCACAGGCGGACCACTAGGAGTCTCATTAGTATGTAAGTGAATGTTAGAGTCATGTGACCTCAGATTGGAGGGAGCTGAAGAGAGAGGTTGCTTGTGCATGTTCATACTGTTATTCATCTGTTGTTTTGTATATATTTGACCCACAGTTAATGTTAATAAATCATTTATAGCTTTAGCTACAAGTGTTCTTGTAATATAAATCAGGCCATCCGACAAGAACACCGCAGTTAGGTACAGTAGAAGTCCAAAGAGACTTGGGGGCTCAGGTGCATAGATACTTAAAATGCCAGGAACAAGTGCAGAAAATAATCAAAAGTCCAATGGAATGCTGGCCTTTATATCTGGAGGATTGGAATATAAAGATACAGGGGCTTTGCTGCAGCTTTACAAAACCCTGGTTCGACTGCACTCGGAGTCACTGTGAGCAGTTCTGGGCACCACACCTTAGGGAGGATATTTTGGCCTTGGAGATAGAAAATTAAAAAATGATTTTAAATTGATACCTGGATTGCAGGGTTAAGAGGAGAGATTACACAAATAAGACCTGTTTTCTCGAGGATTAAAAGGTTAAGGGGTGATCAGATCGAAGTATTCAAGATATTAACAGGGAAAGACAGGGGTCGATAAAGATAAACCATTTCCACTGTTTGGAGATTCTAACAGCAGTTTTAAAATCTCCACAAATTCCCATTGAGCCATCCCGTTTTAATACAGGGACGATTGGTGTCGTCCCTTTGGAGATTCTAAAACTCCAGGGGCATATTCTAAAAATTGGGGCTGGACCGTTCAGGAGAGATGTTGGGAAGAACTTCTTCACTCAAAGGGTGGTAGCAGTTTGGAACTCTCTCCCACACACAGCAGCTGAAAATGGAACAGTTGTTCATTTTAAATCTGAGATAGATCGTTTTTTGTTCAGCAAAGAGATTAAGGGATATGGACCACAGATATGGCCCACTCCTGTTCCTATAGATTCTGATGTAGTTCCACGCAAACAGCCTGTAATGATGGGATGGTGAGTCATAGGACCCATTAACTATTTGTGGGGAGATGGTAATGTGAAGGCAACCCTTGCATCATAAGGTCAGAAGTGAGGATGTTCGCTGATGACTGCACAATGTTCAGCACCATTCTCAACTCCTCAGATACTGAAGCAGTCCATGTCCAAATGGAGAAAGACCTGGACAATATCCAGGCTTGGGGCTGACAAGTGGCAAGTTACATTCTTGCCAGGCAATGACCATCCCTGACAAGAGAGGATCTAACCATCGCCCCTTGACATTCAATGGCATTACCATCGCTCAATCCCCCACAGTCAACATCCTGGGGGTTACCAGAGGCTGAACTGGACCCAGCCATATAAATACTGTGGCTGCCAGAGCAGGTCAAAGGCTGGGAATCTTATGGTAAGTAACTCACACCTGACTCCCAAAAGTCTGTCCACCATCTACAAGGCACAAGTTAGGAGTGTGATGGAATACTCTCCACTTGCCTGTAGGAGTGCAGCTCCAACAACACTCAAGAAGCTCAACACCATCCAGGACAAAGCAGCTTGATTGGCACCCCATCCACAAACATTCACTTCCTCCACCACCGATGAGCAGCGGCATCTACAAGATGCACTGCAGGAACTCACCAAGGCCCCTGAGACAGTGCCTTCCAAAACCATAACTGCCACCATCTGGAACCACAAGGCAGGAGATTCCTGGGAACCCCACCACCTGGAGGTTCCCCTCCAAGCCACTCACCATCCCGACTTGGAAATATATCGGCCGTTCCTTCACTGTCGCTGGGTTGAAATCCTGGATTAAAATGGACATACAAAATCCTGTCGTTTGCCTGCTCCCCTCCGCCAATTTGTGCAAATCCGCGTAACTCACCATTGCGGGACTTCAGCGCCACTTTCCTGTCACAAGATGGGTTGCAAAGTTTCTCCCGTCTGTTATTTTGTTTGTTTCTGAAATGAGTAATTCTTTGTTAATCTATAGTCAAAGGCAACACTGACATCATCGACGGAGGCTCGAGTTCCAGGGTAAGTGGGAGACACAGCAGGAAGAAAGTGCCAGAAATAATCTGTGAAAATAAGTCTGGACCATGATTACACCCCATCAAGAAGCTTTGATATATGTATTTTTTTAATTAAAATGTTCAAGGCAGGTTATGTCGCAGTTAGACGGGAAGTTGCGGGCGTCAATGCCGCTGAGGCTTTGCAAGCTGATGGCTTATATATTATGGGATGGTTTTCTCGGCACTGGCAACAAACCTCCCATTGCTTCCAAATCAAAATTATAGCTTTGATTATCTGACATTGAGCCAGATGTAGACGTGGATTATCAGGATGGTGGGAGATACCATCATCCGAAGAGTCAGCGGGAAACTAATTTCGGATGATTCTGGCAGCCCTAATGTTGCTTTAGGCTCTAACGAGCGTTGATTGGCATAAGGCCACCCAGGAAGAAGACCCGCCAATCAGATTGGCCGCTGTTATATTTCAGATAGTTGACAGTAACTTTGAAATTTTTATAAAAATATTTAAAAAAAGACAAATTTTAATTTTAATTTTAATTAATTGATGCAATGTCAGTTAGAGGGGTGCTGTGCTCTGACTGTGAGATGTGGCAGGTCCGGGAGGCTTCCAGCGTCCCGGATGGCTTCATCTGCAGAAAGTGCACCCAACTGGAGCTCCTCACAGACCGCATGGTTCGGTTGGAGCAGCAATTGGATGCACTTAGGAGCATGCAGGTGGCGGAAAGCGTCATAGATCGCAGTTATGTAAATGTGGTCACACCCAAGGTGCAGGCAGAGAAATGGGTGACCACCAGAAAGGGCAGGCAGTCAGTGCAGGAATCCCCTGTGGTTGTCCCCCTCTCGAACAGATATACCCCTTTGGATACTGTCGGGGGGGATAGCCTATCAGGGGAAAACAGCAGCAGCCAGAGCAGTGGCACCACGGCTGGCTCTGATGTTCAGAAGGGAGGATCAAAGCGCAGAAGAGTAATAGTAATAGGGGACTCTATAGTCAGGGGCACAGATAGGCGCTTCTGTGGACGTGAAAGAGACTCCAGGATGGTATGTTGCCTCCCTGGTGCCAGGGTCCAGGATGTCTCCGAACGGGGAGAGGGCATCCTGAAGGGGGAGGGCAAACAGGCAGAGGTCGTTGTACATATTGGTACTAACGACATAGGCAGGAAGGGGCATGAGGTCCTGCAGCAGGAGTTCAGGGAGCTAGGCAAAAATTTAAAAGACAGGACCTCGAGGGTTGTAATCTCGGGATTACTCCCTGTGCCACGTGCCAGTGAGGCTAGAAATAGGAAGATAGAGCAGATAAACACGTGGCTAAACAGTTGGTGTAGGAGGGAGGGTTTCCATTATCTGGACCACTGGGAGCTCTTCCGGGGCAGGTGTGACCTGTATAAGGAGGACGGGTTGCATCTAAACCGGAGAGGCATACATATCCTGGCCGTGAAGTTTGCTAGTGTCACACGGGAGGGTTTAAATTAGTATGGCAGGGGGGTGGGCACGGGAGCAATAGGTCAGAAGGTGAGAGCATTGAGGGAGAACTAGGGAATAGGGACAGTGTGGCTCTGAGGCAGAGCAGACGGGGAGAAGTTGCTGAACACAGCGGGTCTGGTGGCCTGAAGTGCATATGTTTTAATGCAAGGAGCATTACGGGTAAGGCAGATGAACTTAGAGCTTGGATTAGTACTTGGAACTATGATGTTGTTGCCATTACAGAGACCTGGTTGAGGGAAGGGCAGGATTGGCAGCTAAACGTTCCAGGATTTAGATGTTTCAGGCGGGATAGAGGGGGATGTAAAAGGGGAGGTGGAGTTGCGCTACTTGTTCAGGAGAATATCACAGCTGTACTGTGAGAGGACACCTCAGAGGGCAGTGAGGCTATATGGGTAGAGATCAGGAATAAAAAGGGTGCAGTCACAATGTTGGGGGTATACTACAGGCCTCCCAACAGCCAGCGGGAGATAGAGGAGCAGATAGGTAGACAGATTTTGGAAAAGAGTAAAAACAACAGGGTTGTGGTGATGGGAGACTTCAACTTCCCCAATATTGACTGGGACTCACTTAGTGCCAGGGGCTTAGACGGGGCGGAGTTTGTAAGGAGCATCCAGGAGAGCCTCTTAAAACAATATGTAGACAGTCCAACTAGGGAAGGGGCGGTACTGGACCTGGTATTGGGGAATGAGCCCGGCCAGGTGGTAGATGTTTCAGTAGGGGAGCATTTCGGTAACAGTGACCACAATTCAGTAAGTTTTAAAGTACTGGTGGACAAGGATAAGAGTGGTCCGAGGATGAATGTGCTAAATTGGGGGAAGGCTAATTATAACAATATTAGGTGGGAACTGAAGAACATAGATTGGGGGCGGATGTTTGAGGGCAAATCAACATCTGACATGTAGGAGGCTTTCAAGTGGCAGTTGAAAGGAATACAGGACCGGCATGTTCCTGTGAGGAAGAAAGATAAATACGGCAATTTTCGGGAACCTTGGATGACGTGTGATATTGTAGGCCTCGTCAAAAAGAAAAAGGAGGCATTTGTCAGGGCTAAAAGGCTGGGAACAGACGAAGCCTGCGTGGAATATAAGGAAAGTAGGAAGGAACTTAAGCAAGGAGTCAGGAGGGCTAGAAGGGGTCACGAAAAGTCATTGGCAAATAGGGTTAAGGAAAATCCCAAGGCTTTTTACACGTACATAAAAAGCAAGAGGGTAGCCAGGGAAAGGGTTGGCCCACTGAAGGATAGGCAAGGGAATCTATGCGTGGAGCCAGAGGAAATGGGCGAGGTACTAAATGAATACTTTGCATCAGTATTCACCAAAGAGAAGGAATTGGTAGATGTTGAGTCTGGAGAAGTGGGTGTAGATAGCCTGGGTCACATTGTGATCCAAAAAGACGAGGTGTTGGGTGTCTTAAAAAATATTAAGGTAGATAAGTCCCCAGGGCCTGATGGGATCTACCCCAGAATACTGAAGGAGGCTGGAGAGGAAATTGCTGAGGCCTTGACAGAAATCTTTGGATCCTCGCTGTCTTCAGGGGATGTCCCGGAGGACTGGAGAATAGTCAATGTTGTTCCTCTGTTTAAGAAGGGTCGCAAGGATAATCCCGGGAACTACAGGCCGGTGAGCCTTACTTCAGTGGTAGGGAAATTACTGGAGAGAATTCTTCGAGACAGGATCTACTCCCATTTGGAAGCAAATGGACGTATTAGTGAGAGGCAGCACGGTTTTGTGAAGGGGAGGTCGTGTCTCACTAACTTGATAGAGTTTTTCGAGGAGGTCACTAAGATGATTGATGCAGGTAGGGCAGTAGATGTTGTCTATATGGACTTCAGTAAGGCCTTTGACAAGGTCCCTCATGGTAGACTAGTACAAAAGGTGAAGTCACACGGGATCAGGGGTGAGCTGGCAAGGTGGATACAGAACTGGCTAGGCCATAGAAGGCAGAGAGTAGCAATGGAGGGATGCTTTTCTAATTGGAGGGCTGTGACCAGTGGTGTTCCACAGGGATCAGTGCTGGGACCTTTGCTCTTTGTAGTATATATAAATGATTTGGAGGAAAATGTAACTGGTCTGATTAGTAAGTTTGCAGACGACACAAAGGTTGGTGGAATTGCGGATAGCGATGAGGACTGTCGGAGGATACAGCAGGATTTAGATTGTCTGGAGACTTGGGCGGAGAGATGGCAGATGGAGTTTAATCCGGACAAATGTGAGGTAATGCATTTTGGAAGGTCTAATGCAGGTAGGGAATATACAGTGAATGGTAGAACCCTCAAGAGTATTGAAAGTCAAAGAGATCTAGGAGTACAGGTCCACAGGTCATTGAAAGGGGCAACACAGGTGGAGAAGGTAGTCAAGAAGGCATACGGCATGCTTGCCTTCATTGGCCGGGGCATTGAGTATAAGAATTGGCAAGTCATGTTGCAGCTGTATAGAACCTTAGTTAGGCCACACTTGGAGTATAGTGTTCAATTCTGGTCGCCACACTACCAGAAGGATGTGGAGGCTTTAGAGAGGGTGCAGAAGAGATTTACCAGAATGTTGCCTGGTATGGAGGGCATTAGCTATGAGGAGCGGTTGAATAAACTCGGTTTGTTCTCACTGGAACGAAGGAGGTTGAGGGGAGACCTGATAGAGGTCTACAAAATTATGAGGGGCATAGACAGAGTGGATAGTCAGAGGCTTTTCCCGAGGGTAGAGGGGTCAATTACTAGGGGGCATAGGTTTAAGGTGAGAGGGGCAAGGTTTAGAGTAGATGTACGAGGCAAGGTTTTTACGCAGAGGGTAGTGGGTGCCTGGAACTCGCTACCGGAGGAGGTAGTGGAAGCAGGGACGATATGGAAACCTAAAGGGGCATCTTGACAAATATATGAATCGGATGGGAATAGAAGGATACGGACCCAGGAAGTGTAGAAGATTGTAGTTTAGTAGGGCAGCATGGTCGGCACAGGCTTGGAGGGCCTGTTCCTGTGCTGTACATTTCTTTGTTCTTTGTTTTGTTCTTTGTCGCCGCAGAGGAAAGGTATGGAGGGGCTCACACTCACACTCTGGATTCTTGTTAAACACAATGGGAAGTTTATTAAGGGTGTTGCTCTTATCTGCTCAAAGCCAGCGCAAACACTCTGCCAACGTCACTACACATCACGGGACCCAGTGCATCACACCACTCCCCCTTTACTTCATTAGTACAATAAGTAACATTTATACAACAGACTCCCTGATATGTTATTTCTAAACTTATATACAATTCAATAAGACAGTCTCCCTGATGGACGACCTTGATTGTGTCAAATTTTGAGGGCGTAGCACTTCTAAGATCGCTGACGTTTTCGGCAGTTCCTTGTGTTAACTGTCTATGTCGATGATATGACCAAGGTCATTTATGGATGATTTGGAAAAGTCACACTTTGCCTTTTTAACTCAGGTGGTGGCTCTGTAAACACTTCAAGGTAGCTTCAAACTCTCCAAGTGTTCCTGTTCACTCGAACCGGTGATGGGTATGTCACCTAAATCACACTGCACTCCATTCAACCCTCATAGAATTTGGTCCAGGAACCTTTGAAAAAGAGCAGGTGCAGATGTTATTCCAAAAGGAAATCTTTAGTGATGAAACAGACTTTAGTGCGTTACGATAGTGAGCAGGGGCTGTGATTCAGCAGCCACATTGATCTGTAGGAATACCTGTGAAAGATCAATTTTACAGAATTTCTGACCTCCAGAAAGTTCAGCGAATAATTCTTCAATGAGCGGCAGCGGATAATGATCTACTTACAAAACTGGGTTAACAGCAGTTTTAAAATCTCCACAAATTCCCATTGAGCCATCCCGTTTTAATACAGGGACGATTGGTGTTGTCCAATCACTTGTAGCAACAGGTTCAATGGCTCCTGTGCTCACTAATCTGTCTAGTTCTTCTTCAAATTTCAGCTTGATGGCCCAAGATGGGTATGGTATGGTTCTAGCTTTCAGACATTTGGGTGGTGTGCTGTCTGGCGTGATGTTTAGGTGTAGTTCAACTCCAGAGCCTAGTGAATCTTCAAACATCTTCTCATATTTCTTCAGAAGTTGTTACAAGTTGCTCTTTGAATCCTCTAATTGATTGACTGTTTCCCAGTTAAGCCTAATCTTAGCCACCCATGGTCTACGAAATAGAGCAGGAAAAGTTCCACGGACAACATGAAGAGGTCCAACCTTTTCAGTGTACGTCCTTAGGATCACACTTGATGGTTTAAAGGAAGATGCTTCAGCTTTTGATGATAAATTGTCTCAAGTATTAGCGATAACGCTGCACCCGTAGCCACTCCCATTGTAATATCGTGACCTGCAAGTTTTGGATATGCCCATAAACATTGGTGATCACCCTGCATTGACAAGACAGCTAGCTTTATCTCATGCAGTAGCTCGATTTTGCTGTCTTTTGAGTGCTCATGAGCTTCATCCGCTAATTTGCATACACCGCTAGATTGGTTACTTGTATTGATCTTCTTGCACCTTTTTGGGATAAAATAAGTTTTCTGAGCCCAACTTTGGCAATATCGTCTTTCTTGCCACAGTTTTTGCATGTATTTGATTTACTCCAGCATTCCCCTGCTAAGTGTCCAACCTGGGTACCCCTGTGACATGGTTGCACCTTTGCAGATCTGTTCTTTGAGGTATCCATTTTACGTGTCTCCACCCAGCCCCTAACTGCAAAGCTTCTCTCGTTGCAAGCTCCATAGATGTGGCAACTCCCACAGCAGCTTTCAGAGTTAAGTCACTTACAGTAAGCAGCTTCCTCTGAATGGCTTCAATGCATAATCCACAAACCAGCCACTGCACTCACCTCTGCCCCCTGACTCTCCTGAAGTTCTGGTATCCCACTGCCATCTTCCACCCTGAAGCCTGATGCAAAGGACCTACTTAGTTCCTTTTGTGAGGGCCTCGAAGAATCCAGCACGAGTTTGTCGAATCAAAAGAAATAACTTTATTTACAATTACATATATACAACAGCAGCAGAAGTACCCCACCACTGCTCTCTCCTCTCTAGCTGGTTCCACATTGGCCAGCTCTATTTATGCAGGTGACTCTGCTAATGATTTCTCCACCCCCCTCATTGGGGTAGCTCATACTCCCTAAGGGTTGTGGGATTGCCATTAGTCCCCAGCCAATAGTAATTAGGCAGGTTATAACAGTTCCTCTGTCATTTCTTTGTTCCCTATTACTACTTCCCCAGTGGTCCAATGTCTATTCTTGCCTCGCTCTTGTCTTTATATATTGAAAAGAACTCTTGCTATCTTCTTTTATATTATGAGGAGCTGGCGGCATAGTGGTATTGTCACCGGACAAGTGAACCAGAGACCCAGGCTGATGCTCCGGGGACGCAGGTTCAAATCCCACCACGGCAGATGGTGAAATTTGAATTCAAGAAAAATCTGGAACTAAAAGTCTAATGATGACCATGAAACCATTGCCGGTGTTGTAAAAACCCATCCGGTTCTCTAATGTCCTTAAAGGAAATCTGCCATCCTTACCTGATCTGGCCCACATGTGACTCCAGACCCACAGCAATGTGGTAGACTCTTAACTGCCCCCTCAAGGGCAATTAGGGATGGGCGATAAATGCTGGCACAGCCTGCGATGCCCACATCCCATGAACGAATAAAAGAAAATAGCTACTCATATTTCATCTTCTCCCCCTTTGTTGTTTATTAGTTGTCCTCTGCTCGCTTTTAAAGGCTTCCCAATCCTCTGGCTTCCCACTAATCCTCGCCACCTTGTATGCTTTTTCTTTTGCTTTTATGCTGTCCTTGACTTCCCTCGTCAGCCATGGATGCCTTGTCCTCCCCTTAGCATGTTTCCTCCTTCTTGGGATGAATTTCTGTTGGGCCTCCCCAATAACCCCCAAGAACTCCTGCCATTGCTGTGCCACGGTCTTCCCTGCTAGTCTCCCCTTCCAATCAACTCTGGCCAGCTCCTCCCTCATGTCTTTATAGTTACCCTTATTTAATTGTAATACCGTTACATCTGATTGCAGCTTCTCCCTCTCAAACTGCAGGGTGAATTCTTTCATATTGTGGTCACTGCTCCCTAAGGGTTCCTTCACCTTAAGTTTCCTAATCAAGTCTGCCTAATTACACATCACCAAATCCAGAATTGCTTGTTCCCTAGTAGGCTCTGTCACAAGTGTCTCCAAAAAAACGTCTCACCGACAGTTCACAAGTTCATTTTTTGGGATCCACTACCAGCCTGATTTTCCCAGTCCACCATGATTATTGTAATATTGCCTTTCTCATCTGCCTTTTCTATCTCCTGACTTATTTTCTGCCCCATGGCTGAAGGTTCTATCCGTTGATTGGACCGGAGTTTGTCACTGTCACTTGCATTCACTGTTGGATTCACTGATTTAACAGGGATGGTGGCATATTAATAAAACGGGAGCAAATTATTCATGCATGTTTCTGAAATTCAATCTTGGCAATTAGTTGGCTCCACAGACAAATATAATTGCATTCTGAGACGCAGGATTTAAACTTAATAGTGAACTTTATCTCACGCTGCCTTTGTTTAACGATGGGGAGCTTTGATTAAGAGACGTAAGTCATTGCAAAACAGACTTTTTATTAGGTTGTCCAACTTTTAGCAAGTCTTTTCTTCGTGAAGATGATGATTATGGACTGGCATCGCAGTGATTATCATCCATCCGGAATGTAATGAGGGACTGGCTGTGTTCTCAAAATCTTTTCCAATTATCTGCTTCCTTCCCTTGAAGCAAGGTGGTGGCATTGGAGAGCCAGAGGTACCCGCACATGTTTAGAGGGTTGTGAGGGTGGCTGAGGGGCACTTCATGGGCATTCCTTGGTGCTTGGAGAGGGCAAACTAGAGAGAAGGAAAACTAGCATGTGGGTACAGCAGGTAATAAGGAAGGCAAATAGAATTGTGGCCTTTATGGCTCAAGGAATTGAGTATAAAAGGAGGGAAGTGTTGCTGCAACTGTACAAGGCATTGGTGAGACCACACCTGGAGTCCTGTGTACAGTTTGGGTCCCCTTATTTGAGGAGGGATGTAGTTGCATTAGAGACAGTTCAGAGGCGGTTCACCAGACTGATTCCAGAGATGAGGGGCTTGTCTTATGAAAATGAAAATGAAATGAAAATCGCTTATTGTCACAAGTAGGCTTCAAATGAAGTTACTGTGAAAAGCCCCTAGTCGCCACATTCCAGCGCCTGTTTGGGGAGGCTGGTACGGGAATTGAACCGTGCTGTTGGCCTGCTTTTAAAGCCAACGATTTAGCCCTGTGCTAAACCAGCCCCAGATGAAGAGGGATTCAGTAATTTAGGCCTATACTCTCTCGAGTTTAGAAGAATGAGAGGAGATCTAATTGAGGTATATAAGATGACAAAGGTGTTGAGAAAGTAGACGTGGAGCGGATGCTTCCTCTTGTGGGACAATCTAGATCGCGAGGTCATAGTTTTAGGATAATATTAAAAACCGAGATGTGGAATTCGCTACCCCAGCGTGCGTTGGATGCTGGGACGTTGAGTAAATTTGAGGAGATAGACAGATTTTTAATTAGTGATGGGTTGAAGGGTTATGGGGAACGGGCAGGAGAGTGGAGTTGAGGCCGAGAGGAGATCAGCCATGATCGTATTGAATGGCAGAGCAGGTTCGAGGGGCTGAATGGCCTAATCCAGCTCCGAGTTCTTAGACTCATATGTGCTAACGGGGAAAAGGAAGGAGATATTCATTCTGGGATTACAGGAGTGGGTTTCTTCCGAGTGCCCTGGTTTCCTCCTACGGTCCAAAGATGTGCAGGTTAGGTGGATTGACCGTGTTAAATTGCCCTTAGTGTCCAAGGATGTGCAGGTCAGGTAGGGTTACGGGGTTAGGATGGGGGTGTAGGCCTAGGTGGGGTGCTCTTTTTGAGGGTCGGTGCAGACTCGATGGGCTGAATGGCCTCCTTCTGCACTCTAGAGGTTCTATGGATTCACGAATCTGGATTGAGTAGCAGGCGCGGACATTCTTGATTTGCAGCTCTCCCAAATTCCCACTCATCCATTTCCATTCTCACGGTTTAATGAGTGGAAAGAGAGGGTCGTGCAGCACAGTGGTTAGTGTCGCTACCTCTGGAGCAGAAGCTTCGGGGTCAAGCCCCAACACCAGGGTAGGTTGGCCGCAGAAGGAAGCATTCATAACCCGGTCCATCGGACTGATAATCAGCTCGCGAATCCTTGCACCACCTCCCAAACTATTCCCCAAAGGAAAAACTGTGCCTGTGCTTCAAAAAAAATAAAATAGCAGGATTGAAATTAATGAGGAGGGAGAACTGGGTGAGGGGAAGGAGTTGTACTGAATGGAATGTCGAATTGTAGGCTCTTGCAGTGTAGAGTGTCGCCATTCAGCCCATCGTGTCTTGACGTTATTGCCACCTGAAAATCCAGGTGGAGTCTGCAGAATCAGAGCTCCACATTAACAATCATGACAAGTCGATCAGCACATTAAAATGTAAAATGGTAATTTTATGGTCAAGAACGGGAGATGTATTTCAAAATTCAACACTGTACAGCCAAGGCTGAGGGTTGCCACGGCAACAGAGCGATATCTGCGTCAAGCCTTGTGCTCCTGCTTCTACTCAGCTCATCGAGGCTTGTGACTGATTGGTCAGACGTTCTCTGGCCGGTAATGACGCGGGGCCTGCTCAGATCCATCTCGTTATTCTTCGGCCTTCTGTGATCTTTTCATGCTTCAATTTTTAAAAAGAAAATGATTGGAGAGCAGGCATCAGTGTGGGAGGACGGATTGGGGTGCATTGGGAAAGGTGCACTGGGGGCAACGTGTTCAAAGTGAAACCTGGAGAGATTGGGTGAGCGGATGCGGGGGGGGGGGGGGGTGGAGGGACTGGCGAGACTGGGGTGTGGGTGGGTGCAAAGTGCCAGCTCCTGACGGTCCAGCCATGATGAGTATGAGCAAGATTGAGGGGCCGGCTTGTCTTTTCATGCCTGTCACGTTTGTATAATTCGATATTTCTGAAAAGAGACATGTTGTCGAAGCTTTGCATTTCGCACTCATCAGACAATCGGAAGAATACCAAATTTCAAACAAGCACAAGTTATACTTAAGGGGATGGGGTGCTGAGTGGTTGGCAAGTTGACTCTGATTGGCAAACGTGCAACCATGAAGAAAGCAATAGGAAAATATGGGCTCCCAAGCTCCCGGGTAATTTTAATAAGGTGGAAGGCTTGAACAGATTCCTGTTGTTTGCAGAGAGTAGATACCTGCGTATGATTGGGTGTTACTTCTAGCTGAAATTAGGTGGATTGGCCATGATAAATTGCCCTTCATGACCAAAAAGGTTAGGAGGGGTTATTGGGTTATGGGGATAGGGTGGAAGGGAGGGCTTAAGTGGGTCAGTGCAGACTCGATGGGCTGAATGGCCTCCATCTGCACTGTATGTTGTATGTTCTATGTTCTATGTTAAATTAGCCTCCTTAAGAGTGTGGCTGATTATCTTAAATTGTTGTTAATGTTGCCATTAGTCCACTCAGGGCTGTTCAGTAAGTGCTGCCCAATCGCAGAATTACATCTAACATTTTGTTTTGGGTTTTGCAAGCTTGGAGGGTTGCTTTGACAACATGCCTCCCTTTATCAGCAGTATTAAAGTTCTTAACTGCCAAGCAATTGTCATTTCAGTCTAGATTTCTAAGGTACCTTCCAATATCTCTCCTGTCTTTGCTTAGGGTCAATGATCCTCCGTGTCCTGGGCAAGTGTCCATTATCACATCTGAGTCTACGCAAGAATTGCATCCCCAAGCCCAAGCTCATAGCATCCTTCGCATGTCGGAACACTATTTGAATGAGGGAAGCATCATTACTGAGTTCAAGCCTTCTATTACCTGGTTTCCTGTAGGCGAGACTGGAGGACTTGTATCAACTGTGGCGCATTTGCTGACAGTCATACCTCTGAGTCACATAACCTACACTGACGCTCCAATAAAGTACTAAGGGAGGTGGTGGAGCAGTGGCATTCTCTCTGGACTAGTAATCCAGAGGCCCAGGCTAATGCCCAGGGAATGCAGGTTCAAATCCCACCACGGCAGCTGGTGGAATTTAAATTCAATCAATAAAGCATGTCTCCGAAATGGTGACCACGAATCTATTGCCTGTTGCAAAAACCCACCTGGTCCACTGATGTCCTTCAGGGAAGAAAATCAGCTGTGCTTACCCGGTCTGGCCCTCATGTGACCCCCCCCACCCCCCCCAACAATGGGGGTTGAAACTGAAATGGCCGAGCAAGCCCCTCATTTCAAGGGCAATTAGGGATGGGCTACAAATGCTGGCCCAGCCGGCCCACATCCCAAGGGAATGCTCCCTTGTTGGGGGCGATTCCCCGAGCCCCGCGCCGGCGCGCGATTCTCCGAGGTGCGGAGAATCGGCGCCATTTGCGATGGCGCGTTTGACGCGGCGCCGGCAGGTTGCAGGTTGGCGTGGCTCAACAGCGCATGCGCGGCGTGGCTCCCATTTGGCGCCGGGGAGGGAGGCTGGAGCGACGTGAAACGCTCCAGCGCCGTGCTGGCCTCCATTTTGGAGAATCGCCCCCGTTGTCTTTCAGGTAAAATGGGAAAACTGAGACTCCATCTCTCCTCGCGGGTGAGCGTGAAAGACCCCACAGCATCATTTTGAAGAAGCGCAAGGGACCTCTTGCCTGGTGTCAATATCTATCCCTCACCCAACATCACTAGAAGAGATCATGTGGTTACGATCATATTGCTGTTTACTACACACAAATTGCCTACAGTGTTTGCGATGTTACAGTGGTGACTAGATTTGACAGGCTGCTGTGACTTTGCGACATCCTGAGATGTGAACGGTATTATATAAATTCAAGCTGATGAAAATGACATTGGAAGAGGAAATCACAAAAATATATAAAGGCATTGATGATAGAAAGGGGAGATACGCGTTAAAATAATCAAATTTAGGGAGAATAAAAAACCCTAGTCTGAATGGATTGCATCCAGTCACATTAATTATATATATATTATATATATACATTTGGTATTATAAGCATTAAATATTCATGTTATTAAATATTAAATACTATATATTATATATAAGAAATTATCTATCAAATCTACATCTGTAGACATTTTTCTGCCAGAGGAATGGTGGACAACTATTGCGTTTCCCATATATAAAAAGGGAGCGAGAACAAGTCTAGGGAACAATATATCATAAGACCATAAGACATAGGAGCAGAATTAGGCCACTCGGCCCATCGGTTCTGCTCCGCCATTCAATCATGGCTGATATTTTTCTCATCCCCATTCTCCTGCCTTCTCCCCATAACCCCAGATCCCCTTATTAATGAAGAACCTATCTATCTCTGTCTTAAAGACACTCAGTGATTTGGCCTCCACAGCCTTCTGCGGCAAATAATTCCACAGATTCACCACCCTCTGGCTGAAGAAATTCCTCCTCATCTCAGTTTTAAAGGATCGTCTCTTCAGTCTGAGGCTGTGCCTTTAGGCTCTAGTCTCTCCAGCAGTGGAGATATCTTCTCCACGTCCACTCTATCCAGGCCTCTCAGTATCCTGTACGTTTCAATGAGATCCCCCCTCATCCTTCTAAACTCCAACAAGTTTATATCAATTGTTAGAGGTGGGAAAGATAATGGAATCCCAAAAGAAAAATACCTAGAAACTGAAAATATAATAAAGATTAATTAGCAGAGATTTGAAAAGGAATGTCATGTTTGAGCAACCTTGTTGAATGCTTTGAAGAAGTAACAGGGAGGATAGATAAGGGTAATATAATGGATGTAATAGATGTTTTAAAGACCTTTGATAAGCCACCTTTCAAGCTAAGACTTGCAAGTAGGAGAATGTAAAGTATAGCAGGTTGGTCAGCGGGTCTGATTTTAACTCACTCAAAACCCATTCATTTCCGAAGGATTAAAATCAGGCCCCTGGACATTAAAGATAGATTCCCAGACTTGCAAATGGCTTACTACAGAAATTGGTGCTGGAACTGCCCTCAATCACAGTTTACATAAGCGGTCTGAATTCACCTATCGGAAATACAATTCAAAATTTTCAGACAACGCCAAGTGTGTGTGTGTGGGGGGGGGGGTAGTTAATATTAAGGAGAACTGTGAAGATACATGAGACCAATCGCCAAATGACCTTCAATCCTTCAATATGGAGAGCTGACTGCTGTCCAGATGTTTAGACATCCTCGGGCTCAATTTTAACCATTAAATGCCAACTACTGACACGAGGGATACAACCATGCTCAATACGTATCTCTGATGATAGACCCCAACAACTTCATTAAATTTAAGGTATGTAGTTGCCTGCTTTCTGCCTCCTCTCTCCATTCAAAGCTCACCACCACCGCCTTCTCAAAGCAACAGGAATAGGGTCGATAAATGCAGGTCTTGCTGATATGATGCGCAAACTGAGAACAAGTATACAAGTTACCTACACAGTTTGACATTAAAAATTTGTAGGGTTGCCACATACCACCATGGTGACGTAGGGTGGGATTTTCTGGCCGTTCTCGCTGGGGGGATCTTATGGCCCCGACGATGACGCGGGTTTTGTAGCGGCGAGGGGTGCGTTCAACGCAAAGCCCCATTGACAACGCCCGTTCACTGGCGAGCCGCCCTCTGCCGCGGCAGAGCACAGCGCGGGGCGGGAAGGAAATCCCACCCACAATTCTGCTGGGAATTCCTGTTAATGGCTTCCAACAACTCGCATTTATATAGCACCTCCAACTTAGCAAAAGGTCCCAAGAGGTTTTCGCAGGAGCGATAGCAAACAAAGTTGTACATTGTGCCCACGGGACATATTCAGACAGGCGACGAAAGACTTGGCCAAAGGCAGAGGCTTGAGGGAAAGACAGGGAGGGAATTGCAGAGCTTGGGGCCCAGGGAGCTGAAGCAATTGAATGTGAAAGAAACCCTCACAGCAATTCAACTAGAAAATGGTTCTGCTGGTATAGATATTCCTGGTGACGTGGTGAATAACCACACTATCCTTGAATGGTGGCTGCCTCCCATAGCTCAGCCAAGTGCCTTTGCTTCGTGTTTGAGATTTTTCCTAAGCCTATCCTCACCCACACCTTTTTTTCCCTTTGGGGATTAGAGGGGGGAGCGTGGAAGGATTCCTGAGCTGATTATCAGCCCATTGAACTGCTGTATCAGCATCCCTTTCTGTGACCAACAAGTCATAGCGTTGGACTTGAACCCAGAGCTTTTAGTCCAAAGGTGCTACCCCCTGTGTCACAAGACCTCCTGTGTCGAGTTAACTGGGCTTAGCCCCCAGGTGGAAATTGGAGTGATAATAATAATAATCTTTATTGGTGCAGGCTTACATTAACACTGCAGTGAAGTTACTGTGAAAATCCCCTAGTCACCACATTCCGGCACCTGTTCGGGTACAGAGAGGGAGAATTCAGAATGTCCAAATTACCTAACAAGCACGTCTTTCGGGACTAGTGGGAGGAAACCGGAGCACCCGGAGGAAACCCACGCAGACACGGGGAGAACGTGCAGACACCGCACGGACAGTGACCCAAGCCGGGAATCGAACCCGGGACCCTGGCGCTGTGAAGCAGCAGTGCTAACCACTGTGCTACTTGACCTCAGTACCTCTGGAGCAGAAAGAAGATAAACTTGGACCTGCTCCTGAGCGGTAAGGAGTGGGCCAACTGTGAAGACTTTCAGAGGTGAATAGCTGCCTCTCACTCCCAAGTGAGGAATGACTGTTTGGCTGCCATACCAGAGGGATGCCTGAATCAAAGACCTGAATCCATTGTGGTCTGCGAGAGGGAGAGTCAGGAAGTGTAGCGGGGGGAGGCATTTGTTTGAGCTTTGTATAGGCTGGGGCATCTGTTTCGTCATGGGGCAAGACCGAGCTTGGCTTTGGATTAACGACAAGTAGGGAATTGTTTTTAAATTCAATGAAACCTCCGGCAAAGTAAGTCGAACTCCTTCCTCGGCACGTTTGCTCTCATTTTGCTCAGAGGAGTTCCTTCTGACGCACACAGTGCCCACTCGCTCTCCACAGAACTGCAGGGTGGGTTATTTCAGACTTCACCTCCAGGTTTCCAGAGAATAACTGTGTCTGTCAGATCTGTCAGCGTTGCTTCCTGTGTCTGCGTTAAGCCCAGTGCTCCCTGGCTGTGTGTTACCACGTGACATTTGCTTTTTATAAACCAAATGTTTTTACTGCAGGGTAATATTTGATTCATGCAAATGCACAGCGAAACTGGTTAAGAATAAAGGGTTGAGTATGCCAGACTCTTTTGAAGAGGTTTAATTATTTCTGTGATGCGAAAGGAGACACTTTCGGCAGCATGGGCGGCACGGTGGTTAGCACTGTTGCTTCACAGCTCCAGGGTCCCTGGTTCGATTCCCGGCTCGGGTCACTGTCTGTGCGGACTCTGCACGTTCTCCCCGTGTCTACGTGGGTTTCCTCCGGGCGCTCCGGTTCCCTCCCGCAAGTCCCAAAAGACGTGCTTGTTAGGTAATTTGGCCGTCACCTTCTCAAGGGCAACTAGGGCTGGGCAATAAATGCCGATCTCGCCAGCGACGCCCACATGACTCGGAGCAAAACTTTCACGCTGTTTCACAGCCTCGGGCTTTCTCTGTCCACGTGTTACTTTTATTGCTCACTGGAGCTGTTTCTGCTGGCGTGGGTTTCTTTCATCAGGAATCTGCTCAGTCGATGATCTGAAATCACAAGGCCAGTCAGATGCATTCCACAGTCATGGGTTAGACACCACTGCACCACTGGATGGCACCTTGTGAAGTGGTTTGGGTGGAGATGGTCACCACACGTCAGCCATATCTCAATGGACGGTCTATCTTCTCCTCTGAGCCAGAAGGTTGGCTGTTCAAGGCCCACTTGAGAAACTTTAGCCCAACAATCTACTGTAAAACTCTAGCACGAGTCCTGGGACTCTGTGTTGTGGGCTGTAACACTCGGATTAATGACTTCCGGTTGCGGCCATGCCTGGATAGGTCGCACGTTCGGCAGCTCCCACCGGGAACGGACTTTTGGGCTCTCTAGAGGGGCCCCAACGGCACTTGTTCGACGGCTTCCAGTGTGGGAAGGTGACAGCAAGATCCCCCCCTGACAGTATATGGATTGGACCAGGGGTGGAGCGGTGAAAAAAGGGATCTTGGAGCAGCGAAAAGTGAGAGGGAGAAAAAGCAAGATGGCGGCGGGTGGGGACCAAGTGGTCGCAGGAGCAGCAGGGGTTTCTTAAACGCTGTTTTGAGGAGCTGAAAACTGAAATGCTGGCACCAATGAAGGCGGCGATTGAGAAGCTAGTGGAGACCCAGAAGGCCCAAGGGGTGGCGATCCGGGAGGGGCAGCAAAAAGCCTCGGAGAACGAGGACGAGATCTTGGGCCTGGCGGTGAAGGTGGAGGTGCACGAGGCGCTGCACAAGAGGAGGGCGGAAAAATTTGAGGACCTGGAGAATGAGGACGAGGAGGAAGAATCTTCGGATTCTGGGTCTCCCTGAAGGAGTGGAGGGGCCCGATGCCGGGGCATATGTGAGCACGATGCTCAATTCGCTGATGGGCGCGGGAGCCTCCCCGAGGCCCCTGGAGCTGGATGGGGCTCATCGGGTCCTGGCAAGGAGACCCAAGGCCAACGAGCCACCAAGGGCTGTAGTGGTGAGGTTTCACCGCTTTATGGACAGAGAGTGTGTCCTGAGATGGGCCAAGAAAGAGCGGAGCAGCAGGTGGGAGAACATGGAGATCCGAATCTACCAGGACTGGAGTGCAGAGGTGGCCAAGAAGAGAGCTGGCTTTAATCGGGCTAAGGCGGTGCTCCATCGGAAGGGGGTGAAGTTCGGTATGCTGCAGCCAGCGCGATTGTGGGTCACATTCCAGGATCGGCACCACTATTTTGAAACGCCTGAGGAGGCTTGGAGCTTTATACAGACTGAAAAGTTGGACTCAATTTGAGGGTTTGTTGTTGTGGGGGGGATGTTTGCTGTATATATGGTTTTAACTACGTGTCGGGAATGTTCCCTTGGTTGGGAGCTGGATGGGGATGGGTGAAGGGATTTGATGGGGAGACTGTGGGAGAGTGTGGGCGTCGGTGTTGGAGGGAGGGGATGTCCGGGGATGGGGAATTGGGGTAAGGCCGTAAAAAAAGCTGCGCCAGAGGGGGTGGGGCCGGCTCAGGAAAGTGCGGGCTTTTTCCCGCGCGAGGGAAGGGTGGAGGTGGGGGTCGGAGGGGGGGGGGGTGGTACTGGAGAGGAGCGCACGCTGACTGCCAGGGAGGAGGGGGAGGGGGGATTCCCACACTGGGGGGGGGTCAATGGGAAGGGGGGAGAGGCTGGGGTCAGCAGGAGTCAGCTGGGGGGGGGGTGAGCAGCCCCCCAATCCGGCTGATAACTTGGAATGTGAGGGGCCTGAATGGGTCGGTTAAGAGGGCTCGAGTGTTCGCGCACTTAAAGGGACTGAAGGCAGACGTGGTCATGCTTCAGGAGACACATTTGAAGGTGGCAGACCAGGTCAGGCTGAGAAAGGGATGGGTAGGACAGGTATTCCATTCGGGTCTGGATGCGAAGAACAGAGGGGTTGCAATACTGGTGGGGAAGCGGGTGTCGTTTGAGGCAAAGAATATTGTAGTGGATAATGGAGGTCGATACGTGGTGGTGAGCGGTAGGCTGCAGGGGGTGCGGGTGGTATTGGTAAACGTATACGCCCTGAACTGGGATGATGCTGGATTTATGAAGCGCATGCTGGGTCGTATTCCGGACCTGGAGGTAGGAAGCTTGATAATTGGGGGGGATTTCAACACGGTGCTGGATCCAGCACTGGATCGCTCTAGGTCCAAGACGGGGAAGAGGCCGGCTGCGGCCAGGGTGCTTAGGGGGTTTATGGACCAGATGGGGGGAGTGGATCCATGGAGGTTTGCCAGGCCCCTGGCCAGGGAATTCTCATTCTTTTCCCACGTACATAGAGCCTACTCCCGGATAGATTTTTTTGTTTTGAGTAGGGCGCTAATCCCGAAAGTGGAGGGAACGGAGTATTCGGCCATAGCCATCTCGGACCACGCCCCGCACTGGGTGGAGCTGGAGTTAGGAGAGGAGAGGGATCAGCGCCCGCTGTGGTGTCTTGATGTGGGACTACTGGCGGATGAGGAGGTGTGCGGGAGGGTGCGGAGGTGCATCGAGAGATATTTGGAGGCCAATGACAACGGAGAGGTGCAGGTGGAGGTAGTCTGGGAGGCGTTGAAGGCGGTGGTCAGGGGAGAGTTGATCTCCATCAGGGCCCACAGGGAGAAGAGAGAGGGCAGGGAGAGGGAGAGGTTGGTGGGGGAGATCTTAAGGGTGGACAGGAGATATGCAGAGGCCCCCGAGGAGGGACTACTCAGGGAGCGTCGAAGCCTGCAGATGGAGTTTGACCTGTTGGCCACAGGGAAAGCAGAGGTACAGTGAAGGAAGGCACAGGGAGCGACGTACGAGTATGGGGAGAAGGCGAGCCGGATGCTGGCACACCATCCGGTGATTCATGAGGACCAGACGGGATTTGTAAAGGGCAGGCAGCTAAACACTAATGTGTGGAGGCTCCTCAACGTGATTATGATGCCATCGGCGGAGGGAGAAGCGGAGGTAGTGGCAGCTATGGACACGGAGAAGGCCTTCGACCGGGTGGAGTGGGAGTATCTTTGGGAAGTGTTGCGGAGGTTTGGGTTCGGGGAGGGGTTCATCAGCTGGGTCAGGCTGCTATATAGAGCCCCAGTGGCGAGTGTGGCTATGAATCGGCGGAAGTCGGGGTACTTTTGGCTGTACCGAGGGACGAGGCAGGGGTGCCCCCTGTCCCCCTTGTTGTTTGCATTGGCAATTGAGCCTTTGGCCATGGTACTAAGGGAGTCCAGGAAATGGAGGGGATTGGTCCGAGGGGGAGAGGAACATCGGGTGTCACTGTAAGCGGACGACCTGTTGCTGTATGTGGCAGACCCAGTGGAGGGGATGGCGGAGGTCATGCGGATCCTAAGGGAGTTTGGGGACTTCTCGGGCTATAAGCTTAACGTAGGGAAAAGTGAGCTCTTCGTGGTGCATCCAGGGGACCAGGGAAGGGGGATAGACGACCTACCATTGAAGAGGGCGGAAAGGAACTTTCAGTACTTGGGATCCAGGTGGCTGGGAGTTGGGGGGCCCTGCACAAGTTCAATTTGATGCAGTTGGTGGAGCAGATGGAGGAGGATTTCAAAAGATGGGATGTGTTGCCACTCTCGCTAGCGGGCAGGGTACAGTCGGTTAAAATGATGGTCCTCCCGAGGTTTCTCTTTGTGTTCCAGTGCCTTCCCATTATGATTACCAAGGCCTTTTTTAAATGGGTAGGTAGGAGCATCATGGGTTTTGTGTGGGCAAATAAGACCCCGAGGGTAAAGAGGGTGTTTCTGGAACGTAGCAGGGATAGGGAGGGCTGGCGCTGCCGAATCTGTGCGGCTATTATTGGGCAGCCAATGTGGCGATGATCCGTAAGTGGGTAATAGAGGGAGAGGGGACGGTGTGGAAGAGGTTGGAGATGGCGTCCTGCAAGGGCACGAGCCTGAGGGCGCTGGTGACGGCACCGCTCCCGCTCTTGCCGACAAGGTACACCACGAGTCCGGTGGTGGCGGCAACGCTAAAGATCTGGGGCCAGTGGAGACGGTTTGGGGCGAGGTGGGAGCCTCGGTGTGGTCCCCGATTCGGGAGAACCATCGGTTTGTCCCGGGAAGGATGGATGGGGGGTTTCGGAGCTGGCATCGGGCAGGGATTAGAAGAATGGGGGACCTGTTTATAGATGGGACGTTTGCGAGACTAGGGGTGCTGGAGGAGAAGTTTGGGTTACCCCTGGGAAACGCTTTCAGGTATATGCAAGCGAGGGCGTTTGTGAGGCGGCAGGTGAGGGAATTTCCGCTGCTCCCGGCACAGGGGATTCAGGACAGGGTGATTTCGGGTGTATGGGTCGGAGAGGGCAAGGTTTTGGCGATCTATCAGGAGATGAAAGAAGAGGAGGAGGCCTCGGTAGAGGAGTTAAAGGGCAAGTGGGAGGAGGAGCTTGGGGAGGAGATAGATGAGGGTCTGTGGGCTGATGCCCTGAGTAGGGTTGAAAATGAAATGAATGAATGAAATGAAAATCGCTTATTATCACAAGTAGGCTTCAATGAAGTTACTGTGAAAAGCCCCTAGTCGCCACATTCCGGCGCCTGTTCGGGGAGGCTGGTACGAGAATTCCTCTTCCTCTTGCGCCAGGCTCAGCCTAATACAATTTAAGGTTACTCACAGAGCGCATATGACAGGGGCGAGGTTGAGTAGGTTCTTTGGGGTGGAGGACAGATGTGGGAGGTGCTCGGGAAGCCTGGCAAATCACGTCCACATATTCTGGTCGTGCCTGGCGCTGGATGGGTTCTGGAGGGGTTTCGCGAGGACTATGTCCAAGGTGGTGAAAGTCCAGGTCAAGCCGAGCTGGGGGTTGGCACTATTTGGGGTAACGGACGAGCCGGGAGTGCAGGAGGCGAAAGAGGCCGGTATCCTGGCCTTTGCGTCTTGCTATTATGGAAGGACGCGAAGCCCCTCAGCGTGGAAGCCTGGATAAATGACATGGCAGGGTTCATTAAGCTGGAGAGGATAAAGTTTGCCTTGAGAGGGTCTGCGCAGGGGTTCTACAGGCGGTGGCAACCGTTCCTAGACTATCTCGCGGAGCGTTAGGAGGAGGTCAGCAGCAGCAGCAACCCAAGGGTGGGGGGGGAGGGTGGGGGCTTATCTCTTTTGGGGGGAGAATTTGGGTGGGTGGTGGAGCTTCCCCATGGGTGCCTTTGAATGTCATATGGGGGGGTTACTGTATATGGGGAAACCCAATGTAAAAGTTTTGTCTAATTTTTGACTGTTGTGTTTGCGTTTCTTTCTTTTTGTTGTTGGGGGGGTGGTTTGTTAAAAATTTTGTTGGAAAAATCTGAATAAACATATTTTATTTAAAAAACACTCGGATTAATGTGTCTGAAAAATGGCCGCCACCTAGATCATAGAATTTACAGTGCAGAAGGAGACCACTCGGCCCATCGAGTCTGCACCGGCTCTTGGAAAGAGCACCCCACCCAACACCTCCACCCTATCCCCACAACCCAGCAACCCCACCCAACACGAAGGGCAATTTGGGACACTAAGGGCAATTTATCATGGCCAATCCACCTAACCTGCACATCTTTGGACTGTGGGAGGAAACCGGAGCACCCGGAGGAAACCCACGCACACACGGGGAGGATGTGCAGACTCCGCAAAGACAGTGACCCAAGCCGGGAATCGAAACCAGGACCCTGGAGCTGTGAAGCAATTGTGGAATCCACAATGCTACCGTGCTGCCCTAAAGAGTGCTGCACCTCTGACAGTGCAGCACTCCCTCAGCACTCCTGCATTGCAGCATTGAATTACAATACTTTATTGGTTGTGAAGTGCGTTAAAATGCACTGAAAAGTCCCACATCAATACACATCTTCCAATTCTGGCTCCATTAATATCAACTCTCTAGCTTCAGCACGTTCATTTAATTTTTTGAAAGTATGATGATATGAATCAAATGCTTCAGATTTAATCATCTGAGTTGGCACCTGGTGTAAAAGCAGTTCTGTTCATTGGCTGTTCCCTTGAGTTCAAACTAAAAGTAGGCTTGATAACACCGTTTGTGTCATCACTTGTATCATATTATTAACAGCTGTTCCCAGTTTATTAAGCTACAAAAACATCAACAATGACAGCATTCGCTGCTATGTAGAGGTGGGAACATTGAGACATCGGAGCAAGAGGAGGCCATTCAGCCCCTCGAGCCTGCTCCAGCATTCAACTGGACCATAGCCGGTCATCCACCTCAACAGCATTATCCCGCGCTATCCCCTATCCCTTAATGTCATTTGTATGTAGCAATACATACATTCGCATGATGTATCTCTGGGCGGACGTTTCCATCTCGCCCGTTGGATTGTCCAGGCGCACCGCAAGACTTCTATCTGCTCCGTTGCACCCCTGGTGGTGAGTTTCACCATGACGCAGTTTTGAATTGACACCCTCCATGTGCTCAATGATCAAGCTTGCACGGCCCTCTGGGGTAGAGAATTCTCAAGATTCAATAGCCTCTGAGTGAAGAAATTCCTCCTCATCTCCGTCCTAAGTGGCCTGTCCCTTATTCTGAGACTGTCCCTTGGTTCTGGACCCGCCAGCCAGAGGAAACACCCTTTCTGCGTCTATCCTGACAAGCCGTGTAAGAAATGTGCGCGTTTCAGTGGGATCGCCTCTCATTCTTTGAAACCCTGGAGAAAACAGGCCCAGTCTCCAGGTGCAGCCTCACCAAGCACGGTGGTGTGGCCCCTTTAAGAGGCGATACTTTGTGGGCTTGGTGAGGCCATGCTCCAATAATACAGGGCCTTGGTGAGGCCACACCTGGAATATTGTGGGCAGTTTTGGTCTCCTTCTCTGAGGAAGGATGTTCTTGCTCTCGAGGGAGTGCAGCGAAGGTTTACCAGACTGATTCCAGGGCTGGCGGGACTAAGGTATGAGGAGAGATTGAGTCGGTTAGGATTGAATTCGCTGGAATTTAGAAGAATGAGGGGGGAAATCTCATAGAAACCCATAAAATTCTAACAGGACTAGACAGGGTAGATGCAGGAAGGATGTTCCTGATGGTGGGGGGTGTCCAGAACAGTCTGAGGATACGCGTAGACTATTTAGGACGGAGATGAGAAATGTCTTCACCCAGAGAGTGGTGAGCACGTGGAATTCATTAACACAGGAAGTAGTTGAGGCCAGAATATTGTATGTTTTCAAGAAGCAGTTAGAGAGAGCACTTAGGGCGAAGGGGATCAAAGGATATGGGGGAAAGCGGGATTAGGCTACTGGGTTGATGATCAGCCATGATCATAATGAATGGAAGAGCAGAGTCGAAGGGCCGAATGGCCTCCTCCTGCTCCTATTCTCTATGTTTCTATGTTTCGATGCCCCCGAGCCTCTGGGGACAGAGTGTGCGATTGTTTACCCACCAAGTGTTTAGGCACGGATCTGGTTGTTGGGGTTTCGTCCGAGTTAGCCTGGGAGTCGTTGGAAAAGGACCTGTGTCGTGGTTGTGCTGCCCTGTGTATATACTTCTTCTTGCTTCAATAAACCTCCGCTGTGTTTTAACACTGCCTTGTCGATCGCCTCGCAATACAACACCAAGACATCTTTACACCTGTGCGGGATCCTCTTGCACTCAAGGCCAACACACCATTTGCCGTCCTCACTGCTGCAGCTGCACATTACCTGTCAGTCACCCAGAGGGAATGGGGACAGGAGGCCTACGAGCAGGAAATGCAAGAGTTCTCCCTCATCTAAAAAAAAGGAGGCTTTAGATCGAGAGACAAGACTCGAGCATCTTAGCTCATGGCCATTCTCCTAACGTTGGGCTGGATTCTCCAAACCCCAGCTGCCGTGTTTCTCGGAGGTGGTCCGGCGTTCGCTGCTGGCGGGATTCTTTGTTCCCGCTGCTGTCAGTGAAGACACCCTACTTCGCCGGGGAGCCCACGGGAGGGCTTCTGGTCGCGAACAGAGAATCCGACCATGAACGGAAAATGCCGAAAACACTCAGCAGGCCGGGTAGAATCAGTGGAGAGAGAAACAGAGTTAATGCGCGGGATCATTCGCCCCCCCACCCCCCACCCCCACCCCCACCCCCACCCCCACCCCCTCCCCCTCCCCCTCCCTCGGCATGTGAAAAATGAAATAAAAATCGCTTATTGTCACGAGTAGGCTTCAATGAAGTTACTGTGAAAAGCCCCTAGTCGCCACATTCCGGCGCCTGTTCGGGGAGGCTGGTACGGGAATTGAACCGTGCTGCTGGCCTGCCTTGGTCTGCTTTCAAAGCCAGCGATTTAGCCCAGTGTGCTAACCCAGCCCCATGTCTTGCGGCAGAGGAGGTGGCCCGTCATTGGTTGGTCGTGGGATCTTCCAGCCCCGCCTCTGTCAACAGGTTTTCCGATCGTTCTCACCCTCCGCTGCCTGGGAACCCACGGCGAGTGGTCGCTCGAAGATCCCGTCGGAGTTTCAACCAATGTTTCAGGCCCAGGAGCCGTGCTCAGGTCCAGTGTTATATTCCGAGCACAGAGCTCAACTTTGAAATAAGCAAAAACATATTGTACAGAAACCCAGGAAGGACTTGCGGGAATATTGATGATCGACACTTGCAGGACGTCATTACAGAAACAGTTCGATTAAAAATGCATAATAAAATCATCCTCGGTGGGAACAGACTGCATCTTAATAGGCAGGACGCATAACCCTGCATTCGGAAGAGCCCAGAAAGTCTCTATTAGAAGAGGCATTTTTCACATTATTGTGCTCATTAAAATCACAGTTTGATGTGTTCACTTCATTTTACAGAAGTTTATACCCGCATTACGGTTTCACCAAGTTAGGTTTTGCTGGTGCGCCTTGTAGTCTGGGAAACATTGCCATTTGCATTTTTCAGCATTCAAAGCTACTATCCAAAGCTATTATCCATAAATGTAAGACCTCTTTGATCGGCAGGAGATACAAAGGTCTGAGAACACGCACTAACAGATTCAAAAACAGCTTCTTCCCCGCTGTTACCAGACTCCTGAATGACCCTCTTATGGACTGAACTGGGGCGGGATTCTCCGACCCCCCGCCAGGTCGGAGAATCGCCGGGGGGCAGCGTGGATCCCGTCCCCGCCGGCTGCCGAATTCTCCGGCGGCGGGGATTTGGCGGGGCCGGGAATCGCGCGCGCCGGTCGGCAGCGCCCCCCCCCCCCGGCGATTCTCCGGCCCCCAATGGGCTGAGTGGCCGCCCGTTTTCGGCCGGCTCCGCCGGCGTAAATTACAACAGGTACTTACCGGCGGGACCTGGCTCTGAGGGCGGCCTCCGGGGTCCTCGGGGGGGGGGGGGGGGGGCGCGGGGGGATCTGGCCCCAAGGGGTGCCTCCATGGTGGCCTGGCCCGCGATCGGGGCCCACCGATCCGCGGGCGGGCCTGTGCCGTGGGGGTACTCTATTCCTCCACGCCAGCCGCTGTAACTGTCGGCGATGGCCGGCGCGGAGATGGACCACCCCTGCACATGCGCTGGGATGACGCCAGCACATGCTGGCGCTCACACGCCAACTCACGCTGGACAGTGGAGGCCCTTGGGCGCCGGCCGGCTTGGCGCAAGCCCCTCCGGCGCCGGCCTAGCCCCTGAAGGTGCGGAGGGTTCCGCACCTTCGGGGCGGCCCGACGCTGGAGTGGTTCACGCCACTCCTCGCCACCGGAGTGGTCTGCCCAGACGGTTCGCGGAGAATCCCGCCCCTGATCTCTCCACGCATCTTCTCTACTGAGTAGTACTACACTCCGTATGCTCACTCAATGCCTCTGTCTATGTATTTACATTGTGTATTTATGTACGTCCTATGTTTTAATGTATGGAACGATCTGTCTGGACTGTTCGCAGAACAATACTTTACACTGTTCTTCGGTACGCGTGGCAATAACTCAAATCCAAATCCAACCCGTATCCCTACACATTCTGTTCTGTCTTTCTTCTCTCTGTTCTCGTTCCTTTCCCCTCTGTCCTCCTCTACCCTGACTCTCTGCCCTGCCTGTCGACCTGGAGCTTTATCCCTACACTCCCCCTCCTTCCTCCCTGAACTCTGGCCCTCTGCACCGTCCGCCCTTCCCTTCCTCAATGCCCTCAGCTCTGCCTCCTGCCTGGAATACTAGTTGTCTTCCTAAGCCTCTCCCCACATCCACCCTCAAAACGCACCTTTGCCGACTGTCCTATCAGTCACCTCTCCCAGCTTGTCCCCCTATTTCCAGCTCAGTACAGTATCCAAGCAACTCCCCCCTGTTCCCCCACTCCACACAGCGCCTTCAGATGTTTTGTTATGTACGACGTGCCGTGTAAATTTTAGTTGATGTCTATTTCATACCAAAAATAAACCATTTCATCCTCTTTAATTGGTATTTGTACAGAGGTGTGTGCGACGCCACTTACTGCTTTCTTGAGAAATTTAAATTAACCAAATGTCAGATTTGTACTGAATAAACCTCATTATTTTTCTGTCACACGTCGCATTATCACCGACGCATGTGCCGTCTTCCTGGCTGAGATGTGCGATTCCAAAACAGCAAATAAAGCTTGTTGTTCACACCCACTGCTGGGATTTTCATAATCCTCAGCGTCAAGTTTCTGCCTCAGGAATCTCACATTCTTTCCGCTTTTATTTGCTCTATTATTTAAAAGATGCAAAGGCCAGAGAATGGAATATTTTAAAGGCCATTGTTCATCAAAACTTTATGTCGAAATCGTAACAATGCAGGCGCTCAACATCTTAATTACTGACTGGCCGCTTTGAGGGGGAAATATCTGAGACTCAATGTCTGAATAACCTTGTCCCTAACAGGAATGCTTGTAAGACCCTCTGATAATCTTGCTTTGCGCAATGCTGCCTCAGGGGCAAAGGGGTCTATTTGATGAGTGACAATATGAGAAAGTCGCATCGATGTTCATTTAAGTGACTCCGTTCGCTTCTTATTGGGTTCTTCGACAGCACCCAGTGATGTGTTGGGTGCTCTGGATCCGTGGAACACGTACAGGCCACCAACACTTAAAATAGTGCAACACTATTTTATTAAGCTAGAAACTGTTGAACATACTTTCACTGTGGGTTAACACGATGTTAGATTAAACTAAAGACCTATGCCTGTCCGAACCAGTCTATGCACTCAGCACATGGTGAGGATCTGTGCTGTAAGCTGTAAGCTCTGTCCTTGTAGGAGGCTGCATCCCGAATGAGCGGGAACTCTGATGCCCCCTGTCTATATAGTGAGTGTGCTCTAACTGGTGATTGGCTGCGGTGTTGTGTGTGTTGATTGGTCTTGCTGTGTGTCCATCAGTGTGTGTGTCTGCACCATGATATACTGGTGTATATTATGACATCCCCCCTTTTATGAAAGAATGTATGTGTGTGGCAATAAATAATGTATGGTGACAATGTCCCTAACTACGTGTGGGGTGCGAAGACATATTTACAGGACTACGTACATGAGAACTAAGCTATTTACATGGGAAGGTGCCTGGTGCAGAGAAGCAGTATGTAACAAGAATAACGAGATCAACACTATATACAAACCAGGGAAACGATCAAACAAAGCAACAAAACAATTCAGAGAGTCTGTAAGTCCGCAAAGTTCATAAATTAAGTCTCCAAGGTGGGCGACGAATTCTGATTGACCGTAAGGGTGGCACACCACTCATCGTCTGGATCGATGCTGTATACCGATAGAGGCTGGATTCTTTGCTTTGGGGACATCCACTCCCATGCCGGTTGGGAGAATCGCCTGGGCCGCCAAAATTTCCGGGGACGCTGGTCCGACGCCCTCCCGCGATTCTCCCACGCGGCGGGAACAACCTGGTCGGGTTCCACGGGCCGCAGGCCGGAGAATCGCCGGAGACACCCAAGTTGGCAATTCTCCGGCACCCCCGCTATTCTGAGGCCCGGATGGGCCGAGCGGCCAGGCCAAAACGGCGGGTTCCCCTCGGCGCCGTCCACACCTGGTCGCTGCAGTCGTGGGCGGTGCGTGAACGCTGGGGGGGAGCGGCCTGCGGGGGGGGCGAGGGGGGATCCTGCACCGGGCTTCACCTGGAATGTGGGGTGGCCCGCGATCGGTACCCACCGATCGTCGGGCTGTCCTCTCTGAAGGAGGACCTCCTTCCTTCCGCGGCCCCGCAAGATCCGTCCCCCATCTTCTTGCGGGGCGGACTTAGAGAGGACGGCAACCCGCGCATGCGCGGATGACGCCCGTTATGCGGCGACGGCCGCGTCATCTATGCGGCGCCGCTTTTACGCTGCGACAAGGCCTGGCGCGTGTAGATGACGCGGCCCCGATCCTGGCCCATTGTCAGGGCCTGAATCGGTCGGGACCGGGGCCGTTCCGCGCTGTCGTGAACCTCGGCAGCGTTCACGACGGCGCAGCCACTTCGGCGCGGGAGTGGAGAATCCCGCCCCCTGTTCTTTGTAACAATACCGATTCGAAAAGATGCCTTCGGGTCCTCGGTGTCAATATCGGGTAGTAGGTCCGCAACGGACTCGGTGACCGTGGGTTGAATGGCCCGGACATTCCTGCGAGTCTGGCCGGAGCGATACGAATTGGCAGGCTGAGCTGATCTGCATAAAGCAGCATAGTGGCCAAGTTTGCCACATCTCAGGCATTGTCGGGATTTGGCAGGGCAATGCCGTTTTAAGTGGGTGGAGCCACAGTGCCGCACGTTGTAGCGTCAGTACATTCACCTGCGCAGTATATTCGCCGATGTCGCCATCCCCTCATTCGGTGCGCACAAGCGTGGGAGTCCGCGAAAAGCGCGCGAAATGGCCGCCCTCTTCCAGACTGAGGCCCTGGAGTTGCTCGATTGCTTGGACCCGTTCTGCCTCGTGGAGACCTTGCTGCGCCGTTTCAGCCGCTTGGATGTGGGAATACCGACTAGTGGCGTGTTCATGCAGCACGCAGGTCTCGATGGCGGTCGCTAGGGTGAGCTGCTTTACCGCGAGGAGCTGCTGGCGTAGGGCGTCCGACTGAACACCGAAAACGATCTGGTCGCGTATCATTGAGTCGGAGGTGGGCCCGTAATTACAGGACTGCGCAAGGATGCGGAGGTGGGCGAGAAAGGACTGGAAAGGTTCAACCTTACCCTGCAAACGCTGTTAGAATACATAGCGCTCGAAACTTTCATTCACCTCTATGTTGCAGTGAGTGTCAAACTTGAGGAGGACCGTCTTGAATTTTGATTTATCTTCATCATCAGCAAAGGTGAGAGAATTCAAAATGTGGATGGCATGTTCCCCGGCCGTGGATAGGAAGAGAGCGATCTTCTTGGTGTCCGAGGCATCTTCCCGGTCTGTGGCTTCCAGGTAGAGCTGGAAGCGTTGTTTGAATATCTTCCAGTTGGCCCCTTGGTTACCGGTGATGCGGAGCGGCGGTGGCGAGCGGACGCTGTCCATTTTGCAGGATGACGGAATGCTGGTGGGAGGCAGATCACTTGCAGGTAGGTCTAAGAAGTTCTAATATCCCTCAGCTCCTGGTATCATGATGTGATGGGTGCTCTGGATCCGTGGAACACATATCATAGAATTTACAGTGCAGAAGGAGGCCATTCGGCCCATTGAGTCTGCACCGGCTCTTGGAAAGAGCACCCTACCCAAGGTCAACACCTCCACCCTATCCCCATAACCCAGTAACCCCACCCAACACTAAGGGCAATTTTGGACACTAAGGGCAATTTATCATGGCTGATCCACCTAACCTGCACATCTTTGGACTGTGGGAGGAAACCGGAGCACCCGGAGGAAACCCACGCACACACGGGGAGGATGTGCAGACTCCACACAGACAGTGACCCAAGCCGGAATCGAACCTGGGACCCTGGAGCTGTGAAGCAATTGTGCTATTCACAATGCTACCGTGCTGCCCCTGACATACAATCACCAACACTTAAAATAGTGCAGCACTATTTTATTAAGTTAGAAACTGTTGAACATACTTTCACTGTGGGTTAACACGATGTTAGTTAAACTAAAGACCTATGCCTGTCCTAACCAGTCTATGCACTCAGCACATGGTGAGGATCTGTGCTGTAAGCTCTGCCCTTGTAGGGAACTCTGATGCCCCCTGTTTTTATAGTGGGTGTGCTCTAACTGGTGATTGGCTGCGGTGTTGTGTGTGCTGATTGGTCCCACTGTGTGTCCATCAGTGTGTGTGTATCTGCACCATGACCCCCACCAGCTAGAAGGACAAGGGCCGAGGGAGAAGGGGGGAATACCACCAGCTCCAAGCTCCCTCTCCAAGCAGCACGGTAGCATTGTGGATAGCACAATGGCTTCACAGCGCTAGGGTCCCAGGTTCGATTCCGGCTTGGGTCACTGTCTGTGCGGAGTCTGCACATCCTCCCCGTGTGTGCGTGGGTTTCCTCCGGGTGCTCCGGTTTCCTCCCACAGTTCAAAGATGTGCGGGTTAGGTGGATTGGCCACGATAAATTGCCCTTAGTGTCCAAAATTGCCCTTAGTGTTGGGTGCGGTTACTGGGTTATGGGGATAGGGTGGAGGTGTTGACCTTGGATAGGGTGCTCTTTACAAGAGCCGGTGCAGACTTGATGGGCCGAATGGCCTCCTTCTGCACTGTAAATTCTATGAAATTCTATGAAAGCCACATCCACAAACGCCAACCTGACTTGGAACTACGCCATCCGTTCCATTATCGACGCTGGGTCAAAATCCTGGGATTCCCTTCCTAACATCACACGGACTGCAACAGTTCGAGAAGGCGGCTCACAAGGGGCACTTAGAGGAAGGCTATATATGCTGCCCTCACCAGCCTTGCCCACATCCAGGAAATTAATAAATCAAAGAAAGGGTGTTCTTGCTGCCATACTGAACTATACAGCTCAGGAGCTCTTGGCTAGGGTGCCTGACATTTACTAAGGCATCTGGGGCGTCATTCTCCGACCCCCCGCCGGGTCGGAGAATGGCCGTTGGCCGCCGTGAATCCCGCCCCCGCCCCCGCCGAAGTCTCCGAAGGGAGAAAAGTCGGCGGGGCGTTAATGGCGCCGCTGCCGCGGAGAATGTCACGGGTCTGCGCAAGGCAGCCGATTTTCGGCCTGCCGATATTCTCCCTTCCGGATGGGCCGAAGTCCCGTCGACGTGATGACCGTTCACGTCGACGTGAATCAAACCTCCTTTTCATCGGCGTGACCCGGTGCTCCAGGCTCACGCCGACCAGCGAGGAGGTGAGTGACGGCCTGGGGGGTTGGCTCTGGGCAGGAAATGGCGTGGCCGCAGACTGATTGCGTGAGGAGAGGTGTGTCTCGGCTTGTGTGTGTGTGTGTGCGGCGGGGGGGGGGGGGGGGGGGGGGTGGTTAGAGTAGGCTGGGCTCCGGGGGAGTGCCGGGAGGGGGTCCGTGCCGGGGTGGAGGTTGGGGGTTGGGGAGGGGGTCCGTGCCGGGGTGGAGGTTGGGGAGGGGGTCCGTGCCGGGGTGGAGGTGGGGGGGGGTCCGTGCTGGGGTGGAGGTTGGGGGGGGGGTCCGTGCTGGGGTGGAGGTTGGGGGTTGGGGAGGGGGTCCGTGCCGGGGTGGAGGTGGGGGGGGGGTCCGTGCTGGGGTGGAGGTTGGGGGGGGGTCCGTGCTGGGGTGGAGGTTGGGGAGGGGGTCCGTGCCGGGGTGGAGGTTGGGGCGGGGGGTCCGTGCTGGGGTGGAGGTTGGGGAGGGGGTCCGTGCCGGGGTGGAGGTTGGGGGGGGTCCGTGCTGGGGTGGAGGTTGGGGGTTGGGGAGGGGGTCCGTGCCGGGGTGGAGGTTGGGGGGGGGTCCGTGCTGGGGTGGAGGTTGGGGGGGGGGTCCGTGCTGGGGTGGAGGTTGGGGAGGGGGTCCGTGCCGGGGTGGAGGTTGGGGGGGGGTCCGTGCTGGGGTGGAGGTTGGGGGTTGGGGAGGGGGTCCGTGCCGGGGTGGAGGTTGGGGGGGGGGTCCGTGCTGGGGTGGAGGTTGGGGGTTGGGGAGGGGGTCCGTGCCGGGGTGGGTGATGGGAGGGCAAATGAGTTGGTCCACCTGGCCAGGTGCCAGCCTCCAACAGTTGGACCCATGCGGTCCATGCCACCTGGCTGGGGGGAGGAGGGGATATGGGCAATGATGACATGTCGTCGTTCCCCTCCCCCCCACCAGGCCGTCATGTTTTCAGACCATCCAGCGATGTTGGCCGCCGTGGTGGCAGCCGCTCATGTCTATGTTGCCCTGGATGAGGAGGAGGAGGAGGAGGAGGAGGAGCGTGCCAGAGAGGCGGCGCAGGCTGCCGCAGAGGGGCAGGCGGCAGCCGCCCAGGCTGGAGGGACACCTGACCGACAGGACGAGGAGGGGGAGGAGGACGTCGTGGCCCCACGGCAACTGAGGCACCCGAGGGGGCCCCGTGTTTACCGGCCCCGGCAGTCATACCAGGACCTCACGGACCGGGAATGCAGGAGGAGACTCCGGATGAGCCGGGAAACCGTGGCACACATCTGCCACCTGCTGGCACACCTGTCACCGCGTGGCACTGGCGGGGGACACCCTCTCCCCGTGTCCGTCAAGGTTACGGTGGCCCTGAACTTTTATGCAACAGGGTCATTCCAGGCACCGAGTGGGGACCTGTCCGGCATATCGCAGACATCGGTGCATCGGTGCATCCGGGCAGTGACAGATGCCCTTTATGCCATGGCGCACCGCTACATCCGCTTCCCCGTGGACTGGGCCAGCCAAGATGCCCGGGCCGTGGGCTTCTCTGCCGTTGCTGGGTTCCCCATGGTCCAGGGCGCGATCGATGGGATGCACGTCGCCGTGCGGCCACCTTCAGAGAACAGGGCCGTGTTCACTAATAGGAAGGGGACCTATTCAATGAACGTACAGGTGGTCTGCGACCACCGCATGATGATCCTGCACGTCTGCGCCCGTCACCCAGGCAGTGTACACGACTCATTCGTGTTGTCGCGGTCATCCATCCCCGGCATGTACGAGGGACGCCATCCCCGGCTGAGGGGCTGGTTGCTGGGCGACAGGGGCTACCCATTGCGATCGTGGCTGATGACGCCTATACGGAGGCCACGCAATGAGGCGGAGAACCGCTACAATGATGCCCATGTAGCGACAAGGGGAGTGATCGAGAGGTGCTTTGGCGTGCTGAAGATGCGTTTCAGGTGCCTGGACCTCTCTGGGGGCGCCCTCCAGTATCGGTCAGATAGGGTCAGCCGCATCATTGTGGTGTGCTGCGTCCTGCACAACATAGCCCAGCAGAGGGGCGATGTGCCGCAGGCAGAGGAGGGCGGAGTGGAGGAGCAGCAGGAAGAGGCCCAGTCCTCCCCAGATGAGGGGGATGGGGGCAATGGTCAGGGCAGACGGGGTAGACACAGGCGGGTGGCTGTCCACCGTTACCGGCTGGCCCAGCGGGCACGGGACAGACTGATAGACGCCCGCTTCACTGACTAGATGGGCGTGGGAATCGGGTAGTATGGCCACAGACCGCACACCATGGCAACAGCCGACCACCCACACCCCCCACCCATCCACCCACCCAGCACCCTCACCCCCCTCCCCAACCCCACACACCCCACCCGCATGCACACCACCCCCCCACCCCCAATTGCCGATCCACCGGCGGCACAACGGGCCGGGCTCACCCAGTTGCGGGTGGACGCGTGTCTATCGCAGGCCATGGAGGATGATGACAACCCGCCTCCAATGAGCTCCTGGCTCTACATCGTTGGACTATGTCTGACCCATGGCCACAGTACCACCATCCACCCGGACCATCCCTGCATGCGGCTGTGACACTGCAGCGCACGGTCCCGTCCTCTGCCCGGGGGATGTTGATGGCGGCCCAGGGGGAAGGGGGCAGACTCACCTGGGGCTGAGGTAAGACCACCCGTCACACACACACTTGCGCTCAACGTACATGACACGCCCGCACACTTTGGACAGAGCACAAAGGCAGCTTCGGTAGGTGTAACATTGACTTTAATAACCAAAGGAGGTCATGCACGTGCCCTAGCCCCTAAAACACATCTGTGCCCTGCACCCGTGCCAACTTACTCAGTGTCTAATTGTTTGGCCTTACGGGCCCTTTGACTACGTCTACGTGGTTCCCCAGACGGTACAGCAGAACTGGAGGTGGACTCCTGTGATTCCTGCCCTCTGACACCGGATCCCTTTGGCGGCCGTTTCCTGAGGCGTCCTGGCCTAGATGGGCCAGGCTGCGGCCCGGGCGACTGGGATGGCGAGCTGCCAGCCTGTCCTGCCCGTTGCCCACCCGATGCACCTGGGACGGAAGGGGGGGAGTCCGAGGTGTCGCGGTGTACCGGGACCTGCCCTACAGAGGGAGCCGGGACGGACCACACCACCTCCTCCTCCCTCGGGGTGCCCGATGGCCCCCAGGCCTCTACATGGGTGGGGGATGCGAACGGACTGGCCATCCGACGCGCCCCCGACATCTGGCGCTGCCAGTCCTGGAGGCCCGTGCTGGTATCGACAGGGGTCTGCAGGTTTGCAGCCATGGAGCCCAGGGGGTTGTCGAACCCTGTCTGCGACAGTGCGACGCCAGCTCGCACATGGCCACTGGCGCCGATGCCCTCAGCGATGGCCTGCTGAGACTGGGCCATGGCCTGCAGAGACTGGGCCATGGCCTGCAGAGACTGGGCTATGGCCTGCTGAGACTGGGCCATGGCCTGCTGAGACTGGGCCATGGCCTGCTGAGACTGGGCTATGGCGTTGAGCGCCTCTGCCATCTGGCGCTGGCACTGGCTCATGGCCTCCTGTGAGAGGGCAGCCATTTCCTGGGCCACAGACGCCGCCTGCACGGAAGGCCCCAGGCCTCGCAAACCGTTCCCCATGTCTGACACCGTCGCACCCATTGCCTCCACCGCGGACGCCACCCGTGCGGTGTCAGCCTGGGTGGCACGCATGACCGGGACCACTCCCAGCTCCTGGACGCGGGTGGACTCCTCCACCTGCGACCGCAGCCGCTGCAAGCCACCCGTCACCCTATTCGCTCGTCTCCGTGTCGGTGGTTGCATCGGATCTATGTGTGGGTGTGGTAACTGCAGGAACCCGGGATCCATCTGGGCGGCAGATGTTCGCTTGGCCTGGGCTGCCCTCCGACCACCCGGTCCCTCTGCTGCTCCTACCTCCACCTGCTGTACCGGGACGGCTGTGTTGTGCGCACCAGTGAGTGTACCAGACGCCTCATCACTAAAGTGCCCAACCGTGGTGAGTGTTTCTGCGATGGTGGAGGGTGTTGGTGACAGCAGTGGCGTTGTGTCGTGCTCTTCGTCCCACTCTGAGTCCATGGCACTTTGGGGTGGGGGTTCGTCTCCACCCATCCACTCTGAGTCACTGTCCGGTATTTCGTCTTCCCGGGTAGGGGTGTCCTGGGTAGTGCTGTCCCGGGTAGTGCTGTCCCGGGTAGTGCTGTCCCGGGTAGGGGTGTCCTGGGTAGTGGTGTCCCGGGTAGGGGTGTCCTGGGTAGTGCTGTCCCGGGTAGTGCTGTCCCGGGTAGTGCTGTCCCGGGTAGGGGTGTCCTGGATAGTGGTGTCCTGGGTAGTGGTGTCCTGGCTCGGATGTGACGGGGGCCTGTGGCTGCCCCCCTCATCGCTGGGTGGTCGCTCCCGCACGTGACGGGGGTGTCGTCTCCCTGTTGCTCCAGGTCTCTCCGTCTCCCGTGGTGTGCGAGGGGCATCCTGCGGGCGTCGCATGCTGGAGGGTGCGGGTCTCTCCGTCTCCTGTGGTCTCCGAGGGGCATCCTGCGGGCGGTGTGCATCTGCGGGGATGGGTGCCTGGACGTTTGGTCCTGCGATACACAATGAAGCATGCATGGTTAGACATCAGGCAGTGATCAGGTGATACGGGGAGGGGGATATAGGGGAGGGGGGATATGGGGACGGGCTGTTGGTGGCTCACTTGCTCGTGGGGCCCCGACCTCTGCATCAGCAACCTCCCGGTCCTCAGGTCCGCCAGCCAGTTCCAGGGCCCTTTCCTCGTGTACGGTCAGTGGCCTCTCATCAGCGGGCCCTCCTCCAGTCCTCACATGCTCCCTATTGTTGTGTGCGCACTTCTCCTGTGGGGGGGGGGGGGTGGCAGGGGTAAAAGGCAACAGTGTTAGGCAGGTATATGAATGCACGCCATCGGTTGCGCGTGCATTGCAGAGGTTAAGGTTAGGGCTGGATTCACTCGGGGATATGGGGGATATGGGGGAGGGGGGATATGGGGGAGGGGGGGATATGGGGGAGGGGGGATATGGGGGAGGGGGGATATGGGGGATATGGGGGAGGGGGGATATGGGGGAGGGGGGATATGGGGGAGGGGGTATATGGGGGAGGGGGGATATGGGGGATATGGGGGAGGGGGGATATGGGGGGGGGATATGGGGGAGGGGGGATATGGGGGATATGGGGGAGGGGGGATATGGGGGAGGGGGGAATATGGGGGATATGGAGGAGGGGGGATATGGGGGAGGGGGGATATGGGGGATATGGGGGAGGGGGGATATGGGGGAGGGGGGATATGAGGGATATGGGGGAGGGGGGATATGGAGGAGGGGGGATATGGGGGAGGGGGGATATGGGGGATATGGGGGAGGGGGGATATGGGGGATATGGGGAGGGGGGATATGGGGGATATGGGGAGGGGGGATATGGGGGAGGCTCACCCTGCCTGCTCTGACGAGGTCGTTCACCTTCTTGTGGCACTGGGTGCCTGTCCGTGGTGTTAGGGCCACAGCGGTGACGGCCTCTGCCACCTCCCTCCACAGACGCCGGCTGTGGCGTGGGGCAACTCTGCGGCCGTGCCCGGGATACAGGGCGTCCCTCCTCTGCTCCACCGCGTCCAGGAGCGCCTCCACATCGCGTGACTCGAACCTCGGGGCTGAGCGACGGCCAGCCATCAAGTCGGGTGTTGCGGTCGGGTGTTGCGGTCGGGTGGGGGGGAGCAGCGCGGCCTTATGAGCCGTCACGCCGTGCAGCGCGTATGACGCTGCACGGCGTGAACCACTGCGCAAGCGCGGATCCCGTTACGTCGCTGCTAGCCCATTTCGGGCCGCAGACTATCGGCCCATTTTTATGACGTGACGCAAGTGGGATTTGCGCCGTTTTTTGCGCCGATCGGCGGAGTTTCCGCCGATAACGGAGAATTTCGCCCCAGATCTTTATTAGGATGGGAGGTGGACAGGAGAGTTGGGGTTTCCAATGATCAAGGATTAACCGGGACTCTCAGGAATTGAAGATTAATCTCCGGTGAACAATCCCAGTGGCGCAAAATAAATTGTGCATTTCTTTTGAATTCTTTGAATATTCTTGTTTATTACCTGTTAAAACATCGCCGTTGGAGGGTGAGCGGGGGGGGGGAGGCTGCTTGACACCGATTGGCTAAGGAACAGCCTATTCACTTTGCAATTGACCATGGGTAGGTGGGGTAGGGGGGTCACAAGGTGAGGTCTGTCGTCTTGGCTCACCAATGATGGGTGCATGGGGGAAGGGTGCAATTGGAGGTCATGAAATCTTCCAACCAGTGTTGGCAACTTAAGTTGGAAGTGTGGTGGACGCAGGTTCTACCGAGGCATCCGAGAGGGCATTAGATGATTATTTGGGCAGAATCAACGGGCAGGGATAAGGGGGAAAAGGCAGGGGAACGGCACTAAGTCATAATGCTGGTTTGGAGAGCCGGTACAGACACGATGGGCCGAATGGTCTCCTTCTGCACCATAACAAACCTGCGATTCTGTGAATGCTTTTCCACCTTCAGTGGTTCAGTACCCAAAACATTACACTCAATGTTATCACATTTACCGACTTAGAGACGCTGATGAAGGCTTAATCATGCGACGATGTGTCTGTCAATTTACGTTTGAAAATTACGAGTTTGAATCGGTTACGTCTTAAGCAAGTAGCTCCGAAATGTTTCATTATTTGATGGACTGACTGAATTAAAATCAGGGTTTCAACACAGTCAGCGCTCCCAATCTGTGAAGTCCACGATCGGAGAACTCTTCGGGTGAATAGACGTACCCTTCATTGTTGGCAGGATTGCCTGTCGCTGATACAAAAGCAAAACGCCTTGGAAGCTGGATATCTGAAACAAGAAATAAAAGCGCTGGAAGATTTCAGCAGGTCGGTCAGCATCTGTGCAGAGAAACTTAAGAGTCAACTTAAGCAAAGGTCGTGTCCAGGTGAGGCGTGAATGGCTACACAACAACCAGCTCAATACGACACAACGTCCCTTCCGTAGAGAGAAGGGACAGCATAGTAGCACAGTGGTTAGCACTGCTGCCGCACAGCGCCAGGGTCCCAGGTTCAATTCCCGCCTTGGGTCACTGTCTGCGCGGAGTCTGCGCGTTCTCCCCGTGTCTGTGTGGGTTTCTCCAGATGCTCGTGTTTCCTCCCACAAGTCCGAAAATGTGCAGGTTAGGAGGGGTTACGGGATTAGGGGGCTAGGACAGGGGAGTGGGCCTAGGTAAGGTGTTCTTTCAGAAGACCAGTGCAGACTCGATGGGCCGAACAGCCTCCTTCGGCACTGTAGGGATTCTATTAAAAGAAAGAGCAGACCGACCCTGTCAGTGAATTGCCATGTAATCTAATCGGCACCATCTGCGCTCATACCTGGACGTCCATCTCTTGGTGTGCAGCAGGTTGGAGACACATTTCCTCCCCTGGTGTAATTTATACAGAAGTTTAACCTTTAAAGACTGTTATTAGGCCTGGCAGTCAGAGAATGCCAGGGTAACTTAGCTTACGAGGTGCTTTCGACAATAGCAAAGTAATCCCCCCTTCAGAAACCGTTGTATAATGTTGTTCCTCCTGACAGAGCAAGCTGGGAGCGTGGTAAACAGATATTGTGCCAGAAACACAGAGGGAGTTCCGTGGGAAGATAAAGGTGGGTTGTGGGAGTGGCCTGTGACTCGTGTCCCGAGGTCATGAAAGGTGCTATAAAAATGCACGTTCCCCCTTTCTCGGACTCAGACAAACAATTTTTGGATGGTTAAAAGGTACCAAGGTAGTTTCAGATTGGACACTTATTGATCATTGCAAACAAACAAGCTGATGGGACTCATTTGTTCCAGTCTAAAAATTAATTAATATTCTCTGACTCTAATCTTATTTCACGTTGACTGAGCCAAATTGCCATTTTCCATTTAAGCAACATGCAAACAAAGCAATGTAACAATCAAAGGTGATTAGGACATCTTACATCTCATTAATGCGGGGCATGTGTCGATATAGTTTTGGTGGGAAATGCGGCAATCCTTTGCTAAATTGCAAAGAGGCTCCCAGAATAGTTGCTTTCCCTCATTTGCCGTGTCCAGACTCTGCATTGCCTTCACGAAGGAGCTGGCCAGATTCGTTCTCGGATGTGGCAGGTTTGATGGCCCAGCTGGCCTTTCGTTGCCTGTTAGTTTTTGATATGTACATGGAGAGCTGTGTCCAAAGATGTGCAGGAAAGGTGGATTGGCCTTGCTCAATTGCCCTCAGTGTCCAAAAAAGGTTAGACTGGGTTACGGGGAGAGGGTGGAGGTGTGGGGCTTTACAAGACTCCATGGGCCGAACGGCCTCCTTCTGCACTGTAAATTCTATGTTCTAATTCTATGTCACCAATCACGTTGCCAAGGGGCGTACTCCCCATGAACACGGGGAATACTCCAGCACAGATTGAATGAATGCACATTAACTCCTCCAATGGGATTCCACAATTCCCACTCCCTGATTTCAACACCCGGATCCTGTCAAGTGCCGTCCAGGAATGTCACTGGAGTGGAAGTGAGTGAAAAACCAAAAGTCCAAACTCTCTCTCTCTCTCTTCAGGTACCATGCCTGTGAGGGCACCAGTGACATCATCCAGTTTATGAGGCAGTTTGAAAAGGTCGTCCTGTGTTTACCTCCATAGAATAGAATCCTTACAATGCAGAAGGAGGCCATTTGGCCCATCAAGTCTGCACCGAACTTCTGGAAGAGCACCTAGGTCCACCTAACCTGCACATCTTTGGACACTAAGAAGCAATATAGCACGGCTAATCCACATAACCTGTACATCTTTGGACTGTGGGAGGAAACCGGAGCACCCGGAGGAAACCCATGCAGACACAGGGAGAACGTGCAGACTCCGCACAGTCACCCGAGGCCAGAATTGAACCCGGGTCCCTGGCGTTGTGAGGCAGCAGTGCTAACCACTGTGCCACCGTGCAGCCTCAATAAAGGACCTCGATAAAGGTCCAGTACTTTCATTCAAACAGAAACCTTTCCTTGTGCGATTTTGGAGGGGCGCATGATTTTAAAGCACTCCCTTTCCAAGTGAGCAAGAAAAGGCTCCCATTTTCAGTCAAAAAACTAGAGCTGGCGTGTTTTGGATTTTGCGGCCCCGCTGTGGGGGTTACGGTGGGCCAGCCAAAATTCCATTGATTTAGGGCAGGACTGGATAATAATCCCAGTGGCAGGCGGCACCAGTAAAATCCCACCCACCATTCATTGGAGGCGGCTGTAATTGTCCTGGGCATTATTAAGAAAATAGCTCATCGGTCAATAGCAATGAGCTTGCTTGCTGATTCCCATGTAAATGATCTGTTATGGTGCTTGCATTGAAGTTGCATTCAACAACTTCCCACTGAATTCAGTAAATTTATTTTGAGAACCCAATCATTGAGATAAAGGTACTCATTCTTTTTGATAAAAATGTGCGACATCGATTGTAAAGGTTGAGGGATCAGATATAACATAAACCTTGAAGCAGGCAGCAGACCCAGAAGTCAAGGTCCAAATGACCCTGTTGATCTTAATGGCCGTAAGCATTTTCAGTGACCCACCTGATATCAGATCAGATACCTTGGCTGGGCATTTGGCCAGTGGCTGGAGGGGGAGTTTAGGCTGAAGGAGAGCAGGAATCAGCCTCAAAAACCATAGATTGACATGGAGAAATGGGGCAAAGTCAAGGTGGGGTAAGTCGCTGCCCGCATTTTACCTCATCACCTCCCCCCCCAACCCAATACCAGGGTGTTAAAACCAGAAATCTGAGTTGCAAACAGAGAACATGGAACAAGTCACTCAGTATCTGCTCAGTTCCAACATGTGGCATTCTGCTGGAAGAGTCATACATAGATACTCTACAGTGCAGACAAGGCCATTCAGCCCATCACGTCTGCACTGTCCCTCCACAAGAGCACCCTACCGAGACCCACCCCTCCACCACCCTATCCCCGTAACCCCACCTAACCTGCACATCTTTGGACTGCGGGAGGAAACCGGAGCACCCGGAGGAAGCCCGTGCACACACGGGGAGAAAGTGCAAACTCCGCACAGTCACCCAAGGCCTTAATTGAACACGGGTCCCCGGCACTGCGAGGCAGCGGTGCTAACCACTGTGCCACACCTGAAACATTAACCTGTCTCTCTTCTGTCACATGCCGGTTGATCTTCTGTTCGCTTCCACTATTTACTACCTATTTTTGGAACGAATGTACACCCCTTGTAATTATTTTGCTCCAACCCACAGTGACTAGTGATTAATCTCAGTTAAAAAAATACTTAATTTCAATGTGGCTGTGACCTTCTTAGTGGGTGCTGTGACACTTTGTATTACAACTAAACCACACAGGCAATTGAATCTGTCCCGTCACTCTCGTCAACACCACAAATGGCAGAGATAGCATCGACACTGTGCATCTTAATTAGTTAGAACATGTTTTTTATTTTGTCAGGACTAATGGAATTTTTAAACACTGGATGTCATAGAATCTTAGAATTTACAGTGCAGAAGGAGGTAATTCGGCCCATCGAGTCTGCACCGGCCCTTACAAAGAGCACCCTACTGAAGCCCATGTAGCTACCCTATCCCCGTAACCCAGAAACCCTCACTTAACATTTTCTGGACACTAAAGGCAATTCAGCATGACCAATCCACCTAACCCGCACACATTTGGAATGTGTGGGAGGAAACCGGAGCACCCGGAGGAAACCCACGCAGAAACAGGGAGAAAGTGCAGACTCCGCACAGACAGTGACCCAGCCAGGAATCGAACCTGGTACCCTTGAGCTGTGAAGCAACTGTGCTAACCACTATGCTACCGTGCTGCACGTGGATATCCATGTGGGCTGGTGGCGTGCCTTCATGCTCACATAGAAATATGGAGCTGGTTTAGCACAGGGCTAAATCGCTGGCTTTGAAAGCAGACCAAGGCAGGCCAGCAGCACGGTTCAATTCCCGTACCAGCCTCCCCGAACAGGCGCCGGAATGTGGCGACTAGGGGCTTTTCACAGTAACTTCATTTGAAGCCGACTTGTGACAATAAGTGATTTTCATTTCATACACACAATGTGCAGCTCATAAGAGGCTCAAATGGTCCAGGCCTCTCCTAACGCTGCAAACAAACTTCTCCCTCTCACCCCTTACTCCCTGATTTGAACTCGGGAAACAGGAGTGTGTTTTCAAAATTTGAGGACAATACCAAACAGAAATAAAACAAAATAGAAAATTCTGAGGAAAGAACTCAGCAGGTCCGGCGGCATCTGTGGAGAGAGAAGCGGAGTTTCGAGCCCAATATGACTCTTTGTCGGGACGAGGGAGGGGGAGACATATGATGGCCTTCAGGCTGTTGGTCAGAGGGGGGAGGGGCAGATGGAACAGAATAGAAGGCTAGGGATGTGGTGATATTCCTGTAGGTAATATGGATCCCCGCACCTTTTCAATGTTCACCTACCAATGTAGTATAACAAGTTGGGAAAAACCAGGCCCCATGATGTCTATACCCTATGGAACCGTGAGATCCTGCCCACCTAAATAAAAGATGAGATCATATTATTGACTCCAGCAAAGAAAGATTTCCAAAGGAAAACTGGAAGGCACGGAAATAAAAATAGAAACTTGCGAGGATATTCATTTTGACTGACTGGACCCTCCCCGTCAAAGTCAGCCCCATCAGAGGTTATCCAATGTGTTCAGCTCACCCTTCACCACTTTAACTAGGTTCCCAAAATTTAACTTCAGTAGCGAAGCCCACTCACGGGCCTCCCGGACTGCCAGATAACAAAACCTAGACCTGCCCCCAGGTCGGCTCCTTTTCCTGGGAGATTCAACAGAAAGCATGCGCTTTTACCCAGGTTCAAATTGTACCCCGAGAGAGAGCCAAACCGGGGCCCGGCCCAACCACCACATCCACACAATGCGGAGCGTGATCGGGAACCACTATCGCCGGGTACCTGCCTCCACCACCCCCGATCATGAAGAAACCAATCCTGGAGTACATCTGGGGAACCTGAGAGAAGAACAAAAAATCCTTCTCTCCTGGGTGTAGAAATCTCCAAGGGTCTTCTCCCTCCACCTGCTCCATGAAGGCCGACATTGCTTTCGCCATCCCAGAATTCCTCAACGCCTTAGGTCTTGACTTATCCAGTCTGGGATCTAATCCACAGTTGAAGTCCCCTCCCATGTTTAGCTGCTGCGAATCCAAATCCTAAATCAAAAACAACTGATTCATAAAAGCTGCATTGTCCCAATTTGGGGCGTACACATTGACCAGCACCACTGGTGCACCCGCTAACAACCCATTAACCACGACATCCCTCCCATTCAGATTCATCGGGCTACCTTCCTATTAATCAGGATCACTGTCTCCCGCACCCGACTATCAAACCCTGAACGAAACACCTGTCCCACCTAACACTTCCCTAACACTTATCTGATTTCTATCCCGCAAGTGGGTCACCTGGAAGAGCACCACATCAGCTTCCGAAGTCTCAAGGTGCATAAACACCTAAATCTCTTTACCAGGGGTGGCACGGTGACGCAGTGGTTAGCACTGCTGCCTCACGGCGCCGAGGTCCCAGGTTCGATCCCGGCCCCGGGTCACTGTTCGTGTGGAGTTTGCACATTCCCCCCGTGTCTGCGTGGGTTTCACCCCCACAGCCCCAAAGATGTGCAGGGTGGGTGGATTGGCCACGCTAAATTGTCCCTTAATTGGGAAAAAATAATTGGGTAATCTAAATTTATTTTTAAAAAACGATCTCTTTACCAGGTCACTTAACACCATGTCCGCAGCGGTTAGGGAGTCGTCTACCCGCTCCCACCACCCCCCCCCCCCTTTTACCGGAGTCAGACATTTCCGCCATTCTTTTATACTGGTTCTGCTAGCACTGAGTCATAGGTAAACACCCACATCTGATTTGAGTTCTATGGACCCATCCAGACTTAAATTCATCAATGGGAATAAACAGGATACTTCTGTTCACCCAGAGTGATTCAATCCAGATCCATTGTCCTCTGAAACCCTCTTGGCTGGCCAGCTATTAGCCCATTATGGAGTCTGATGGGCTCTTTGTTTATCGTTCGCCCTGTTGCAAGGTTACATACAACATAGAACATACAGTGCAGAAGGAGGCCATTCGGCCCATCGAGTGGTCACCGACCCACTTAAGCCCTCACTTCCACCATACCCCCGTAACCCAATAACCCTTCCTAACCTTTTTTTGGTCACTAAGGGCAATTTGTCATGGCCAATCTAACCTGCACGTCTTTGGACTATGGGATGAAACTGGAGCACCCGGAGGAAACCCACGCAGACACGGGGAGAATGTGCAGACTCCGCACAGAATGTGACCCAAGCCAGGAATCGAACCTGGGACCCTGGCGCTGTGAAGCCACAGTGCTATCCACTTGTGCTACCGTGCTGCCCCCTGTGTTGAACACCTGTGTCTGGAAGTTAGTTACATACTCATAGCATAGTCTAGTTCTTTTGTCTAGACGTGAGTGGATATTCACAAAGTCCATATAGCGATAATGGGTTTGTGTTGACTTGCCTGCTCCTGCAGACGGCCTGGATTGATTCCAGCCAGGGCCTTACTTGGCACTTTCTGCTTCCAACCTATGTGTTTTCCCTCCTCGTCAGCCTGTTCCTAGTACCACACGGTGATCAAATGAATCACACAACACCCCCACCCCCACCAACCACCCTTCCTCTATAGCCCTGCAAATACTATTGCCTTTTTGAGTATTACTCCAATTGCTTTTTGAAAGTTTCCAGGGAACCAGCATGAGATGAACAATATTTTCTGATGACATTATCATAGTTCTTGTGTAGGAGTTCTATAAAAATCTCCACCAAGCCTTTTAAATTAAAAAGCAGGCTATATTGGCATTTTTAAACAAAGAGAAAAGTATTGAACTGAAGAGCAAAATGTCAAGTAAATTACTTTATTTTCATGTGTAAATGTATTGAAATAAGCAAGTGATATTGACAAAGCACCAATGCCATTGAACTTTATGTAGATAACTAACTTCTGAAAATAATATCCACTCATTTACGTAGGAAGCATTGAACTCTTAATAAATGGTGTATCTCACGATTTAAATTATTCATATATATAATATTTAAATAAATATATAAGATCATAAGACCATAAGACATAGGAGTGGAAGTAAGGCCATTCAGCCCATCGAGTCCACTCCACCATTCAATCATGGCTGATTTCAATTCCATTTACCCGCTCTCTCTCCATAGCCCTTAATTCCTCGAGAAATCAAGAATTTATCAACTTCTGTCTTAAAGACACTCAACGTCCCAGCCTCCACCGCCCTCTGTGGCAATGAATTCCACAGACCCACCACTCTCTGGCTGAAGAAATTTCTCCTCATCTCTGTTCTAAAGTGACTCCCTTTTATTCTAAGGCTGTGCCCCCGGGTCCTAGTCTCCCCTGCTAATGGAAACAACTTTCCTACGTCCACCCTATCTAAGCCATTCATTATCTTGTAAGTTTCTATTAGATCTCCCCTCAACCTCCTAAACTCCAATGAATATAATCCCAGGATCCTCAGACGTTCATCGTATGTTAGGCCTACCATTCCTGGGATCATCTGTGTGAATCTCCGCTGGACCCGCTCCAGTGCCAGTATGTCCTTCCTGAGGTGTGGGGCCCAATATTGCTCACAGTGTTCTAAATGGGGCCTAACTAATGCTTTATAAAGCTTCAGAAGTACATCCCTGTTTTTATATTCCAAGCCTCTTGAGATGAATGACAACATTGCATTTGCTTTCTTAATTACAGACTCAACCTGCAAGTTTACCTTTAGAGAATCCTGGACTAGGACTCCCAAGTCCCTTTGCACTTCAGCATTATGAATTTTGTCACCGTTTAGAAAATAGTCCATGCCTCTATTCTTTTTTCCAAAGTGCAAGACCTCGAACTTGCCCACGTTGAATTTCATCAGCCATTTCTTGGACCACTCTCCTAAACTGTCTAAATCTTTCTGCAGCCTCCCCACCTCCTCCATACTACCTGCCCCTCCACCTATCTTTGTATCATCGGCAAATTTAGCCAGAATGCCCCCAGTCCTGTCATCTAGATCGTTAATATATAAAGAGAACAGCTGTGGCCCCAACACTGAACCCTGCGGGAAACCACTCGTCACCGGTTGCCGTTCCGAAAAAGAACCTTTTATCCCAACTTTCTGCCTTCTGCCTGACAGCCAATCGTCAATCCATGTTAGTACCTTGCCTCGAATACCATGGGCCCTTATTTTACTCAGCAGTCTCCTGTGAAGCACCTTATCAAAGGCCTTTTGAAAGTCAAGATAGGTAACATCCATTGGCTCTCCTTGGTCTAACCTATTTGTTATCTCTTCAAAGGACTCTAACAGGTTTTTCAGGCACAACCTCCCCTTACTAAATCCATGCTGACTTGTCCTAATCCGACCCTGCACTTCCAAGAATTTAGAAATCTCATCCTTAACAATGGATTCTAGAATCTTGCCAACAACCGAGGTTAGGCTCATTGGCCTATAATTTTCCATCGTTTTCCTTGTTCCCTTCTTGAACAGGGGGGTTACAACAGCGATTTTCCAATCCTCTGGGACTTTCCCTGACTCCAGTGACTTTTGAAAGATCATAACTAACGCCTCCACTATTTCTTCAGCTATCTCCTTTAGAACTCTAGGATGTAGCCCATCTGGGCCCGGAGATTTATCAATTTTTAGACCTCTTAGTTTCTCTAGCACTTTCTCCTTTGTGATGGCTACCATATTCAACTCTGCCCCCTGACTCTCCGGAATTGTTGGGATATTACTCATGTCTTCTACTGTGAAGACTGACGCAAAGTACTTATTTAGTTCCTCAGCTATTTCCTTGTCTCCCATCACTAGATTACCAGTGTCATTTTGGAGCGGCCCAATGTCTACTTTCGCCTCCCGTTTGTTTTTAATGTATTTAAAGAAACTTTTACTATCATTCCTAATGTTACTGGCTAGCCTACCTTCATAATTGATCCTCTCTTTCCTTATTTCTCTCTTTGTTATCCTCGGTTTGTTTTTGTAGCCTTCCCAATCTTCTGGCTTCCCACTACTCTTTGCCACATTATAGGCTTTCTCTTTTGCTTTGATGCATTCCCTAACTTCCTTTGTCAGCTATGGCTATCTAATCCCCCCTCTGATAACCTTTCTTTTCTTTGGGATGAACCTCTGTACTGTGTCCTCAATTACTCCCAGAAACTCCTGCCATTGCTGTTCTACTATTTTTCCCACTAGGCTCTGCTCCCAGTCGATTTTCATCAGTTCCTCCCTCATGCCCCTGTAGTTACCTTTATTTAACTGTATCACCTTTACATCTGATTCTACCTTCTTTCTTTCAAATTGGAGATTGAATTCTACCATATTATGATCACTGCCTCCTAAGTGTTCCCTTACTTTAAGATCTTTAATCAAGTCTGGCTCATTACATAACACTAAGTCCAGAATGGCCTGTTCCCTCGTGGGCTCCATCACAAGCTGTTCCAAAAAGCCCTTCTGTAAACATTCAATGAATTCCCTTTCCTTGGGTCCACTGGCAGCATTATTTACCCAGTCCACCTGCATATTGAAGTCCCCCATGATCACTGTGACCTTGCCTTTCTGACATGCACTTTCTATTTTGTGGTGCATTTTGTGCCCCCGGTCCTGACCACTGTTAGGAGGCCTGTACATAACTCCCATTATGGTTTTTTTGCCTTTGTGGTTCCTCAATTCTACCCACACAGTCTCCACATCATCTGACCCTATGTCGTTTAGTGCTATTGATTTAATTTCATTCCTAATTAACAAGGCAACCCCGCCCCCTCTGCCCACCTCTCTGTCTTTTCGATGGATTGTGAATCCCTGAATATTTAAATGCCAGTCCTGAACCCCCTGCAACCATGTCTCTGTGATGCCTACCACATCATACCTGCCAGTCACAATCTGGGCCACAAGCTCATCTATCTTGTTCCGTACACTGCGCGCATTTAAATATAGCACCTTTAATTCTCTATTGACCGTCCCTTTTTGTTTTCTTAGTGTGGTGGACCTTGGTTTACTGAGCCTTTCCATACACTGTGTCATATTTTGTGGGATGGGGACTATCGTAACCTCTCCTGAGTTTTGTCTTTTCGTGCTTTTTTGTATTCCTAAGCAGCTACGCTTCCCACTGATTACTTCACCTCTTGGTTCCCTGACTTGGTATATCTACCAAGATTTTTGCATGTAATGATTCTCTAACACAACTAAAAAGAGGATGGAAATTAGACTGCAGTGTGAGGGTATTATTACAATCCCAGACCAGACCCCAACAGTGGCTAAGACCCCCAATATTTTATTTTAATTTTCTAAGACTTTGAGGAAAGGATTCCTCACTCCAGGCGTGATTTTACACAAAATAAGGGTATGGTATACCAAAACAAACTTTATTACTGACACAGAATTAAAATATCTTTGACATCACCCAAGAAAATATCTCACAATTGCCCCTTAAACGATGCTAATCAATACAGTTACACAATGACCCTTAACTGCTACCTTTACTTCCACTCAAACAACAGAACCATCGCAGCGCTCAATCCACTTTTAAATACAGTTAGCAGTCAGGAATACTTGTGAAAGGGGGTGTCCTGAGATGAGACCCCTTAAAACCGGATAGCTAGGATAACACTAGAATAGTTCTACATAAGTTTGTTTTTTGAGGATTGAGACTAATCATAGAAAGTATACCCAGTAATCATTATTATTATTATTATTATTATTATTAATAATTATTATTATTAATAATAATAATCATTAAATATGTATTTTAGAACATAGCAGTAACAAGCATTTAAACTCTTGCTAAAAGCCATGGCCTCAATGCATGTTGGGATTTTAGCGAGCTAACTTGCCCATGTTTTTAAGACAAACAGAATTAGGCATAAATAGTGCGGTCAGCAATAACACAGTCAGCTCAATAAGCAGTTCTTATCAGTGGCCCCAACGTCCTGTCTCGGACAATCCATGGTGTAAAGAGGAACCAACTTCAACATCCTGCACCCACTCGAACAATGAGGTGGGCAGGCACTGGCTGAGGTAAGCAACATGGGAATGGCGGCAAAACAAAACATAACGGATAAAGTGTCCTTGTAAACAACAGGTGAAAGGATAGGGTTAAATCATGAGCTGATTACAGTCACCGTGCTGTTGAAAGTAAACTTCATTGGTCAATATAAAACTGACAGCACCAAGGATTGGGTCAAGCCCAACTGCGGTGGGCTATTGATTTTTGGAAACTTGTATAATTGTGGTGCTTGAGCCAGTGTAAAATAGTGTGGTTTTGGCATTTATCCAAATCACTCTCCCTCGTACATTGATCAAGCTTGGAAAAATAAAGCCGTCTTAGCTAGAGTTGATGTGTCTGCAGGTCTTTGTGTTCAGCTGAGCTGTAACTAAGAGGGAGGAACCCCATGTAAAAGCCAGCTCAATACTCAGTCCTTGAAAACGCTCCTCCAACTTGCTGTTCAGAGATGTCTGGATACTCCACTTTGAGAAAGAGAGATCTTTTGAGACTACTGTAAAGAAAGAGACCTGATGCCCTGTCAGAATAATGTAGAATCTCTGGCTGTATTTCTTCAGAAACATTCTCACTCAAAAACTAACCCTGAAAACCCCCAACAGCTGACTGCTTCAAACCCCCGACTCCTGGCATTAACTACATCATCACACTAAACTGAACACTATTTATCTCCAATTATCTACTCCTCAGGAAACCCTCTCAATGTAGATAAAAGTCTATTAGCCCAAACTTTTACGATGCTTTAATTGCACCTCTGGCCCCAAAAGGCCAAGCGGTCTTTAAAACCAGGATTTTTCAAATGTGACTGCAGCAGTCTCACACACACCAAATCATTTAACTCTTACTGCGCCAAATACAGAAACAAAATGTATCTGAAACTCCTACGTTCATCACAGTATGGGCCAACATTCTGAATCAATAAATGGAAAACTGTGGGCCCACAGTTTTCCCTTTGACTGGAGTCCTAGTGGTAAGGGTCTATATTGGGGGGGGGGGGGGGTTGCAGTTATGGAGGGGTTTGGGGAATTGATCCTGAGGGCTCTATACTGAGTCAGGGCCTGATCGGCCTCTGACGTGGAGTGAAAATGGAAAGCAACCTCATTCCACCCGTGTTCCACCACCCGGAGTATAACTCCAGGATGGTATGAAGGTGAATGTGCTCAATGGGTTTGCTGCAATAATCAGTCTTTATAGTATATTTTAGGAACCCAAACCTGAACTCAAAACATTAAAAGTTCACCAGATGGGAGTAAAGCTGGATGGATATGTGAGACTCTCTCATTGCCCTACATTGCAACGGAGGCTGCACGTCCACAAATTCCTCATTGATTGCAGACCACTTTTAAACAACAAATGGTCATGAAGACAACTACAGTATTGCAAGTTTTTCTTTCTTTTAGTGTCCAGAAGGCCAACATGGTACCAGAATGTACAGCCTGCAGTATAACTCCAGTACTGCCAGCTGAAGGTCCACCTCCAAGACATGGCTCGAACTCCAAGAGCACTAAACAATGATCTCTGACGGGGCAGTGTGCGGGTACCAACACTTTTACATCTACATAAACAACGGGCCCACCACATCATCACAAAAAGTTATTGATGACGATGATATTGACCTGGCAACTCAGGTGTGAATGTGTGTGTGTGACTGAGTGTGAGTGTGTGTGACTGAGTGCATGTGAGTGTGTGTGAGTAAGTGTGTGAGTGTGAGTGTGAATGTGTGAATGTGTGTGAGTGTGAATGTGTGTGAGTGAGTGTGTGTGTGAGTAAGTGTGTGTGTGTGAGTGTGAATGTGAGTGTGAATGTGTGCGTGGGAATGTGTGTCCGTGTGAGTAAGTGTGCGTGTGAGTAAGTGTGAGTAAGTGTGTGTGTGCGTGTGAATGTGTGAGTGTGAATGTGTGAGTGAGTGTGTGTGTGTGTGTGAGTGAGTGACTGAGTGTGTGTGTATGTGAGTGTGAATGTGTGAGTAAGTGTGTGAGTATGGGTGAGTGTGTGTGTGTGAATGTGTGAGTGTGTGTTAGTAAGTGTGGGTGTAAGTAAGTGTGTATGTGTGGGTGTGAATGTGTAAGTGTGTGTGAGTAAGCGTGAGTGTGTGTGAGTGTGTGTGTGAGTGTGTGTATGTGTGTGAGCATGTATGAGTGTGAGTGTGAATGTGTGAGTGTGTGTGTGCATGTGTGTGAGTAAGTGTGCGTGTGAGAATATATGTGTGTGTGAGTGTGAGAGTGTATGTGTCTGTGTGTGTGTGTATGAGTGTGTGTGTGAGTGTGAATGTGAGTGTGCATGTGTGGGTGTGTATGAGTGTGAATGTGTGAGTGTATATGTGTGTGAGTGTGAGAGTGTATGTGTCTGAGTGTGTGAGTGTATGAGTGTATGTGTGTGAGTGTATGAGTGTGAGAGTGTATGTGTCTGAGTCTGAGTGAGCGTGTGTGAGTGTGTGTGTGTGTGAGAGTGTGTGTGAGTGTTTGCGAGTGAGGGTGTGTGTGTGATATATCCCAGAGACTCTGATACAAACCCCCAACATCCCAGTTACTCTGATAGAAACACCCAACACCCCCGATACTCTGATAGAAACACCCAACACCCCAGATACTCTGATAGAAACACACCCAACATCCCAGGTACTCTGATAGAAACACCCAACATCCCAGATACTCTGATGGAAACACACCCAACATCCCAGATACTCTGATAGAAACACACCCAACATCCCAGATACACTGATAGAAACACCCAACAGCCCCGATACTCCGATAGAAACACACCCAACACCCCAGATACTCTGATAGAAACACCCAACATCCCAGATACTCTGATGGAAACACACCCAACATCCCAGATACTCTGATAGAAACACCCAACATCCCAGATACCCTGATAGAAACACCCAACATCCCAGATACTCTGATAGAAACACACCCAACATCCCAGATACACTGATAGAAACACCCAACAGCCCCGATACTCCGATAGAAACACACCCAACACCCCAGATACTCTGATAGAAACACCCAACATCCCAGATACTCTGATAGAAACACCCAACACCCCAGATACTCTGATAGAAACACTCAACATCCCAGATGCTCTGATAGAAACACCCAACATCCCAGATACTCTGATAGAAACACACCCAACATCCCAGATACTCTGATAGAAACACACCCAACACCTCAGATACTCTGATAGAAACACTCAACATCCCAGATACTCTGATAGAAACACTCAACATCCCAGATGCTCTGATAGAAACACACCCAACACCTCAGATACTCTGATAGAAACACCCAACATCCCAGATACTCTGATAGAAACACACCCAACATCCCAGATACTCTGATAGAAACACACCCAACACCTCAGATACTCTGATAGAAACACTCAACATCCCAGATGCTCTGATAGAAACACCCAACATCCCAGATACTCTGATAGAAACACTCAACATCCCAGATGCTCTGATAGAAACACCCAACATCCCAGATACTCTGATAGAAACACACCCAACACCTCAGATACTCTGATAGAAACACTCAACATCCCAGATGCTCTGATAGAAACACCCAACATCCCAGATACTCTGATAGAAACACACCCAACATCCCAGATACTCTGATAGAAACACACCCAACACCCCAGATACTCTGATAGAAACACTCAACATCCCACATGCTCTGATAGAAACACTCAACATCCCAGATGCTCTGATAGAAACACCCAACATCCCAGATACTCTGATAGAAACACACCCAACATCCCAGATACTCTGATAGAAACACACCCAACATCCCAGATACTCTGATAGACACACCCAACATCCCAGATACTCTGATAGAAACACACCCAACATCGCAGATACTCTGATAGAAACACTCAACATCCCAGATGCTCTGATAGAAACACCCAACATCCCAGATACTCTGATAGAAACACGCAACATCCCAGATACTCTGATAGACACACCCAACATCCCAGATACTCTGATAGAAACACACCCAACATCGCAGATGCTCTGATAGAAACACCCAACATCCCAGATACTCTGATAGAAACACACCCAACATCCCAGATACTCTGATAGAAACACCCAACACCCCAGATACTCTGATAGAAACTCCCAACACCCCAGATACTCTGATAGAAACACACCCAACACCCCAGATACTCTGATAGAAACTCACAACACCCCAGATACTCTGATAGAAACACACCCAACATCCCAGATACTCTGATAGAAACTCCCAACACCCCAGATACTCTGAGAGAAACACCCAGCATCCCAGATACTCTGATAGAAACACCCAACATCCCAGATACTCTGATAGAAACACCCAACATCCCAGAATCTCTGATAGAAACACCCAACATCCCAGATACTCTTATAGAAACACCCAACATCCCAGATACTCTTATAGAAACACCCAACATCCCAGAATCTCTGATAGAAACACTCAACATCCCAGATACTCTGATAGAAACACACCCAACACCCCAGATACTCTGATAGAAACACACCCAACATCCCAGATGCTCTTATAGAAACACACCCAACATCCCAGATACTCTGAGAGAAACACCCAACATCCCAGATACTCTGATAGAAACACACCCAACATCCCAGATGCTCTTATAGAAACACACCCAACATCCCATATACTCTGAGAGAAACACCCAACATCCCAGATACTCTGATAGAAACACACCCAACATCCCAGATACTCTCATAGAAACACCCATCACCCCAAATACTCTCATAGAAACACACCCTAAACCGCAGATACTCTGATAGAAACACCCAACATCCCAGATACTCTGATAGAAACACACCCAACACCCCAGATACTCTGATAGAAACTCGCAACACCCCAGATACTCTGATAGAAACACACCCAACGTCCCAGATACTCTGATAGAAACTCCCAATACCCCAGATACTCTGATAGACACACCCAACATCCCAGATACTCTGAGAGAAACACCCAACATCCCAGATACTCTGATAGAAACACCCATCACCCCAAATACTCTGATAGAAACACACCCTAAACCCCAGATACTCTTATAGAAACACCCAACATCCCAGATACTCTGATAGAAACACACCCAACATCCCAGATGCTCTTATAGAAACACACCCAACATCCCAGATACTCTGATAGAAACACCCAACATCCCAGATACTCTGATAGAAACACTCAACACCCCAGATACTCTGATAGAAACACCCAACACCCCAGATACTCTGATAGAAACACACCCAACATCCCAGATACTCTGATAGAAACACCCAACACCCCAGATACTCTGATAGAAACACCCAACACCCCAGATACTCTGATAGAAACACACCCAACATCCCAGATACTCTGATAGAAACACCCAACACCCCAGATACTCTGATAGAAACACCCAACACCCCAGATACTCTGATAGAAACACACCCAACACCCCAGATACTCTGATAGAAACACCCAACATCCCAGATACTCTGATAGAAACACACCCAACATCCCAGATACTCTGATAGAAATACCCAACACCCCAGATACTCTGATAGAAACACCCAACACCCCAGATACTCTGATAGAAACACCCAACACCCCAGATACTCTGATAGAAACACCCAACATCCCAGATACTCTGATAGAAACTCACAACACCCCAGATACTCTGATAGAAACACCCAACACCCCAAATACTCTTATAGAAACACACCCAAAACCCCAGATACTCTGATAGAAACAACCAACATCCCAGATACTCTGATAGAAACACACCCAACATCCCAGATACTCTGATAGAAACACACCCAACATCCCAGATACTCTGATAGAAACATCGAACATCCCAGATACTTTGATAGAAACACCCAACATCCCAGATACTCTGATAGAAACACCCAACATCCCTGATACTCTGATAGAAAGACCCAACATCCCAGATACTCTGATAGAAACACACCCAACATCCCAGATACTCTGATAGAAACACCCAACATCCCAGGTATACTGATAGAAACACACCCAACATCCCAGATACTCTGATAGAAACACCCAACATCCCAGATACTCTGATCGAAACACCCAACATCCCAGAATCTCTGATAGAAACACCCAACATCCCAGATACTCTGATAGAAACACACCCAACATCCCAGATACTCTGATAGAAACACCCAACATCCCAGATACTCTGATAGAAACACACCCAACACCTCAGATACTCTGATAGAAACACCCAACATCCCAGATACTCTGATAGAAACACACCCAACATCCCAGATGCTCTTATAGAAACACACCCAACATCCCAGATACTCTGATAGAAACACCCAACATCCCAGATACTCTGATAGAAACACTCAACACCCCAGATACTCTGATAGAAACACCCAACACCCCAGATACTCTGATAGAAACACCCAACACCCCAGATACTCTGATAGAAACACCCAACACCCCAGATACTCTGATAGAAACACCCAACACCCCAGATACTCTGATAGAAACACCCAACACCCCAGATACTCTGATAGAAACACCCAACATCCCAGATACTCTGATAGAAACACCCAACACCCCAGATACTCTGATAGAAACACCCAACAGCCCAGATACTCTGATAGAAACACCCAACATCGCAGATACTCTGATAGAAACACACCCAACACCCCAGATACTCTGATAGAAACTCACAACATCCCAGATACTCTGATAGAAACACCCAACACCCCAAATACTCTAATAGAAACACACCCAAAACCCCAGATACTCTGATAGAAACAACCAACATCCCAGATACTCTGATAGAAACACACCCAACATCCCAGATACTCTGATAGAAACACACCCAAAATCCCAGATACTCTGATAGAAACACCGAACATCCCAGATACTCTGATAGAAACACCCAACACCCCAGATACTCTGATAGAAACACCCAACATCCCAGATACTCTGATAGAAACTCACAACACCCCAGATACTCTGATAGAAACACCCAACACCCCAAATACTCTGATAGAAACACACCCAAAACCCCAGATACTCTGATAGAAACAACCAACATCCCAGATTCTCTGATAGAAACACACCCAACATCCCAGATACTCTGATAGAAACACACCCAACATCCCAGATACTCTGATAGAAACATCGAACATCCCAGATACTTTGATAGAAACACCCAACATCCCAGATACTCTGATAGAAACACCCAACATCCCTGATACTCTGATAGAAACACCCAACATCCCAGATACTCTGATAGAAACACACCCAACATCCCAGATACTCTGATAGAAACACCCAACATCCCAGATATACTGATAGAAACACACCCAACATCCCAGATACTCTGATAGAAACACCCAACATCCCAGATACTCTGATCGAAACACCCAACATCCCAGAATCTCTGATAGAAACACCCAACATCCCAGATACTCTGATAGAAACACACCCAACATCCCAGATACTCTGATAGAAACACCCAACATCCCAGATACTCTGATAGAAACACACCCAACACCTCAGATACTCTGATAGAAACACCCAACATCCCAGATACTCTGATAGAAACACACCCAACATCCCAGATGCTCTTATAGAAACACACCCAACATCCCAGATACTCTGATAGAAACACCCAACATCCCAGATACTCTGATAGAAACACTCAACACCCCAGATACTCTGATAGAAACACCCAACACCCCAGATACTCTGATAGAAACACCCAACACCCCAGATACTCTGATAGAAACACCCAACACCCCAGATACTCTGATAGAAACACCCAACACCCCAGATACTCTGATAGAAACACCCAACACCCCAGATACTCTGATAGAAACACCCAACATCCCAGATACTCTGATAGAAACACCCAACACCCCAGATACTCTGATAGAAACACCCAACAGCCCAGATACTCTGATAGAAACACCCAACATCGCAGATACTCTGATAGAAACACACCCAACACCCCAGATACTCTGATAGAAACTCACAACATCCTAGATACTCTGATAGAAACACCCAACACCCCAAATACTCTAATAGAAACACACCCAAAACCCCAGATACTCTGATAGAAACAACCAACATCCCAGATACTCTGATAGAAACACACCCAACATCCCAGATACTCTGAGAGAAACACCCAGCATCCCAGATACTCTGATAGAAACACCCAACATCCCAGATACTCTGATAGAAACACCCAACATCCCAGAATCTCTGATAGAAACACCCAACATCCCAGATACTCTTATAGAAACACCCAACATCCCAGATACTCTTATAGAAACACCCAACATCCCAGAATCTCTGATAGAAACACTCAACATCCCAGATACTCTGATAGAAACACACCCAACACCCCAGATACTCTGATAGAAACACACCCAACATCCCAGATGCTCTTATAGAAACACACCCAACATCCCAGATACTCTGAGAGAAACACCCAACATCCCAGATACTCTGATAGAAACACACCCAACATCCCAGATGCTCTTATAGAAACACACCCAACATCCCATATACTCTGAGAGAAACACCCAATATCCCAGATACTCTGATAGAAACACACCCAACATCCCAGATACTCTCATAGAAACACCCATCACCCCAAATACTCTCATAGAAACACACCCTAAACCCCAGATACTCTGATAGAAACACCCAACATCCCAGATACTCTGATAGAAACACACCCAACACCCCAGATACTCTGATAGAAACTCGCAACACCCCAGATACTCTGATAGAAACACACCCAACGTCCCAGATACTCTGATAGAAACTCCCAATACCCCAGATACTCTGATAGACACACCCAACATCCCAGATACTCTGAGAGAAACACCCAACATCCCAGATACTCTGATAGAAACACCCATCACCCCAAATACTCTGATAGAAACACACCCTAAACCCCAGATACTCTTATAGAAACACCCAACATCCCAGATACTCTGATAGAAACACACCCAACATCCCAGATGCTCTTATAGAAACACACACAACATCCCAGATACTCTGATAGAAACACCCAACATCCCAGATACTCTGATAGAAACACTCAACACCCCAGATACTCTGATAGAAACACCCAACACCCCAGATACTCTGATAGAAACACACCCAACATCCCAGATACTCTGATAGAAACACCCAACACCCCAGATACTCTGATAGAAACACCCAACACCCCAGATACTCTGATAGAAACACACCCAACATCCCAGATACTCTGATAGAAACACCCAACACCCCAGATACTCTGATAGAAACACCCAACACCCCAGATACTCTGATAGAAACACACCCAACACCCCAGATACTCTGATAGAAACACCCAACATCCCAGATACTCTGATAGAAACACACCCAACATCCCAGATACTCTGATAGAAACACCCAACACCCCAGATACTCTGATAGAAACACCCAACACCCCAGATACTCTGATAGAAACACCCAACACCCCAGATACTCTGATAGAAACACCCAACATCCCAGATACTCTGATAGAAACTCACAACACCCCAGATACTCTGATAGAAACACCCAACACCCCAAATACTCTGATAGAAACACACCCAAAACCCCAGATACTCTGATAGAAACAACCAACATCCCAGATACTCTGATAGAAACACACCCAACATCCCAGATACTCTGATAGAAACACACCCAACATCCCAGATACTCTGATAGAAACATCGAACATCCCAGATACTTTGATAGAAACACCCAACATCCCAGATACTCTGATAGAAACACCCAACATCCCTGATACTCTGATAGAAAGACCCAACATCCCAGATACTCTGATAGAAACACACCCAACATCCCAGATACTCTGATAGAAACACCCAACATCCCAGATATACTGATAGAAACACACCCAACATCCCAGATACTCTGATAGAAACACCCAACATCCCAGATACTCTGATCGAAACACCCAACATCCCAGAATCTCTGATAGAAACACCCAACATCCCAGATACTCTGATAGAAACACACCCAACATCCCAGATACTCTGATAGAAACACCCAACATCCCAGATACTCTGATAGAAACACACCCAACACCTCAGATACTCTGATAGAAACACCCAACATCCCAGATACTCTGATAGAAACACACCCAACATCCCAGATGCTCTTATAGAAACACACCCAACATCCCAGATACTCTGATAGAAACACCCAACATCCCAGATACTCTGATAGAAACACTCAACACCCCAGATACTCTGATAGAAACACCCAACACCCCAGATACTCTGATAGAAACACCCAACACCCCAGATACTCTGATAGAAACACCCAACACCCCAGATACTCTGATAGAAACACCCAACACCCCAGATACTCTGATAGAAACACCCAACACCCCAGATACTCTGATAGAAACACCCAACATCCCAGATACTCTGATAGAAACACCCAACACCCCAGATACTCTGATAGAAACACCCAACAGCCCAGATACTCTGATAGAAACACCCAACATCGCAGATACTCTGATAGAAACACACCCAACACCCCAGATACTCTGATAGAAACTCACAACATCCCAGATACTCTGATAGAAACACCCAACACCCCAAATACTCTAATAGAAACACACCCAAAACCCCAGATACTCTGATAGAAACAACCAACATCCCAGATACTCTGATAGAAACACACCCAACATCCCAGATACTCTGATAGAAACACACCCAAAATCCCAGATACTCTGATAGAAACACCGAACATCCCAGATACTCTGATAGAAACACCCAACACCCCAGATACTCTGATAGAAACACCCAACATCCCAGATACTCTGATAGAAACTCACAACACCCCAGATACTCTGATAGAAACACCCAACACCCCAAATACTCTGATAGAAACACACCCAAAACCCCAGATACTCTGATAGAAACAACCAACATCCCAGATACTCTGATAGAAACACACCCAACATCCCAGATACTCTGATAGAAACACACCCAACATCCCAGATACTCTGATAGAAACATCGAACATCCCAGATACTTTGATAGAAACACCCAACATCCCAGATACTCTGATAGAAACACCCAACATCCCTGATACTCTGATAGAAACACCCAACATCCCAGATACTCTGATAGAAACACACCCAACATCCCAGATACTCTGATAGAAACACCCAACATCCCAGATATACTGATAGAAACACACCCAACATCCCAGATACTCTGATAGAAACACCCAACATCCCAGATACTCTGATCGAAACACCCAACATCCCAGAATCTCTGATAGAAACACCCAACATCCCAGATACTCTGATAGAAACACACCCAACATCCCAGATACTCTGATAGAAACACCCAACATCCCAGATACTCTGATAGAAACACACCCAACACCTCAGATACTCTGATAGAAACACCCAACATCCCAGATACTCTGATAGAAACACACCCAACATCCCAGATGCTCTTATAGAAACACACCCAACATCCCAGATACTCTGATAGAAACACCCAACATCCCAGATACTCTGATAGAAACACTCAACACCCCAGATACTCTGATAGAAACACCCAACACCCCAGATACTCTGATAGAAACACCCAACACCCCAGATACTCTGATAGAAACACCCCAGATACTCTGATAGAAACACCCAACACCCCAGATACTCTGATAGAAACACCCAACACCCCAGATACTCTGATAGAAACACCCAACATCCCAGATACTCTGATAGAAACACCCAACACCCCAGATACTCTGATAGAAACACCCAACAGCCCAGATACTCTGATAGAAACACCCAACATCGCAGATACTCTGATAGAAACACACCCAACACCCCAGATACTCTGATAGAAACTCACAACATCCCAGATACTCTGATAGAAACACCCAACACCCCAAATACTCTAATAGAAACACACCCAAAACCCCAGATACTCTGATAGAAACAACCAACATCCCAGATACTCTGATAGAAACACACCCAACATCCCAGATACTCTGATAGAAACACACCCAAAATCCCAGATACTCTGATAGAAACACCGAACATCCCAGATACTCTGATAGAAACACCCAACATCCCAGATACTCTGATAGAAACACCCAACATCCCTGATACTCTGATAGAAACACCCAACATCCCAGATACTCTGATAGAAACACCCAACATCCCAGATACTCTGATAGAAACACCCAACATCCCAGATATTCTGATAGAAACACCCAACACCCCAGATACTCTGATAGAAACACCCAACATCCCAGATACTCTGATAGAAACACACACAACATCACAGAATCTCTGATAGAAACACACCCAACACCTCAGATACTCTGATAGAAACACACCCAACATCCCAGATACTCTGATAGAAACACCCAACATCCCAGATATACTGATAGAAACACACCCAACATCCCAGATACTCTGATAGAAACACACCCAACATCCCAGATACTCTGATAGAAACACCCAACATCCCAGATACACTGATAGAAACACACCCAACATCCCAGATACTCTGATAGAAACACCCAACATCCCAGATACTCTGATCGAAACACCCAACATCCCAGAATCTCTGATAGAAACACCCAACATCCCAGATACTCTGATAGAAACACACCCAACATCCCAGATACTCTGATAGAAACACACCCAACATCCCAGATACTCTGATAGAAACACCCAACATCCCAGATACTCTGATCGAAACACCCAACATCCCAGAATCTCTGATAGAAACACCCAACATCCCAGATACTCTGATAGAAACACCCAACATCCCAGAATCTCTGATAGAAACACCCAACATCCCAGAATCTCTGATGGAAACACCCAACATCCCAGATACTCTGATAGAAACACCCAACATCCCAGATACTCTGATAGAAACACCCAACACCCCAGATACTCTGATAGAAACACCCAACACCTCAGATACTCTGATAGAAACACACCCTAGATCCACATTCTTGTCCGGGACTCTGTAATAAGTAACACAGCATATCAGAAACACTGTCCCGCATCTTTACCTGCTCAGCAACAGAATGTTTTTGATTCGATTTAATATAGTGCTATTTCAGTATTGTGTCTTTTTTCCTGGCCATTGATGTAACCCTGACATGGTGTTTTTAAAACTTGGAAAGACTGGTGATGATGTGGTCTGAGTCTTGCTGCTTTGTGAAGTGAGCGGATACTGGGGTGAGAGTCTGTCTCTCAGAGATAGAGAGAGTGTGATCTCTGTCTGAATTACTTAGTACATTGCAGGCTGTGTTCTGAGCGGGTGGCGGAACAGTGCTGTTTGCAGCTTTGCGGAGTTGGAGAGTGAATGGTTTCTTGAAGCACTTTACAACTACAAGGGTTGGGGGTAGGGGCGGAAAATGGTCTTCAATGTACCAATCGCCATGGTTCCTCAGCTCACCCGTAAACTGGGAGGTGCCAGTCAATGTTTACACATCAGGAACCCTCCACTATAAAAGCTGGGCTCCTGAGCGAGGAGCCCAAAACCGCTGTGATATCTCCAGTCTACTTTGGCTTGTGTGTGTGTGAGTGGGGGCGTTTCAGCACCATGGAGAGGGGCCGGCTACTGGCTGTTCTCTGCCTCTCTGTACTCCTGTCCCTGGCCAGCACCACCGAGAGCTCGGATCTGGAGACCAGAGCCCTGAGAGATTTCTATCCCAAAGACCCCTATCCTTCCAGCGAAAAGGAACTGGTCAGTTTTATCTTCTTGTTGCTGTTGTTTTTTTTTATTAAATGCTGTCAGTATCGTTTAACAAAATGTTTCTTTCAGAGAGATCTATGGCGGGGGGGGGGGGGGGGGGGGCTGAGAGAGACTCTTGTACAGTTTAAGATTCATGATTAGAACCGGAGGCTGGGGTGGGAAATAGAAGCAAAGTGTTGCCAACTGCGGAGAGGGAAACAAAGTTAACATTTCAGGTCAGTGGGGTCTTTACCAGATCTGCTTTCATTGGGCATTTTCCTAAAAGTTTACCCAGGGGGTTGACCCCATTGTTTTTTTTCAAAGAAAAGAAGCTAACACAGGTTAAATATTCAACGTGGACAAACAGGTGCTGGAATAAAGTGATTTGAGATTTAAATGGTGATGCATCCATCATTTTTGATGGACCGTCAAGGGGTCGCCCATTGAAGACAGGGATGAGGAAGGATTTCCTCTCTAAGAGTGTAGTGAATCTGTGGAATTCTTTACCGCAGAGAGCTGTAGAGGCTGGGTCGTTAAGTATGTTCAAGGCTGAGACAGATTTTTAATTAGTAAAGGAGTCGAGAGTTATGGGGATGAGGACGGCACGGTAGCACAGTGGTTAGCACTGTTGCTTCACAGCGCCAGGGACCCGGGTTCGATTCCCGGCTTGGGTCACTGTCTGTGCGGAGTCTGCACGTTCTCCCCGTGTCTGCGTGTGTTTCCTCCGGGTGCTCCGATTTCCTCCCACGAGTCCCGAAAGACGTGCTTGTTAGGTGAATTGGACATTCTGAATTCTCCCTCTGTGTACCCGAACAGGCGCCGGAATGTGGCAACTAGGGGATTTCACAGTAACTTCATTGCAGTGATAATGTAAGCCTACTTGTTACACTGATAAAGATTATTATTATTAAGATGGGAAAGCGGAGTTGAGGATTATCACATCAGATCAGTCATGATCTTATGGGGCTGGATCGAGGGGCTGAATGGTCTACGCCTGTTCCTTGTTGATATAATTAGTTCTGGTCTGTACATTTGATAAGGGGGAGGGTTTCAGGTATTCCAGTGAGTATCCCGCTCTGGGTGTTATTACAACCACCCCCCCCCCCCCATATGATTTTGGGAGGATTTCGTCCATTCTGGGTGCTGGTGACCTCAACTGTATCAATCAAAACGTTCTGAAATAATTATTTGCAAGGAGTATGCATGTTTCCAGCAAACCCTTTCTGATTTGGAACTGCTTTGACCCACAGCTCGGAGCGTTGCAGGAGGTGCTGGAGAAACTGCAGAGTAAACGTCTTCCAGCCTGGGAGAAGAAGTTTGGACAGGTCCCACTGGTAACGTCAACTTTCTGCTCTGATCCTTGTTCTTCTTCCTCGGTGACAGGTTCTGCCTGCTGCTGTTGTAAAGGCAGAGGCTGGGCTGCGGCTGAGCAGAGTGTCTGGGCGAGAAGGAAGTGTCCAGGTTGCAGCCGGGACTCTCCCTGAGCCAGGGTCTGTACTGGACCCTCACCCAGGGCTCTTCTCCATGGGGCAGGCACTGAGCTGCGGGAGGTGGACCGGGTGGGGGGAGCGGAGGTGGGGGCCTCTTGCTGCCTTTGGGATCTCCGCGCAGATCTCTCCTGCATTTCTTTGCTTTCTCGCCTGTTGCACGGTTCTGGTCACTGGTCCTGGGACCAGAGGTTTAGGGGTGGGAGGTGTCAGTAACGGCTCTCAAACGTGATATGGTCACCCCGGGCTGAGACAACGAAAACGCTTCCTTGAGGAGATCTTTGTGGCAATCCCCTTTAAATGTCCGACAAATGTTGAGGCGATTTTAACTCAATTCCCGTCAGTCTGTAAACTGAGGAGATGTGATACAACTGCCTTTACATTCTAATATTACATGATGTGGAGATGCCGGCGTTGGACTGGGGTGAGCACAGTACGAAGTCTTACAACACCAGGTTAAAGTCCAACAGGTTTGTTTCGAATCACTAGCTTTCGGAGCACTGCTCCTTCCTCAGGTGACTTCCTGCGTTCCGAAAGCTAGTGACATCGAAACAAACCTGTTGGACTTTAACCTGGTGTTGTAAGACTTCTTACTCTAATAATACACACCTTGAACCCGTTACATTCTAATATTACACCCCTTTGAACCCGTTACATTCTAATATTACACCCCCTTGAACCCGTTACATTCTAATACTACATCGCCTCGATTCTTTACATTCTAATATTACACCCCCTTGAACCCGTTACATTCTAATATTACACCCCCTTGATCCATTACGTTCTAATATTACACCCTCTTGATTTCGTTACATTCCAATATTACACTCCCTCGATTCTTTACATTCTAATATTACATCACCTTGAAGCTGTTACATTCTAATATTACACCCCCTTGATCCTTTACATTCTACTATTACACCCCCTTGATCCTGTTACATTCTATTATTGCACCCCCTTGATTCTTTATATTCTAATATTACACTCCCTTGATCCTTTATTCTAATATTACATCCCCTTGAAGCTGTTACATTCTAATATTACACCCCCTTGATCCTTTACATTCTAATATTACATCCCCTTGATCCTGTTACATTCTAATATTGCACCCACTGATCAGTTTGCATTCTAATATTGCATGCCCTTGACCCATTACATTCTAATATTACACCCACTTAATCCTTTACATTCTAATACTACAACCCCAAGCAGGTTGCTCTTTCGGAGGGTCGGTGCAGGCTCGATGAGCTGAACAGCCTCCTTCTGCACTGTAGTCATTCTATGATTCTCTGATTCTATATTACTCCACATTTGTAGGGAAACATTGATTGGCGTCCACTGCCTGCAGTGTTACATTTGACCTCAGTACCCGCTGTGTTGAGAAAGGAAAAATCAGTCAGTGTTTCTGCTCTGAATCCACTGAGGTGGAGTTTAGACAAGGACAAGACCCATGGCTCAGTCAAGGTTGCTGCAAGTGACAACAAGGCATCTGGAGTCTTCAGACGAGCAGCGAGAAAACTGATGAAGAAGAAATTGCCCAGGGAGGAAATAAACCCTCTGGTGGTTGATTCTGTGTTCATAATAATTTCCCGTTAGATTGTTAGAGAGGAGACAACAGTGCATTAAACACAATGCATTCTTTCACTTTACATTAACACACAGATTCCTTAAAGGAATTGAACCATTTAATTTGCTAAAACCGCATTTGATAAAAGGGGCCTTGGGTGCACAAACGTTTTCTCATTTAAGCACAATCTGACATTAATACCCTTATATCTTGCAGAAGATTTAAGCGATGTTAGTGCGAGGATTGAATGCAAATCTTGCTGGAACTTTGCTGTAAAAATGAAGAAATGGCTAAATAACAACAAACATTAAATTAGACAATTGGCTTACCTCCCAAATATTCATCTTTCAAATAAATGAGGTCCTGTTTTAAATTATCCTCTACAGCTATTTGCTAACTCATTATCGGGACATATCCATGCACAGGATTGTGCAATATTTCATTCTAACTAGGACAGAAAACAGATACTACATTCAGTAAAATTTAATTTATTCTTAGATATTGATTTGCAGGCTTGTTATAAAGAGCTGAAGAAATTACCCGGCTTCATCTGATAAATTTGTGGAAGTCAAAGCTATTGTTCAATTGAAAGGGCTTGTCAACATCTGTGTCTAAGGTTTATTGGCTGCACAAACTTTTACAAACTTAATATGAAATGGAAATTTGCAATGAAGCAAAGTCTGAGAATGTTACTTTGCTCTCAGTCCTCATTGAGAAACGGAAGGAGATTAGATTGTGTAATAGATCGAAACTGAGCCTATGCTCCATCATGTATTAAGGAAGAGTAGACCATTTAGCACCTTAAGCCTGCTCCTCCATTCAATAAGGTTATGGCTGGTCCAATTGTGGCCAGATCCACTTTCCTGCCACTCCCCACCCCTCCCTTCCCCATGAGCCTCAACTTTCCGCCCCTCTCCTCCCCGCCCTACCTCATAACCCTCGACTCCCCTGCGTTGTTCATCATTAAATCAGTACTGGTAGGATTTGGACAGTTATTGAGATTCTGCCATCACTCCACTCAGTACAGACCAGGAATCAAACTTTTGTAAATTTGTTATTTAAAGCACAGAAGGGCGCCATTTGGCCCATCGTTTCCCAAAAGAGCTCCCCAGCTAGTCCCATTCCCCAGCCCTATCTCCGTAGCCCTCTAAATTAATCCCTTTCAAATATATACCCAGCTCTCTTTTGAAACCTGTGGAATCCACCTCCGACACTCTCCCAGGCAGCACATTCCAGACTCCAACAACTCTCTGAGCAAAGAAGTTTCTCCTCATCTCACCCCTAGCTGTCTTGCTGACCATCTTGAAATTGTGCCACCCCCTCCTAGTCACTGACATACCAACTAGTGGAAAAGAATATCTTTCTTTACCCTGTCAAATGTGTTCAGAATTTTGTACATTTCAATAAGGTCGCCTCTTAATCTTCTCTGCTCCCAGGGGAACAAGCCCAATTTCTCCAATCTTTCAACTAATGCCCTTCACCAGCTCAAACTGGCAGGAACAGTAATAGCAGGTGAGCAGTGTTATTGTGCAAATCACCCAGAAACTTGTGTCATGACCGTGAGTTGTAAATCCCTACAAATTGCAATTTGTGACTCCCCCGTCCTGAGCCTTGTCCGTAACCTCCCTGTGATGAAGTTTGAACACGTGAATTGGCCATTAAACCCCCCACAGAAGGTTAAGTCTGGTGATTTGTAGTGCGGATGCTGGAAAACTTTGAAATACCAGACTCCTAAATGACCCTCTTATGGACTGACCTCATTAACACTACACCCTGTATGCTTCATCCAATGCCAGTGCTTCTGTAGTTACATTGTATATGTTGTGTTGCCCTATTATGTATTTTCTTTTATGCCCTTTTCTTCCCATGTACTTAATGATCTGTTGCTCGCAGAAAAATACTTTTCACAGTACCTCGGTACACGTGACAATAAACAAATCCAATCCAATCCAAATAAAAGCAGAAAAGGCTAAAGATACTCCGCCGGTCAACCTCTGTGGAGAGAGAAATCGAGTTGATGCTCCAAATTGATGATCTTTCTATCAGAATTCAGTAATTGCTGTTGACTGCAAATCAACTTCTCTTGTACAGAAAGTGAACAATTATAGGTGTGGAGTCTCATTCCTTCAGGTTGTAAATTGTTTCTGGAGATTTTTTTCACTCTCAATCCAGTCGTTCCCCCCCCCCCCCCCCCCCCCACCACCACCCCCCACCCCCCACTTTGATACCTAATTTGCCCTGGATCCATCCACTCTGAATTCCCTTCTCCTCAATCTTTCCTCTGTTTGTTTCTCAATCCTGAAACCTCATTATTTAAGCAGATAGGCAGTTGGTCCCATTCTTCACTGAGGTCGCAGGCGCCCCATTACATTTGCTGCACCTATATCAGTTTGTAAATCCAGCAGTGTCTGCTGGCACAATAGAATTTGAGTTGAAAGGTGCGATGGAAGGCCAAACTAACTAACCGACTGCACTATCCAGAAAAATCTACTCGTTCTGATTTCTTTCGCTGGTTCAGGTGGTAAGACCATAAGACCATAAGACATAGGAGCAGAATTAGGCCACTCGGCCCATCGAGTCTGCTCCGCCATTCAATCATGGCTGATATTCTCTCATCCCCATTCTCCTGCCTTCTTCCCATAACCCCTGATCCCCTTATTGATCAAGAACTAGTGTCCAGTCCAGTGTTGATTTCTTTTTTAAATTTAGAGTACCCAATCTTTTCCCAATTAAGGGGCAATTTAGCGTGGCCAATCCACCTACCCTGCACATCTTTGGGTTGTGGGGGTGAAACCCACGCAGACACAGGGAGAATGTGCAAACTCCACACAGACAGTGACCCAAGGCCGGGATTCGAACCCGGGTCCTCAGCGCCGCAGTCCCCGTGCTAACCACTGCGCCACGTGCCGCCTTGTCCAGTGTTGATTTGAACAATGCAGCCCACAAAGAGACTTTGCTTCAATCTGCAGTCGATCTGGGGTTAAATGACCTCGGCGTTTCAGCAGCAAGGGGGCTCTACTTGCTGTCAGCGCTCCCTCGGCTAAGAGGCGAAATAATCCTCCTGGAGATTTATCATCCGGTAACCCCACGGGAAAGTGGACATTTGTGCACTGGTTCTTGCCGACGATAGCCTTGCAGTGGAATATTGGCAACACCTTATTTCAAGTGCAGAAGTGACTCGTCTGAAATCCACTTGGATGAGATCCTGGAGGGTCCCTCACCCACGTTTGAATGAGAACAAGCAGGTGACTAGCCTTTGTGTGGGGTACCACACAGTCTCCTCCACAACTTTGAAAAGCCCATCCTGCCCCATGGTCATAGCCAAGATTAAATTGTCGTTTTTTCAAGCAACTGAGAGAATGTCAGTAATACTGGGGCAGCACGGGTAGCACAAGTGGCTTCACAGCGCCAGGGTCCCAGGTTCGATTCCCCACTGGGTCACTGTCTGTGCGGAGTCTGCACATCCTCCCCGTGTGTGCGTGGGTTTCCTCCGGGTGCTCCGGTTTCGTCCCACAATCCAAAGACATGCAGGTTGGGTGGATTGGCCATGATAAATTGCCCTTAGTGACCAAAAAGGTTAGGAGGGGTTATTGGGTTACAGGGATAGGGTGGGATTAAGGGCTTAAGTGGGTCGGTGCAGACTCGATGGGCCGAATGGCTTCCGTCTGCACTGTATGTTCTATCTATAATACGGAGAAGCGGAGCAATGTTCTGATAGCCAGTGTTGAAAATGAGTCAGCACCTTGTGTGGATTCAAGCATCAAACTATAACCCGTGGACTTGTTATTTTAAGGTCTTTCAGTTTATTAACAATTCCACAATACCAAAGGACAAACTGAATACAGAACAATCAGCAATGCACTAACCATACCCACAATAGACCAAAAGAGGAACCAATGAATAATCAACAAGACCACCAGCATTCAAGCCAGCGCACGCACCGCAACACCGCCCTCCCCCCAGCGGTAGCCCCACATCGGTGGAAAGGCACCCGACATGTGTCTGGGAAAGCATGCGTGTGAAAAGCAGTGCGCGCAAGTCAGCAAGTGCGGACGTGCGTGAAGGAGTTTGTGAGCCTATGCCTGCATGTGCATTGCCTGTACGAGTGTGCGTGTGTGAGAACACGCAGCGCAGATCACCGCAAACCGACACACCGACGTGGGGAACGGCGGAAGACCGAGAGAGACAGAGAAGACCCCTCCCCTCCCAAGAGGGAGCACAATTCAGCCCCAAAAACGCAGTCCCATTACGCAAGAAATCAAGGGAAAACACAAGGTGAAAACAACACAGAAAAGACACAATGCAAAAAAGATATCAACTGCACGTCAAAGAAAATACTATTGAACAATCAATAAGAAGATGAACCCTCAGTACCCGAGCCAGCGCATGCTCTCCCCCCCCCCCCCCCATCAGTCGAAAGGCACCCAATACGTGCACATCTGTGAGAGTGTGTGCGTTGTGAGAGTGTTTATGCGCGAATGTCTGCATGCCACATGCCTGTAAGAGTATGCTCGTGTGAGAGCGAGCAGCACAGTCCACCAGTAAAGGACACACAGGCATGGAGCGTGGCTGAGGAGAAAGAGAACACCCCTCCCCTCACCAGCACCGGGAGCTAACCAGACCTCCAGTCCACAGAAGAATGAGGGGCTGCACCTGGCAAACACACAGCCGCTAGGCAAAAGACAACAGTAACAGGTTAATAAACATACAATTCCCCACCAGACAAACAGAGACCAATATCAGTACAAAAGAAAAACACCAGCAATCTGCACAGCCCCCAAACCAGGAGCAACAGAGAGCCACAAACACAGGAGGTCGCCAATAGGTTAGGAGACACTCTGGTATGACCTCGAGGTTGCACAGTCAATCAGGCCGCTGCCCTGCCTCTCCCATAGTACCAACATCTGGTCTACCAACATCATCCAGTTCAAAGACTGCAAGAGCGAGCTCCCCTCCACCTCCAGGTCACCAGCAAGCTAACCAAACTCCTCCCCTTGCTTAACTTGTGCTTTTTACCATCAATGACCTGAGTTATCATCAATGAATTTGAACTCATGTTTTTTCTTGTCCTACTGGTTAAGGTTTATTGGCTAAAGAATGGCAGTGTTTTGGGCCAATGTCACGCCCATCTACAGTGTTGAACTTTCCTCGATAAGAATCACTCTGTAAATCTAGTTTCCTCTGAATTCCCCCAATAATGTGATTTGTCTACACTTTCAGAAACCCAAACACCCATCTCTACCTCCACCTCTCTCTCCTTTTTTAAGGCACTATTTAAAAACCCAACTCTTTGAAAATGTTTATGATCCTAATACCTTGATCTGGCCCAGGGTTTAATCCTGTGAAGTGCCTTGGGGCGTAAATTCATTGAATTCATAGAATTTACAGTGCAGAAGGAGGCCATTCGGCCCATCGAGTCTGCACCGGCCCTTGGAAAGAACACCCCCACCCAAGCCCACACCTCCACCCCCATCCCTGTAACCCAGCAACCCAACCTAACCTTTTTGGACACTAAGGGCAATTTAGCACGGCCAATCCACCTAACCTGCACACCTTTGGACTGTGGGAGGAAACCGTTGCACCAGGAGGAAACCCACGCAGACACAGGGAGAACGTGCAGACTCCGCACAGACAGTGACCCAAGCCGGGAATCGAACCTGGGACCCTGGCGCTGTGAAGCAACAGTGCTAACCACTGTGCTACCATGCCGCCCAGGTGGTATATAAATGCAAGTTGTCATCTTGCTGTTATTATTGCCTTGTGACTGCTCAATTGTACCCAGCCTTAAGCTGAACCTTATTGGAAATTAATTCCAATTTGTTGAAATTAATTTGGTTTATGAGCTGACAAACCTCTGTTGCTGGAGTCTTTGAACAAACACGTTGATGTTGAAGCAGTAGCATCGTGGTTGAATCAAATGCCCCGTTAATTTTATGTAACAACATCCTATGTACAGGGGCTTTCGTCCACATTGAAGTCTTTAATCAGTAAGTGCTTATGTTTTGTCTATTTCCAGTGTGATGTTGGGGAACAATGTGCTGTGAGAAAAGGCGCCAGGATTGGGAAACTCTGTGACTGCCCCAGGAGTTCTGGCTGTAACTTCTTCCTGCTTAAATGCTTGTAGAGAATCCAAGAGATTTAATAAAATCACTTCTATTAACAATCGGAAGAAGGAGAAAATGAAGACATCTGCTGGACATATTTTGCATACAAATAAAATTGTTCGTGCTTCGCATACTGAACTAGTACACAGAACTGTACTTACAATTGCTTTGGTCTGTCTGTGTTTGTGTGTCCTTTGGAATGACTGAATCTATTTTTAAATATGTTATCCTGGTTTTCTTAAAGCAGTCTGTCTGGTCTCGAGATTTCCATATTTTGGTGCAAGAACAACCAATTTTGGTGGGAGTATTACAGGATGTAGCATTGTCTGCCTCAAAATAAAACGGTCTTTCCTTTAAATGTCAGGGATGTCTTTTATCCAAACACACCTATCACATTTTTAAATGTTAGGTCAGCTCACAACCATATTGCAGGATGAAACAGATTTTTTAAAAACATAAGCAGTGTCTGTATTAGTTATCGCTGGCCTCTGTTGCACATCCGCTCCCTGGGGGTGGCATGGTAGCACAGTGGTTAGCACTGTTGCTTCACAGTGCCAGGGTCCAAGGTTTGATTCCCGGCTTGGGTCACTGTCTGTGCGGAGTCTGCGCGTTCTCCCCGTGTCTGCGTGGGTTTCCTCAGGATGCTCCGGCTTCCTCCCACAAGTCCAGAAAGATGTGCTTTAGGTAATTTGGACATTCTGAATTCTCTCTGTGTACCCGAACAGGTGCCGGAATGGAGCGACTAGGGGCTTTTAACAGTAACTTCATTGCAGTGTTAATGTAAGCCTAGTTGTGACAATAGAGATTATTACTAATATTACTATTACAATGAATTTACCCCTGGTTTTAACATCTCCAGCCCGCAGACAACAGCCCTTCCGCATCTATCCTGCCAGGCCCTCTGAGCCTAGGGATTAAATATCTGGGAGTGTAGCCTGCTCTTGGGGAATCACTATTTGACTAGATTCAAGTGGTTCACAAGTGTGTGTGTCCATCCCTTGTTGGGGAATCTGGGGGCCCCTCTTTGGTGCCTCCAGCAACAGCTCACCTGAGATTGAGAGAGCAGGGCAGTGAAATATCCACCTTCCTGTAAAATGGCGTTGCCCGTTGGTGTTCCTCTGAGCAATATGAAATGAAAATCGCTTATTGTCACAAGTAGGCGTCAAATGAAGTTACTGTGAAAAGCCCCTAGTCGCCACATTCCGCCGCCTGTTCAGGGTGGCTGTTACGGGAATCGAACCGTGCTGCTGGCCTGCCTTGGTCTGCTTTCAAAGCCAGTGATTTAGCCCTGTGCTAAACAGCCCCAATATCTCAGCACTTCTGTGTGGCTAGATTCTAACTGGAGGCTGCCTGTTTCAGTGTCATCACTTCTCATTTAGGTGCAACACCGCAGAGCATGAATCCATTCCGATCTGAGTTGAGGTAAGCCTGTAATTGTCTTATTGGCGTGAGCTAAATTGCACAAAGAGACAGCTGATCTCGAAATTATGCCCGTCCATTTCAGCTGAAGGAGCCCTATTAATACTGCAGAAATGTCCAGTGCCATGTCACTTGTACTGCACTGCCCGTTTAAAAGACATGGTTCTGGATTTCATGGGGGAGGGAGTGTATTGTTCCACCCACCCCACTGTGAGAGTCAGTCGTTAGCCAACACACATAAAAGAAGCCCGCACCACAGCCATAACACACGGCGTGTGTGCTAAACAAGGAGGGTGTGGGACTTCCACCCCTCAGTGGGAGGAGGTCCTGCCCTCAAGAGCTGCCGGACAATCTGATTGGGCACTGCTCGGATTGCAAGGAGCTCCCCTCTCTTCCCACTTTGTAAGCAGCATCCTTAAAAGAAACCCACCCCACCTGCCAGTCCATGCCAACCATTGTATGGCAGAGGCAGCATTATTTTCGAGCCAACTGGCGTGGTATCAAACACAACCGACCATTAGTTATTTATTTACTTATGGCAGACTGGGCACCCGATTTTGGTGCCTGCCCATCTACCCTGTTATGGGGGACGGTTCGGGCATGGGCAGGAAGGTGACAGTCTTGCCATTATGCGTCCCCTCCCCCATCGAAAATACATGAGTGGGAGGGATTTGTAAAACCCAACCCATTATCGAATTTAAAATTTTAGAAGGTAGATTTTCTGCTAATGATCACTAACATTGAGACTTGAAATGGTGAATGCGTTTTGCCAGTTTCTTCCTTCATTCCGGGATGTCCGTGTCACTGACATGAAGGATTGTGTTTGACGGGTTTGCCAAAACTAAATGGAGACTCCGTCTGAGATAGGAGCTCATTCAGTCCTGAGGGTGAAAACAGGGTTCCAATAAATCACACCATCCAATGTGGCCCAAGGTAAGGAACACATTTAAGGCCATATGATGTGGGAGCAGAAGTAGACCATTCAGCCCATCTGCTCTGCCATTCAAAGACCATGACTGATCTGATATGATAATTCTTAACTCCAGTTTCTCGCCCTATCCCATTACCCTCGATTCCCTCACTGATTAAAACTCTGTCTGTCTCAGGCTTGAAGATACTTAATGACCCAGTCTCTACAGCCCTCTGCGGTAAAGAACTCCACAGATTCACTACCCTCTAAGAGAAGAAATTCCTTCGCATCCATGTCTTAAATAGGTGACCCCTCACTCTGAGATGATGCCCTCAGGTCCGAGACTCTCCCACAAGAGAAAACATCCTCTCAGCATCTCCCCTGTCAAACCCCCTGAGAATCCGATATGTCTCAATAAGGTCGCCTCACAGTTTTCTCAACTCCGATGAGTTCAGGCCCAACCTACCCAACCTCGCATCATAAGAAAATCCCTCCATTCCCGGGGTCAGCCTAGTGAACCTTCTCTGGACTGCCTCCAATGACAGTATATCTTTCCTTAGCTAAGGGACAAGGGGGCCAAAACTGTCCGCAGTATTGCAAATGCTGTGTAACTAGTGCCTTCTCTCTAGTCTAGGTCCAAGAGATTATATCAACTGGTCCAATCTCCTAGTCCTCCTTGTCTTCATTACCAGGAGGCCACAATTCTAGAATCATAGAATTTACAGGGCAGAAGGAGGCCATTTGGCCCATTGAGTCTGCTCCGGCCCTTGGCAAGAGCACCCTACCCAAGCCCACACCTCCACCCTATCCCCGTAACCCCACCCAACCTTTTCGGACACTAAGGGCAATTTATCATGGCCAATCCACCTAACCTGCACTTCTTTGGACTGTGGGAGGAAACCAGAGCACCCGGAGGAAACCCACGCAGACACGGGGAGAACGTGCAGACTCCGCATAGACACTGACCCAAGCTGGGAATCGAACCTGGGACCCTGGCGCTGTGAAGCTAACCACTGTGCTACCGTGCTGCCCCAATGTGGCCAGATAAGAATCAACACTTCAATGCACTGAAGATGAAAAGATTGGGATCGTCATTTTTAGACACAGAAAAGGCTCAGTGGAATTTCACAATCCATAACAGACGATGGCATCAGGGTTGAAAAGAGTAGGAAAGGAGTTGAAAGAAATCCGGAAGTAGCGATTAGGCAAGACCAGGACTAAGTTTTGGAAGCAGGTAGAAAGAAGACCTGAAGAAGATGAGGAGATCCAGAGTTTTGAGATATTACAGAAGAATAAATTGGAGTTGAAGAATTACGACAAGTCTCAATATCCAACAGCAGGGAGGACAAGAATGCAAAGGAGGCGGGATACAGGACTAATGAAGAACAAATAAGGAAAGTTTAGTGTAACAATTGTCACAGTAACGTTAAGAGATGAGAAGTTTTAATGGAAAGAGAAGTTCGCCCAACCAAGTTAGAGTAGGGGATAAGTCTTCATTTCAGTAAATTGTATTATTGGATTTGGATTTTCCAGATCATTTCACCTTTGCATTTATTTATGACATATGTCTCATCTAGTGACTGTTCTTTCTTCTGAAACTGATAGATCCCTCTGGGGAAACCAGCCATCTTCCGTGATATCAAAACAATAAATCCTTCTGATTCAAAATTCCATTTTAAGTCCACGCTGATTAGATTCTTGGCATTAGTAACCAATGAGAGATGAGTTAATGTGTTTTCTGAGTCTCCACGGGTTAATAACTGTAGAGATGATTGATATGGTGAAGGGCTAAGCAATCACAGAGATTATAGAATAAACACAAAGATCAGTAATTCATCAACAACTTGTTAAAAATAAACCCAAAGTCAAATGTGATTCTCCCCTTACATTCAGCACTAGCTAAGATGAGCTGGCACAATACAGCCTGGGGATTGAATCTTGGCCCTCTCTGTCCTAATTGAGTAGTACATTTATCCACCGACTTATTTACTCCATTAATTTCAGCTGCAATCTCTCCATGGTCTCACCCCTCCCTATCTCTGTGATCTCCTCCAACTCTAAAACCCCTTGAGATCTCTGCGCTCCTCTAATTCCGGCCTCTTACACAGTCCCGCTTTTCATTGATGCATCATTGGTGCCCATACTTTTAAAGAATCTTGGCCCCAACTCTGGAAGTTCCTCCCTAAATGTCTTCACCTCTCTCTCTCTCCTTTAAGATGGTCTACTTCTTTTACCAAGCTAGTGTGTACTTGTTCTAATATCTCCCGATGTGGCTCGGTGTTAAATTTTGATTGATAAAGCTCCTTTGGGACATCTTACAATGTTAAAGATGCTCTATAAATGCAAGCCATAAATGGGGCGGCACGGTAGCACAGTGGTTAGCACTGTTGCTTCACAGCTCCAGGGACCCGGGTTCGATTCCGGCTTGGGTCACTGTCTGTGCGGAGTCTGCACGTTCTCCCCGTGTCTGCGTGGGTTTCCTCCGGGTGCTCCGGTTTCCTCCCACAAGTCCTGAAAGACGTGCTATTAGGTGAATTGGACATTCTGAATTCTCCCTCAGTGTCCCCGAACAGGCGCTGGAATGTGGAGACTAGGGGATTTTCACCGTAACTTCATTGCAGTGTTAATGTCAGCCTACTTGTGGCACTAATAAAAATTGAAAGCTGTTGTTGCTAAGATCCCCTTGCTCGCTTATGCCCTGAAAGAGATACAGTCTGAGTGGGATTGTGAAACTATTGTGGAAAGTTATGGGCAGTGCAAAATGGGCTACTGCTACATTCTGGCCCATTCTGCTAATGACTACATTTCACCTTTGACCCCCCCTCCTCCACCCACCCACTACCACCATTCAAGCTAAGGAAACCCTTTTTGCTTTAAACTGAAATAATTCTGAGTCTAGTGTCTGGCATAATGATGTGACAACTTCGATTATTACCCATGGCCATGTTATTTTACTTATTGTAAATGTACTTGAACATAAACTGTCAGGAATATTCTTTGCCCGGATGGTTAGCTCCAGCAACACTCAAAAAGCTCGGCACCATCCAGGACAGAGAGCCTCTCTTGATTGACACCCCATCCATGAGCTTAAATATCCATTTCCTCCACCAACTGGAGGGGCACTCGGCGGGATTCTCCGGCGGCGTGATTTTCCGTTTTGCCGGTCCCCGGGGGTTTCCCGACGGCGTGGGGCTGCCCCACAATGGGAAACCCCGTTGACTGGGCAGCCTAACAGAGAATCCTGCGGGCGGGTTGAGGCTGGAAAGTGGTGTGTCGGGGCGGAGAATCCAGCCCACTGTGTCTGTGGTGTGTACCATCTACAAAATGCACAGCAGCAGCTCGCCAAAGCTCTTTCAGGGGCATCTCACAAAACTTTGACCTCCGCCATCTCGCAGGAACTAGGGCAGCAGATGCATGGTGCAACCAGCACTTGAACCTTTCCCTCCACGTCACTCCCCTCCTGACTTGGAACAACATCACGGTTCCTTCCATCATTGCTACTGGAGCAACAATACTCCCTCCCCAACAATACCCCATGGACGGCAATGGATCAAGAAGATGGCTCACCACCACCAACTCAAGGGCAATGAGGAATGGGCAATAAATGGCAGACTTCCCAGTGGGATGCCCAAGACCCCAAAATGAATAATCAAACAAAAAGCAGCTTTGTCGAACAATATGACAATGATTTCCGTTCAACTCTGCTCCTGTCAAGGTGAGCAATACGAACAGTCCCAAAGCAAACTCTTTAGATACACTGCAAAGTGAGAAATGGCAATTTTTTATTTATCTGTCCATGGGATGTGGGAGTCGCTGGGCCAGCATTTATTGCTCATCCCTGAGGACACTTAAGAGTCAACCACATTGCGGTGGGTCTGGAGTCATGTGCAGGCCAGACCAGGTAAGGACGGCAGATTTCCTTCCCTAAAGGACATTAGAGAACCAGATGGGCTTTTATGACAATCGACAATGCTTTCATGGTCGCTTTCCAGTGTTGCTTAGACTCGGGCTCCGGAACTCGTGAAGAATGGTAGGATTTCTACAATTCCTTGCAGACAGCAATCCATCCATACGAGCATCCCTTTCAGAATAATTCAATGTGCATTAACATCTTTCAACCACTAAAGTCGTTCCTTTTCTGTCAAAATCTATATCAAACTATTAGTGGAAGAGAGTGTCAGATTGTTGCTGATATTTGTCAGGTATTTGAAGTAATTGGCCTCTTTCTCACAGAGTTGATACATATCTACTGGCTTCTGTGGTTCATATTGAGAATATTTTAGTATGATCAATCCACATATTAATCTGCAGCATTTAAATGTATATTGAAATTTTAATATCGCCACACGCACAGTGCTCACAAAATCTTATTTCCTGTTGTGACACTTTGGTGAGCATTTTCAATTATAAATGACTTTGTTCCACATAAATTGCTCTCTGGTAACCCTTGCTGTAACTTTCTCACATGGATGTTGAGAGAAAGTAGGCTCAGTTTTGACTGCGATGCCTTCCATGGTCAATCAGCCCGCCAGCCCACTACTGTTGTAATAAAAATGTGCCATGATGAAATGGCGAGGTACAGCAATCTGGGAGGATCAGATCCAGTCAACCAGAAGGCAGCTGCTTCAAATCTTTATCCGGAGGGGAGACAGTTGCAGGGAAAAGCATGTAAAATCCACCAATCCACTACCTGCACGCAGATATCTATTGGGTCCAGCCAACGGCATTGCTGTGAAGTTGGTGGAACAGTCCGAGGCCAGTCCACATCTTAGGGTGACACAGCGGCTAGCACTGTTCCCTCACAGCAGCAGGGATCTGGGTTTGATTCCGGCCTTGGGTGACTATGCGGAGTCTGCACGTTCTCCCCGTGTCTGCGTGGGTTTCCTCCGGGTACTCCGGTTCCCTCCCACACTCCAAAAGATGTGCTTGTTCGATGGATTGGCCACGCTGGATTGCCCCTTAGTGTCCAAAAATGGTTAGATGGGTTTGCTGGGATAGGGCGGGCTGGGGAAGGGGGGGAGGGCGTAGGGTGCTCTTTCTGAGGGTCGGTGCAGACCTGATGGGCCGAATGGCCTCCGTCAGCACCGTTGGGATTCTACGACTCTATAAAAACGCTGAGGAGGTCATCTGTGATGATCATCGCTTGTTGTCGCAATGCTGACTCATAGAACACTCCTCCACAACTTTGAAGTGTGTTTGCGAATGGCAAAGACAAGAGAGAGAGAAACACCTGTCAACAGCTGACAATGAAACAGCCTTTTGTGGCACTTAATGAATCGATGTGCAAAAGGTTCACTCGGACCCTAAAACAAAACCATTGTTTCATTTTAATGTTGTCATTTTCTGGTTTATTCGATTGTGACTCACACACATTTGTGGTGGTGTCGAGCATTTCTATAAGGGAGATGCTTCAGTGTTGTAAAGACTACTTTCTTGCTTCTCCACTGATTCCACCAGCTCTTCAGCACATCATTGCCTTTCCAAAGTGTTGTATGTAACCTGTCTTTCTCGGTGCAAGGATACCGATTGACTACTACTGCCAAAATGTTTCAACTTGTGAAAGAATGGTCAGGATGAATCAATTAGATAATTTCCACTAGGGGAGGGCTGATAGATATGAGATTAGTTGTAAAACATTTAGAACAGGGCATTTTCTACACACTCGCCTCTGGCTCAGAAAATTCTGGGTTCAATTCTCACTCCAGTGCAGTGAGCACCTCTAGGGGCTGGTTTAGCACCGGGCTAAAGAGCTGGCTTTTAAATCAGACCAAGGCAGGCCAGCAGCGCGGTTCAATTCCCGTACCAGCCTCCCCGAACAGGCGCCGGAATGTGGCGACTAGGGGCTTTTCACAGTAACTTCATTTGAAGCCTACTTGTGTCAGTAAGCGATTTTCATTTCATTTCCATTGAAGAGATGAATGTCCAGCAGGTCACAAATTTGGACAATTGTGGTTTTTGTACCAGGAGCTCAAGTTTCTTTACAGGTGGATTTGGATTTAAGAATCAGGCATGGGAAACTCTTGACAATGTAGCAATGGTGTTACTGCCACTGATATCCTGCCATCCTATTATTTCCAGCCAGTTTTGGTCACATGATCAATTCACCAGGTATCATTCACCCGGAATGGCTTAAAATTAAAAGCCATGCCTATACAATGGAGATCATAGATGAGCTCTTCACACTTACTCAGGATGGAACATAGGAATTAGGATCAGACGTCGGCCATTCAGCCCCTCGAGCCTGCTCCGCCATTCAGTCAGATCCTGGCTTATCTCTTCCTGGTCTTAAATCCACCTCCCTGCCTGATGAAATGTTCGTTGAAACACATGAACATCCATCCATGTGAAAAAGGTTGTCAGCTTTCTCCTCGAGCCAGGTAATGATTCCTCAAAAAAATGTAAAAATGGCGCCCTATTCCCCATGGGGGAGGAGATTCTCCCAGATATTGGTGCTCCTCTAATTCTGGCCTTCTGTACATCCCCAATTTTAATCTCCCCCAACATAGGCGGCAGTACCTCCAGCCGTCTAAACTCTGGGTAGGTTTCCTAAACCTCTCCACCACTCTCGATCTCTCTCTCTGCTCCTTTAAGGTGCTCAATGAAACCTGTCTCTTTGGACTAAGATTTTGGTCATTTGCCCTATAACCTCCTTAAGGTGTCAAATCTTACTCTTTTACACTCCTGTGAAGCAGGGTGTCACCGGTGCTATATCAATGCAAGTTGTTGTTACACGTTAAAATGGACACAGGGTGGAGATAGAGAAATCGAAAAATCTGTCTATAGTTTCACCAGCCTGTATAAGGTTTCTTGCTAACACGCAGCAAGCAGAGACAGCCTATCCCCATATTGAGGCATCTTTACAGAGCACAGGAAGTAGCTCATTAAAATGAGATGTAACGATCCAAGGCTGAGAACGATAACGGCTGGAATACCGTGGCCAATTGCCTAAAGACAGAATGTAATTACTTCCTCCCTGTGAAGTATCCTTCGCCACGGGTAAAAATAAAACAAACTCTGTCTCAAACTTTCTCTTCTCCCACTTTGCAAAATATAGCCTGCGCTCCCCTGCTCAACTGCTGCCTCTCATCGACCCTTCCTCTTTTATTATCATCGAATTTACAGTGCAGAAGGAGGCCATTCAGCCCATCGAGTCTGCACCGGCTCTTGGAAAGAGCACCCTACCCAAGGTCAACACCTCCACCCTATCCCCATAACCCAGTAACCCCACCCAATACTAAGGGCAATTTTGGACACTAAGGGCAATTCATCATGGCCAATCCACCTAACCTGCACATCTTTGAACTGTGGGAGGAAACCGGAGCGCCCAGAGGAAACCCACGCACACACTGGGAGGATGTGCAGACTCCGCACAGACAGTGACCCAAGCCGGAATCGAACCTGGGACCCTGGAGCTGTGAAGCAATTGTGCTATCCACAAAGCTACCGTGCTGCCCCTTTACAAGCCTCTCACCCTTCCTCGTGTCTAGTCTGCCACCTGTCTTCCGCTCTTTCTCTCTCTCTCCTTTTTTACGTCTCCCTTTTGTCCTGCGTGTTTGCCGCTCGCTCTGTATAACTCTGGTGTTGATCGTTCTGCTCTTAGACTCAATCCAGTGCATTTTGTATTAAAGTCCCAGGGCAGTCGTCCATTTTAAAATGCGAAGTGGAGAGCAAAGCTAAAGTGAGGTAAGGTTGCTAGGTTACCACACCTCTGCTTGCATTTCTCGCGGGAGATTACCAAGGGGAATGAGCCCAGTGTGTAAAAACAATCAGGATGCGGTTGAGGTATTAAGGTTGAGGAGTTAAGAATTTCCTCTGGAGCACCCCTGGTTTACATTTGAGGTTGAATGCTGGGCTGGGGCAGAGGCATTGGAGGAGGCCATTCAGCCCCTCAAGCCTGTTCCACCATTCAATCAGATCACGCCAGATCTGAATCTCAGCTCCATTTACTCACCGGGATAGAACTGGTAGAAATATAAGGAGGAGGAGCAGGAGTTGTCCAGTTGGCTCCCCCAAGTCTGCTCCGCCATTGAATACGATCTTGAGTGATCTTCAAACTCACCTCTCCCACTCAAAGCTCTCTGCAGTAGAAAATGTCGAAGGTTCACAACCTTCTGACTGAAGAAACTTCTCCTCTCAGTCTTTATCCCGAGACTGTGACCTCGCTGGCTCCAGGCTCTCCAGGCAGTGGGAAACAACCTCTCACATCAGTTTAGGCCGATACTCTCTGGAGTTTAGAAGAATGAGGGGAGATCAAATTGAGGTATACAAGATGATGAAAGGCATGGACGGGGTGGACGTGGAGTGGATGCTTCCTCTAGTGGGGCATTCTAGAACGAGCGGTCATAGTCCCAGAATAAGGGGCAGCAAATTTAAAGCAGTTGAAGAGAAACTACTTTTTGTTAATGAATTTAGAGTGCCCAATTCATTTTTTCCAATTAAGGGGCAATTTAGCGTGGCCAATCCACCTACCCTGCGTGAAACCCACGCAAACATGGGGAGAATGTGCAAACTCCACAAGGACATTGACCCAGAGCGGGGATCGAACCTGGGACCTCGGCGCCGTGAGGCAGTAGTGCTAACTACTGCGCCACCTTGCTGCCAAGAGGAGAAACTACTTCTCCCAAAGGGTTGTGAATCTGTGGAATTCGCTACCCCAGGGTGCGGTGGAGGCTGGGACAGCGAGTAAATTCAAGGAGGAGTTAGACAGATTTTTAATTGGTAATGGGTTGAAGGGTTATGGTGAACGGGCAGGACGGTGGAGTTAAGGCCAGGATGAGATCAGCCATGATCGAATGGCGGAGCAGACTCGATGGGCCAAATGGCCTAATTCTGCTCCTAAAGATCTTATGAATGTCCTTTGCAGGGCAGCACGGTGGCACAGTGGTTAGCATTGCTACCTCACAGCGCCGAGGTCCCAGGTTCGATCCCGGCTCTGGGTCACTGTCCATGTGGAGTTTGCACATTCTCCCCGTGTTTGCGTGGGTTTCGCCCCCACAACCCAAAGATGTGCAGGGTGCGGTAAACAACTGTTACACCTTTATATGGTGATGTAAGGTAGGACCTGTACTACAGGTTCGCCGGTAGTCCCTGCCTGCTGGCTCCGCCCAGTAGGCAGAGTATAAATATGCACGTCCTCCATTCAGCAGCTATTTCACCAGCTGCTGTGGGAGGCCACACATCTTAGAGCAATAAAGCCTCAGTTTTATCCAACTCTAGTCTTTGTTCAATTGATCGTGCATCACAGGGTTGCTGGATTGGCCACTCTAAATTGCCCCTTAATTGGAAAAAAAGAATTGGGTACTCTAAATTTATAAAACAAAAAAATGAATGTCCTTTGTTTCTTTACCTGTCCCATTCTCACTCCCTTTGGCTTTTGTTCTGTGAAGCCTTTATTTTTTCATTGGACCTCTTTGGCTCTTCATTCTTACACAGACCTTTCCTGTTGTTCATCATATCAGCCTCCCCCTTCACTTGCTCAAAACCTGTTCCATTTCTAACACCTCCCAGATCGGATGAAAGGTCATCGACCTGAAACATTAACTCTGTTTCTCTCTCCACAGACGCTGCCAGACCTGCTCCGCATTTGCAGTATTTCCTGGGCGTTTTTTAAATTCTCTCAGAGAATGAGCCTGTCGAGACCTCAAAGGATTACATAGGTTTTTTTTTCCAACGAGATGTGCTCGTCTTCTTCTAACTTCTGGAGAAAAACTCAATCTTTGACAGTTGCTACTTCCAAGGGAATTTTCCATCCAATTCCAGGTTGGCTGAACAGGCACAGACACTGTACACTTCAGGCACTGGGTTGATGGGGTGATTACATATGTCTTACATTCAGCCAAGGCTACCCCATCAATGCTGATTGTCATGTTCCTGTCACACGTCAAACTCGGTGATGTATCTTGGAGTAGGCAACTTCGTTAGCTTGGGCACATAAGGAAGGTGGTGATGCAGCGGTATTGTTGCAGCATTGGTAATAACAATAATCTTTATTAGTGTCACAAGTAGGCCTACGTTAACACTGCAATGATGTTACTGTGAAAAGCCCCTAGTCACCACACTCTGGCGCCTGTTCGGGTACACGGAGGGAGAATTCAGAATGTCCAATTGACCTAACAGCACGTCTTTCGGGACTTGTGGGAGGAAACCGGAGCACCCGGAGGAAACCCACGCAGAGACGGGGAGAACATGCTGACTCCGCACAGACAGTGACCCGAGCCGGAAATTGAACCTGGGCCCCTGGCGCTGTGAAGCAACAGTGCTAACCACTGTGCTACCGTGCTGCCAATATTCAGAGGCCAATGCTCTCGGGACACGGGTTCAAATCCCACTACGGCAGCTGGTGGAATTTGAATTCAATTAGTAAAATCTGGAATATAAAGCTAGCTATCAGTAATGGTGACCATGACAACCGTTATTGACTGTCATAAAATCTACTAAAGTCCTTGCAGGCTTTACTGAGGTGGTTGCAGTGAGCAGTCCTCTCAGAAGGCAGGTTAGCATTTTAAATACACTATTGAGGCTAGAATCCTTGGATTTAACCTGCTTTGTATGCCCTGCCTGCAACAGTAGTGGACTCGCCAACACTAAGGGCATTCAAATGGTCATTGGATAGACATATGGACGATAAGGGAATAGTGTAGATGGGCTTTAGAGTGGATTCACAGGTCGGCGCAACATCGAGGGCCGAAGGGCCTGTACTGCGCTGTTATGTTCTATGAGGAAGGTTATCTAGCTGTTTAAGCTGCAGCATTGGAACCTTGCCAGCAATGTCCAATTCCTTATCCCCCTTGAGTTCCCTAGAGTGAAAGTACATTGTTGGCATCGTTCCATCGATGAGAGATGGTGGGCGTGCTGAAGCTGAGGTATCTTCAAGTGGTGCACTTTTACTCAAGAGATCAATCCATGAGAGAGAGAGAGAGAGACAGGTAGTTGTCAGATCTCATTGTGGGTTGTTGTTTCCAGTGTTGGTGCTACCCTTGCCAAACTGCTGAAACCACTGGGCATCTTGGTGGCACCTGTCCGCCCACAGGTGATTTCACCATTTTCCTCTGTCGCCAGCTCGTGTATCCTGGGTTCGGGAATTGATATTCCAAGGCACACTTCCAAGTATACTTGAAGGAGAACTTTGGGTGTCACCTGGTTCTGGCTCCCCTCCATGCAGAAAATCCTTAAGGTCGCGACCATCTTACACCCTGTGAATGTGCCCAAACCAATGAAACCGCCTCTGGCTTGACGATATCTCTGCCCACCTACTTGGGAGATTTGCCTTTGAGTGGACTGCCGCGTTCGCGACTTTGCTCTTCCCTGAGGTTCCCAGAAAGCATTGCAAACAGGGGAGGTGACAATGGTTGAGCTGCCTATCTTGATCGCTGTGAGCGTTGATGTTCTGCAGCCGAACAACAAGGTGCTGAGACACAGAATTATAGAATTGTGACAGCAAAGGAGGCCATTCAGCCCATCGTGACGGCAAATGAGCATTTCACCGAGTTCCATTCCCCTGCCTTCTCCCCGTAACCCTGCAGATTGGTTCTTTTCAAATAATCGTCCAATTCCCCTTGGAAGGCCTCAATTGAAGCTGCCTCCACCCCAGTCTCAGGTAGTGCAATCTAGGTCCTAACCACTCGGGCATATGAAACCAAAATCTTGATCCTAAGACTCCATTCGATACACGTTTAGTGAATCTGAAACACAAACAGAAAATGCTGGACAGTCTCAGCAGGTCTGACAGCCTCTGTGGAGAGAGAAGGGAGCTGACGTTTCGAGGTTGGATGACTCTTTGTCGAGTTGCACCCAGCTGGGAACCCATGGAAATGAACCTTACTGTTGGGAAATGGAATCGTCATTGGGGAAGACAGAAATTCCGCCGCTTCCCTCTTCCAGTGGGAATGCAACAGCAGAGATGGCAACCCAGACTCAGATTATGAACTTACTCAATGGTCCACTGTGTCTATCACAAAGGTTCTATACACGAGGACTGTGAGAGTCACACACGTATTGTGAGGTCAGAACACTTCTTGTTGAGTCACTTCCTGGTTACAACAAAGCCCCTTTTGGAGAGTCTTCTCTGCAGAAGCTGCAGAGCCTGTTATTGCCTCTCCTAGAATGAAGCTGGAGTTTGACGACCATAAACACAGCATCTACATATTACAATCCCTAAACGCCCAGAGGCAGAAGAAGGAATGCTGTGACGTGGTGATCAATGTGGGTTCCCATTCCTTCTCTGCCCATCAGAACATCCTGACGGCTGTCAGTCCCTACGTCAAGGACCTGATCCACAGCTGCAACATCCAACCCTCGGATGAATTGTCTGTCACCATAGACATTGATTACATGAGCCCGGTGTCGGTGGAGCAACTGTTGGAGTACTTCTACACCGGTAAGATTATAATTGCTGACAAAAATGTGGAGGATCTGTTGAAGGGAGCCAAGTACTTCATGATAAAGCGACTCAAGTCCCATTGCGTTGAGTATCTGGAGCTTGTCCTCGACAAACAAAATTACATGTACACCCTCATGCTGGCGGACACCTACGACTTACCGGACCTGGCGGCCACAGTGTATTCTTACCTTAAGGACCAGTTCTTCCTCCTGAGTGAAACAAAGGAGTTTGTGGATTGCCCATACCACGTCCTACTGAAGCTAGTCAAAGATGAAGACCTTCACTCGGCCAATGAAGATCAGGTGCTCCAGACCATACTGAGGTGGACGAACCATAATTTAGAAGACAGGAAGTCCTACTTTCCCAAACTGTTCTCTTACATTTATTTGAATGGAATAGCTGATGAGGTCCTGTCGGAGATCAGCAGCACAGAGCCGCTCATCAAGAACAATACAACCTGCGTGTGTGCCATAGTGGACGTCCTGAGCCATCGCAAACAGGAAAATCTGACCAGTCTGGCTTACTTTCAACGGAAAGGAGCTCTTCTGGATGTGGTTCTTGTGCTCGGGGGTCAAAGCTCGGATGGCACCTTCCGCAACTCAATCTACGCCTATGTCATGGACGAGAACAAGTGGATTAAAGTCACTCATATGCCATATCGAGCGGCAGCGCTGGGCGGCGTCTGCACAAGGAAGTACCTGTATGTGACCGGGGGCACCAACGAGCAAAATGCCAGCCTGAAGGCAGCGTGGAGGTACGACCTGGACAAAAACACCTGGAGCAAGCTGCCCGACCTCCCACTGGGGCTGGTCTTCCATTCCATGATAGCGTGCAACGGGATAGTGTACACGGTGGGGGGGAGCGTGGCACCCAGGAAGTACATCTCCACTATTTATCGGTACGACGAGAAGAAGGAGAAATGGACTTCGGTGGGGAGGATGAGTGTGCCCATGGACTGTGCCGAGGTTGTGACCAAAGGGGACAGATACATCTACGTGGCGACGGGGAGGTGCATGATTAATGACCGGATTTCCAGGGTGGGGGTTGTGGACTGTTTCGACACCATAACAGGGGAGGTGAAGCAAAGCCTGACCTTCCCCATTGAGTTCAAACACAGGCCGGTCGTTTCCTTCCAAGGGGACACGATCCTCAGCGTGCAAAGCCACAAGCACACCATCGAGGTGGGCTTGCTGAACTTCAAGGCGAACAAGACAGCCAAGCGGGTCCCCTTGCTCCCCAATGCCACCAAACTGGAGGTGTGCCACGCCATGTGCCTAATCAGAGATATGGTATTCGTCTGCGGGGGAACATCTGCTACAGATGATGGCAATGTGAAGGAATATTCCGTCAACAAAAATGCCTACCTACTGGAAACAAAAGCAGGAATATGGAATGAGGTGGCGAAGCCTTCTGAAGCTCTGGAAAGTTCCGCGTGTTGCAGAAGCAAGCTTCAGTGCAAGTTCATACAGAAGCCAGAAAAATCTATCTCGAAACCAAAGCCTGAGCACTAAAATAATAGTAGATAAACATAATATTCAATATAATATTTTCTGTCCTCTTAACATAAAAAATAAAAAAGCATCAAGAACAAGTTTGTTGTTAGAAAATGTATTGTCAAGTCGCAAACAATACCATTCAATTCACACGCCCACTTACATTGTTTTTACTCTTTCACGGGCATCGCTGGCGAGGCCAGCATTTGTGGCCCATCCCTAAATGCCCTCGAGAAGGTGGGGGTGAGCCGTCTTCTTGAACCGCTGCAGTCCGTCACAGCATCACGCACGGTGGCCACAATCGATGGCCCATCGAGTCTGCACCGACATATGAAAGACACCTGGCATACCTCCCTAATCCCACTTGCCAGCATTTGGCCCATAGCCCTGAATGTTAAGACGTGCCAAGTACTCATCCAGGTTCGTTTTAAAGGACGTGAGGCGACCCGCCTCTACCCCCCTCCCAGTGAGTGCGTTCCAGACCGTCACCACCCTCTGGGGGGAAAAAAACTTTCCTCAACTCCCCCCTAAACCTCCTGCCCCTCCCCTTGAACTTGTGTCCCCCCTCGTGACTGACCCTTCAACTAAGAGGAACAGCTGCTCCCTATCCACCCTGTCCATGCCCCTCATAATCTTGTCCACCTCGATCAGGTCGCCCCTCAGTCTTCTCTGCTCCAGAGAAAACAACCCCAACCTCTCTTCATAACTTAAATGTTCCATCCCAGGCAACATCCTGGCGAATCTCCTCTGCACCCCCTCCAGTGCAATCACAGCCTTCCTATAAAGTGGCGACCAGAATTGCACACAGTGCTCCAGCTGTGGCCTCACCAACGTTCTATACAACTCAACATGACCTCCCTGCTTTTGTAATCTGTGCTTTAATTTCCCACCTCCCACAGCATCCTGGGACACAATTCATCCATTTGTCCACTTTTCAGCCTGCCAACAGCTCCAATACCTTGTCACTCCCTCAGTCAATGTCCTCAAGAACCTCACAGTCTCTTTCCCCGAGTCCCTACCTGCATCCTCATTCTCTTGGGTGAAGGCAAATGTGAAGTATTTGTTTAACCCCTTTCTTAAGCTCCATCCTGCACTTTGTGCTCCACTAATGTCTCAGATGATTTGCTCTCCTTGTACTTGCTAAAAGCCTCTCTTTTCCTTCTCATCGTATCCTGAATATCACTGGTCATCCATGGTTCTCTGAGTTTGTTATTCCTTCCCTTATCACCCTAGAGGCAACATGTTGGG